>NC_133581.1:51232718-51545718 GCF_964106895.1 Numenius arquata
CTATCCTCCATCTAAGAAATGTGCTCCAAAAGCTAGAAATACCTCCTCCTTGACACAGCTTTCTTTCAGGATGATATAATTTTTGAACAGTCTGCTCTCCAAACTGTTATTACCATTCATCTTTTCACAGCATCTAACCTTGAAGTTCAGCAAACTTCATATGGTACCCTTCTAGAAACTACACAATAACAGAGCATTTAATGAAACACTGAATAACCTGCAAGTGATGTTATCCAGGAGCTAATAACTGCACCCACATGGAGTTCTGTTGGTTTTGAAGGTGCTGGATGCAGGAGTCACACTGTATGCTTTCAAATGCAAGACTGAATCTTGGCTAATTGGAGAATCTTGACAAATCAGAGAAAGCACAGTGAAAATTGTGTGTTGTGTTTCAAGTGTCCATCAGCTTTTAAGGTTATTCAGGAGTATTTATCAGTCATGAACTGCAAATGGTGAAGTAGATTATACTCTACAGTCTGTTTACCACTTCATACTCATGTTTCAAAACAGCTGAAATAGATTCCACCTTTCTGCCTTGCATATTTTGTACATGTGCAAGCATTGGATACCATCCTGCTTCCTGGTATCAGCAGCTGTTATCGTACATTTTTACGAGCTGTCAGAATAAATAATTTTTTTAAAAGCACCGATAGTTTAAATATCAGTATCTGAAGATGTTAATTCTTCTTTTCTCATACCTGCTACATATGTAAGTGTCAAATTAACTTCTACTAAGTTATTTTAAAATTTATATTAAAAATATTGCTGGTTTAAATCAGGAAAGGTGAAACAAGCAAGGTACAAAACTTATGAAAATTTTAATTTTCTTTTGCAAAAACTAAAAAAGTACATATGATGGGCGTATGTATACAATCTGGGTACAGAATTGCCTATCTTGTCAACATCATGATATGCCAGAAGTTGTTTATAATTCAAATCAATTACATACCCTCTCCTCTGAGTAATCATGTCACATAAGATTATACACCATCATGTACACAACAATTCAGTGCACTGAGATTCCCACATCACTGTTTGGCTGCAGTCACATGCAAGGTGACTGGCTACTTAGCAGCGCTGGTCCTCAGCCATTCAGATGGTGGAAATACATTGGACTACACTGCAGCTCTTTTCCTCCCTGAACATTCAAATTTCATTTTAAAGGAAAGGAGGATGTATGAGGGCATGGTGTGCATACAGGTACCATTCTGTTACAGAGCTGTTTGTCATATATCTGAGATGCAGGCAGTGATATGGCTGTGAACACACTCAAGAAGACAATTTATCTTAAGATAGAACTCAGGTTAGACTTTTCTAAACACTCTTGAGACACTATGAGGCATCTTAATACTGTGTGATGGCCTTGTTGTCCTGTGCAGACTTGACTGAGTAATGAAAGATCCCTTAGATAACAAGAATTTACCTACAGGCTCCATAGGATTCCTATATTTAGCCATAAACAACAGCAGTAAAGGAACATACTGTACTTTCCTTCTGCTCCAGTTAGTGTTAAGTATTATAAAAATTAACAGATACAGACTGTTATATTCCTTGCACCAAAATCTTTCCGGAATGTGACATCGCCATGTGCCTTGTAACTAGTGAGACATTTTTTTCCCGATGTACTTTGTTTCTAAATAAAGCAACAACAATTTTGCCCTCCTCCCTTTTGTCTCTGGTTTCTAATGCTGTGATATTAATAAGGAGTGACATGTTTAAAGCCTTTATTTATAGTGGTGAAGAATATTTTTGCAAGATATATAGTCTAGTACTCCAAGATGAGGACATTTTTATGGTGATTTTATGGTGTAAGGCAAGAGAAGGTTTTCATCACAAAAAATCATTAGTCAAACCAGTAGATCATTACAGTAAATTAAGGGAGATAAATTATTTTTGTGGACATTTCAAGCAATGTAATTCACACAACTACCCTCTACTAAAAGGGCTATGATGAAATATGCCCGATCTATGAACTATTTACTTTAGCCAGCCCATAGGATTAGGCTCAGGCTCAAAGTGGGAATAAGAGGAACGGAAATAGTTTCAGTCTGATAACAACACCTGTTATAGCGTAATAAAGAGTTGCAATGCTGCTGTCCCACTGTCTTCATTTTCACAGTAAAAATTTATCTTAGATCAATTTCAGTTATTGGGGGGTTTGGTTTTGGTGTTTTTCTCCAAAAGCACATTTCCTGCCTAATAAACATCTGAATACTTAGGAGTACCCAGAGGGTTTTTTTTTCCATATTACACAGAAGGATCATTTGGCATGTGTTGTCTGTTAGGTTGGCTTGGAAGAAATGAGTGACAAGTTATTCCATGTTTGCCTACATTGAAGTTGCCACATTTCCCAAAATACTCTGTGTAAATATTTCATGTCATGCATAGCACAATAAAACACTGTTCCTGAAAAAATGATTCAGATTTTCACAGAATCACAGAATAACTGATTTTTCAGGGTTTTTTTTTGGAGTAGAAATCAGTCAGGCAGTTATGACTGAGCAGTCTTGTCAGCAGTTCAGTATTTTCCTACAGTATCATATTGATACAGAAGGAAAGGAAATACATTTTCAAAACTTTTCACACAAAATAAGTGAAAGAATCATGTTTCTTTCCACAAGATGAAATCATAAAGCTGGCTGTATGAAGCCTTATCCAAGATATGGAACCCCAAGGCGTATTTTCAATTTATTTTGTGGCACAAGAAATATAATATCTGACCGGAGAACTTTGCAAATATTCCTCACAAGACAAGTTCTGTAGGACAAAGACAGTATTAATGTAAGACAACACTCACCTGCTTTATCATTGGCTAACAGTTTAATCCTTGTCCTAAATGATAAGGTAAGACTTTCCAAAGATGTTAAGTATGCTACTTCAGATACAGTTAGATAGTGATTCTTAAGATAAGCCTCTATCCACTGCCTGATATGTGAGGAGGTTTCATTTGGGCAACAGAATCATTAGTCACTTCGGAAAATCCTGGCCCACTCCAGGGCTAGACAGCTGCACAAGATGCCGGGATGCCATTTCCAGCAAAGCTACTTGGCATCCTCTGACACTGCAGCAAGACTTATCTGGGATTTTAAGGTATCAGGAATGAATCCAGATCTAGGTTTACAGTCACGTAGGATACAACAAGAAACAAAGGAGGAGAAAATAAGCATAAATATTTACTGTGTTTCCTGCTCATAAAAAAAAGCTTTCTGAAGCCAAAACCCAAGAGTTGTGGGAGGTTCTTTTTTGTGTATCATTAAGGTAGGGAAAGAAGCTTGGATAAATTTTTTTTTTCCAAAGGTTTTTGTCATTAAAAACTTTAGGAATGTGGAGCCTTTTACTGCCCTTTCTTATAGAGAGAGCTGAATGATATAACACTGTGTACATCAAAAATTCTGAACATTAGGTGAAGTGGTCAGTTATTAACAAATATCTAATCGACATTTCAGAATAGCAACAACAAAACCAACACTTGAAGCAGCCTGAATAAATATCACTTTTATCAACTTTGTCTCTCTCTTATTGTTTTGTTACTGCTCCTCCTATTGCCCCTAAATTTTCTCCCATTTTTCTCCCATATTCTCACATTTCTCACAGGACCTGAATTTGTAACATTAATTTCTGTAGCATCAAAAGCATGCATTATTTTCAAATTTGAAAATGCAAGAGTGTAATGACTGTTTTATCTCCTTACAGTAAATAATATCAGAAGCCTTTTTATAGGCCTGTTATTCTATATGAAAGAATTTAGAGAATATTAGTGGTAGAAAATGAAATGAAAATTCAGTGCAGTGAGATGAACTCAAATATATCTTTGTTTTCTCAAAACAGTATTTAGCATCTTTGCAAATGTGGTCATCTTTTCTAGGAAACAATTAATTGGATACAGTTTCTGCTAGTGTGTATCTAATTCCTATTTTGTACTGCAAAACAACTCTTTAATTTATCTGATTACCATTTAATTTAATTTAATACATCCTTCAGTTTACCTGAAAAAAGAAAAATCACCTATAACAGATCTTCACATTTAAATTAATTGATGTTATTAAATTGACAACTAAGACTTTGGCATAGGTTTTTTATGTGGTTTTTACCATAGTAATCCTACATCCTCTTAAAAAATAGATTCTGAAATTTTACCAAAGAAAAAAAACAACAAAAACTGCCAGGTACTACTGTAATGTTAATTTTTTTTCTACTGATTACCCAGTTATTATCAAGCTTCTTTAGGCCCTTTTCTGGGTCTGTGTAGTTTCGAACTAGCTTGCGCAGAGATTGCTCTTCAGTCACCTATCTGCATCTGAACAATGGCTACAGGAGGTACTAAAGGGATCACCATCAGCGAGGCTGCCTCTTGCCATGCTCTTATGCAGTTTTCTAAACTACTGAAAAACTTTTTTGTAATTTAGTGGTATCTTATGCACACTTTATATTATTGAGGGCTCAGGGGAATGGGCACTTTGGCTGGTGGTGTTCTTTCATCCAAAGCACCAGGATTATCCCTTCCTGACTTCCAGTTACAAGAGAGTAAAATGAGAGACTAGGATGAAAATGAGGAATTTGAATTATTGAAAACATTTCAGATGCTTGTAGAGCACACTCCTGGTCTGTTTAGCAAATAAAATCTCAATACAAATGAGATTTTTAATGAAAATCAGACAATCTACATGAATACCTCAAAACCTCTAGACCTCTAAAAAATTACCATACAGTATCTACTCTGTAGCTTTTTTCCTCTTATCCCCAGTCATCAGAAAAGAATCAAAACTATTATACCAAAAATATTGCTTTCCCTTCCCTTCCCTTCCCTTCCCTTCCCTTCCCTTCCCTTCCCTTCCCTTCCCTTCCCTTCCCTTCCCTTCCCTTCCCTTCCCTTCCCTTCCCTTCCCTTCCCTTCCCTTCCCTTCCCTTCCCTTCCCTTCCCTTCCCTTCCCTTCCCTTCCCTTCCCTTCCCTTCCCTTCCCTTCCCTTCCCTTCCCTTCCCTTCCCTTCCCTTCCCTTCCCTTCCCTTCCCTTCCCTTCCCTTCCCTTCCCTTCCCTTCCCTTCCCTTCCCTTCCCTTCCCTTCCCTTCCCTTCCCTTCATAAATATCATACATAGTGAGGTTAGAGGAACATGAACAGCAAGAAGTGACTGTGGAAGAAGGCGGTATTTATGGTTTATGTGCTGCCAAATCATCTGCTAGTTGCCCTTTTAATAATCTCTTCTTATTTCACTTCTGCTAAAAATATCTCAAAAGCCCTTGGTGAAGCCATAATTTAACAAAATTCAATATTCTGTAGGAAAGAAAAGGTTTAGGGGTCCTCAACTATGCCCTAGAAAAGGACAAAAGAACATGAATGATCTATGGTATTTCTGGGAAAAGACCGTGTTTTAATCCTTTGCCAGCCAGAATCAGCAGAGATTTTAAATCTTCTCCTGCAAATGTTAACCCCACAACTAACAAATCTCAGGAGAAAATCTTTGATGCTTTCCACTGACTTTAAGAACATCTCAAACGTTATTTTTCTCTGCAAGCAACTGGTACCTTAAAAACACATTGGAGATGAATTTTATTTGAACTTACACAGTTTTATGTGTAATGTTCAGTTGTCTGAAAGCTGATGGAAGAGTCCTTTAACGGCAGGCTGAAACAGAATAATGAGCAGAAAGTGGTAAGGCAGAGGGCAGAGGGTAAAGTCAGGACTCTATCTTCATTCAAACTTTTTGGCCTTACTGCAGAGCTGGAAAACAGTCCAGAATATAGACCTTGAATTTCAATTACTAGTGCTATGTCAGGACAGCAAAAGAATGCATTTATACTTGTTTGCGATTTAGATCAAAATAACGCAGTTCAGCCCTTTATGCAATTGATGGCATTTCTGTTTAATCAACTTCAGCATTTACGCACAAGTAGCTATGGAGGGATTTTTGCAGCACAATGAGAAAGTAAAAGCATTTTAAAAATTTGCTATGGACTCCAATAACTGAATTTTGACCACTTGTAACTTAAGATTACAATGTTTCTATATGCAATTATCCTTTCCCGTAAAACAAAGACATCATTTATCACATGAGACATAAAACTTACTATAACCTTGGATTTTGACAGCAATGGATGAGTGATCTTCAAGACAGCTTTGCCCGGGCAAATATTAAAAGATGATCAGAAGTAGGATATCTGTTTCGTTCGTTTAATCTCTCAGAACACATGCTCAAAACCCATGTGTTTGATCTTTAGCTTGATTTATGTATTTACATTTTAAGACCATAGTCAACTCTTTGATATACACATATATATACATTAACTTAGTCAACTAGACTGTTCAGTTAGCCCCCCAATTCACATAGCAGGTGCAAAGACTCACGGAATCACGGAATTGTCAGAGTTGGAAGGGACCTCTGGAGATCATCTAGTCTAACTTCCCTGCTAAAGCAGGATTGCCTAGAGCACATTACTCAGGACTGCATCAAGGTGGGTCTTGAAAATCTCCAGAGTAGGGGACTCCACGACCTCCCTGGGCAGCCTGTTCCAGTGCTCTGTCACCCCCACCGTAAAGAAGTTTCTCCTCATATTTGAATGGAACTTCCTATGTTCCAGCTTGTGCCCATTGCTCCTCGTCCTATCCCTGGAAACCACTGAAAAGACTCCGAGATATCTCCGCGCAGTCTGCTTTGTTCGGGCAAGTTTGCAGATGAGAAACACAGTGCAAATGCAATGATTTTGTTTCAATATCTGTAGAAGTAGCCACATTCTTATCACACAGATCTTGAGCTACTAAGTGTGACTGAACACGAGCTGACTTTATGTAGGGGCAGCTGAGATGCACATGCACCACAGCACTTCAGGTTCTGGTTGAATACACTCCATGAGATGCAGCTCAGTGAGGAGATGGCCATATCAGTACTTGATTCTTGCCTCCATGATCTCCTATCCTCCTGCCTCCAAGACAATAAACCTTGGAACAGGGTATAATGCAACACTGAACATAGACACCGAGCTGACACTGTGAGCACCAGGCTGCAGTAGCTGGGATCCTGTCTTTTCCAGGTATTTCATTTTCCTCTTACTCTATTCTGGCCAAATAGGGAACTAACTGCAAGGTTGCCCTGGTGTGATGATGATGCTGGAGACTTGCTACATCAGTCTGGCTGGCAATACGTGGAAGATCCATTCCTTCTCTTTCCCTTTTTCCCTGGTGACACCAGCAAGCTGAGTGCTCTGCCCTTTCCTGGGGTACAGGCAAACAGCACAGGGGCTGGTTCATTAACTCCAAGGGAGACAAACCAGCATGGTGGAAACATGCAGGTGCCCTTCCAGAGCTGCTCCCATCTACTACCACACTTGCTTTGATGCTGATCAACCATTTAGCAGCTTAGTCTGCTAAGTTCTGTCCTTGCTAAACCCAGTTTCATTCCATTTTCCATGCCTGCAGTCTTCCCTTCAAAAATCTGCCTACAACAGAAGACTTGTGCGTAATGAAGGCGGGGCTTGTAGCTTCCTAAATTGCTTTGTGCTTGGCAGCATGTGTCAGTCATTCCCCTCATCTCCTCCCAGCCTCTATATTTTATATTTTTTGTGGAAATATTCAGAATTTCAGTACAGATACTTTGTATTTTCAAGTTTCCACATCATACCTGGCCCTGTGGCTGATATTCACTAATCTGCAAATGCTCTAGTTCCAAAACACATGCAAGATCTTAGGCTCTGGGCTACTGAAGCCTAAACCTGTCATGAGCATGACGTATACAGCTACCAGAGGCAGCAGGTTCTGAATATTCAGTAACGCTAGAGCAGTATGTTGCATGGGCTATGTGCTGTGAACATTATTTATAGTTCACTTGTGAGTCAATTGTTTGCAGCGTTTGCCGGAGGTAAGTAGGGTTTTCAACCTTTAAAAAATAGATGTTAACAATAGGCATGAATACTATCTCACATGCATATATATGTGAGTGCCTGCTGCGGAGCTACAGTTAGCCATCGGAACAAAAGAGAACAGCTGTATCAGCACAGTACTGATGAGGTGCTTAGGCCTGTTTCAAACATAAAGTTGTACATGAAGCTGTATTTCTTTTCAAAGTTACGCCTTTCCGTCACATAGGACTGAACACAGACCTGCCAGACTACAGGGGGCTGGCTTGTGGCTACTTACCATTGTGCACTACTCTCCAGCCACCCAGCCATATACTGACAATGGCAGCGAAATCAGGTATCTCACAGTCGTCAAAACATGGTGGCAGTGGAAAACTTACTTTTGCCTGTAGAGCCTTCTGCACCTGTGTTTGAGAAGTCATGCTAGAGGGTGGAAGCACTGCCTCCATGAATCATCTGGGCTTCTGAAACACTGACAAAGGGGCAGAGAAAGGGTTTCCAATAGGACTCATAAAGAATAATGCAAATATATATATAGTAGATATATATATATAATTCTGGAAAATGACATTGTTTTCAATATCCTATTAAGCACCTTAAAGTGATTTTCTTGAAATACTTCCATGCTTTGTAGAGAAGCGTGACTTCAAGGCATCAGAGTAGTTCAGAGGACTTCATCCACAGTAAACCTGCCAACCCTGAAACAAGTGTGGCACTTTGACACTTTGTTCTTGTATTTCAGCTCTGACCAGGTAATGAATAAATTTCCCTTTATAGCTTGATTTAACATAAAGCTTAAAAATGTATTTTAATAATGTATGAAGCTTACATTACAAAAAGGCTATTACAAAGGAATCCTAAGGGGATCTAAATTAGGCCTGACCTCTAGAAATACTTGCTAGCCACCTAACACAACCCAGCATGCTTATCCATTTCTGTGGGATATTTCATGTTAGCAAGACATTTTGAAGGTTTATTTCTACATGAGGACACATTTTTGGATGAAGATAGAAATGTCTAAACTGGTTCTTTTTGTCACACTAAGTTATCATCACAAAAGCACTTTAGGGAGAATAGATTCTAAATAACACAGTCTAGGTTTGGGCTAACATCAGCATGCTCCTAATCAAAATCTCCAAACTGAGACTAATTAGACATGAATGGGATCATCCTTGCCTTTTGCAGAACCAAAATCTGACCCAGATTATGAAAAAACAATACCAATTGTAGTTTTATCCAATTGGACATTAGATGAAATAAATAACCGAACATATTCTCAGATTTCTGGGTAGGGGTGCCTGTGGGGCGGGGAGGTATCTTCATTTTTGCCTTCTAATTGTTGCAACAGAAGCTGAAATTATTTGTTTCAGCATCCATTCTCTCCCCAAGTCCTCTTACTTCAGGAGAACACTGGAATGCTGTAATTGTCAGTACGGATAACACCTTCACATGTATGCTGCTCGCTGACCTCAAACTACATGAATAAAAGGCCAAGAGAAACCATGGTGGAATAAGATGCAGTGTTTTAGTAAGGAATACATTTTTTATATTTTTTGGCATTGTGCCACTCTGTTCAGAATTAAGGGATGGATTATTGTGGATTTGTTTTCTTTCAGGAATTAGGGCTGGCCCTGGCTTAGCTTCAGTACTGCAGAGGTATTAACTGCAATGCATTTCTGTCTTACAGCTTCATCCCATTTAGCCATTGTGACTTTGGAGTGACTTCCAAAGCAATCCAATCAGAATGAGTTGGCAGATTAATGTTAACTTTCATGTCAGGACTGAAGGCAATGCAAAATGAAAATGCTAAAAGAGGAGGCATTGCACCAGCCATACTGTAGCTAAAAATAAAACCGAACTGTCTCATGTGAGCTAATGAGCCTTTGTTTAATCTACAAATGGGCAAAGCATTAGTAAACAGCCTTTCTGTATATTAATGACTCTCAAAATTTAAATAAAATTCATGCTATAGCCTCTGGCCAGTATACTAGATCATATCCATGGGCTGCCTTTTATTAATCTAAAATTTTGAATTACTACAAAAGTTTCCATCTTCCTTAGCCTTGGCAGCCACTGAGTTCATGATAAATTTTATACTGCAGTTCCTCAGGAGCAGTACTGGCAAGATTAGAAGAAGATTCACTGTTTCACCTTTTGTTCGGGCAGCGATTCAAATTGTGCTTTCCTCCTTGCAACAAAGAAGTATGGAGATATATTTTAGGGCTCAGAGGCCAAGGGGGGAGTTTGGAAAGTATAAAGTAACCCCCTCATACAATTTGAATATTTCTTCTAGTCCAGACACCAAAGATCAATGATCATTGCAGCTCTTTGGCAGGACTATATTACAACTGAGAAGAGCCTGTATTGTCATGTGTGACTCAAGCTTCTAGTCTAACACACTCCCCTCAATCTGATGACTTAATTTCCAACCCAGTCTAAAAATACTTGTTTCTTCTCACCTGCATGGTACTAGTTATGGAGATGGATATTTTTTGGTCTCTTGACATTTGAATGCTGTATATGATTAAGCCTACTTTTCGATTTCCGGTTTAGTAATTTCAGTGCTCCAGGAATGCAAGTGATGCAACAACATGTGGTACTCTTGGATTTCTGGTTGAAAAGCTTCTACTGACTGTCATTTATCACTGGCTTAAACAATATATGGCAAACAGCAAGCCTGAAACATGTTTTTCAGCTACAGTCTGTGCCTTTGGAGAGCCATTTCTTCAGCAGAACTTGTAAATCTTAGACAAAAGCAAATAGTTAAATCTCAGTGATATAGTTGTACCTACAAAATATTTTCTATCTATCTACATTAGCTTAGCCAGGATGTTCTTAGCATCAGCACAATATACTAACATTACAATACTGATCAGTACTATCCCAGTTTTTAGCTTCTCAGATCTGTAAGCAAAGTGGGTGAGTTCCTGGTCATAATCAAACAAAACTGTTCGCTATTTTTCTTTCAACATTAAAGATATTTTCTTTTCACCAGGACATTTTTTCTGGTTAATTTTTACCCATTTTCCTATATGTTTGAACACAATTAAAAAAAAAATAAATCAGTCTTCCTGTCTTTCTCTGTTCGGTTTGAATAAGCCCTTGCTTTAATATGTAAACACACTTCTCTCAGTACTGTATTTGTTCCAAGATTCAAATATCTTCTATTATTCACAACAGAATGGAGGTCTTGATATGTAATTTTGTATGCCCACTAATTTTGTTTCTTATAAGTTGGGAAGTGCATAACAGAAAAAAACCTAACAATAAATATAGCAGGCAATGGGGCTTTGGACAAATTATTGCTCTGATCATTTCTCATACTCGCATAGGATGGCACAGATGTTTTCTTAAAAATACACTGATAGATGAAATAGTAAATAAATTAATATTAATATTTCTGACCTATAATAACAACAACCCTATAATAGGGACACTGGAAAACAGAGATATCTCCCCACACTTACTATATGCAATTATTCTCATGAAAACATTCTAGGCTAATAATATTGTCAACAAAATGTCATCTGCAAAGATACTGACATTTTCTAGAAGGTCAAAACCCGAGAAAAGTTAAATACAGAAGTGATGGAACTAAGACCAGCTAAATTTTAAGGAAAAAAGTCACTACGTGCAGTTCATTAAATATAAACTATTGAATGCATTTGTCCCACTTCCACTCTTGGCTGCTTTGATTCCTTCTTTTATAGAGAGTGGACCTGTTTACTCTGGAGGTGATTGCTGCTGGCTATGGATTCACATGGGATGTGAAGGTGAAGGGTAACTCCGCCTGCAGCATTTTGCCGGATGCCAGCAGAACCCCAGGCACAGCGATGCAGCCCTTACAGAAGACCCCAGGGTTAAAGGCTGGGTCCCCTCTTATTTCCAGCAGCATGCGGCTTACATTTCCTGCTCTGCAGGGGCACACAGTACTAGATATCAAACTGGACACTGCTGAAGGACTGAATAATAGCCACTTATTATTGAGGGACCTCAAACCTACTTAATCTTTAGGTAATACAAACTGGACAAAGCAATTCCATCTTTGGAACATTTCTCTGGCTTTTTTGTTCTATTGCTTTTTATTTTTCTCTAAATTTCACAAGCTATGCATGATGATGATATTTATAGTGAAAATTTATCTTCTTCAAATGCTATGTTTCATAGTATGTGTTCAAAACTCAGATATCAGGATTATTGCCAGCACGTGACCCTGAGGTTTTACTTGTATAATGGAAATAACTTATTGGAAGACTTTTCTTTTCTTAGCATAAAATACAGAATAATGTATAGGACATTCCCCACAAGCCTAATATAATTTTGTAATGAGGAGCAGCAAATTCCCTACAGAAATCATTTGCTTGCCCTCACTGCTTATATTAAACTCTTTCTCATCCTTTAGAATTTAATAATATCTTGTTATTAAACTGAAATAGAACAAGAATGAACCCTGGATGAATTAATAAACACATTCATAACTCACAGTATATTAATTCTGTGAACTTTCTGTTTTGTCCACATCAAATAAAATCACCTTTTGCTTAAAACGATCCTATTGTTTGGCAGATCAGTTTATGTTGTGAGCAAAGGGCTTGTAGCATGTTGCTGAAATTATATAAGAAAAATACAGAAAATAAAAGCATCGATTTAGCTACAGGTAATATATGTGTTACAGATTCTTCCAATAGCGATAGTTTCTCCAAGACTGTTAAAGAACTTGGCAAGATTAACTCCCACATGCTCACAAAACCTGTTATGCTCTGACTAGGGCAAAACAGGGTAACACATGGTTTCATCCTGAAGACCTCTGAGCTGGCTCTAGGCTTGCTGATGTAGTCCTTCAGCACAATGCATAGCTATAGCTAACACAGAGCTATCAGCTAATATTTGAAAACAATACAGCCATGGTACTTCATTTCTGCATCCAGGCTAATAGGTCAGACCTGGAAACTAGCTTGATTAACTCAGGTTCAGCATGGCACTAAAGTCAGCTACGTTACTTACCAATCTGGAGTTGAGTTGCAAATCTCTCCCATGACACAGTATGGAAAGTATTGAAGTAATTTCCTCTTCTTCAGGATGAAATCAACAAGGAAATGGTCTGTCAACCCCTAGATGAAAACAAAACTCTCAAATTCTCCAGAAAGCACATTAAAACATCTCTCTATCATTATTTCCTCTCAAAATATATTCTGTCTGTTCTATCTCACTGGGAACTGCAATGCAATATGATAGCACTGGTTCAGTTTATGTATATCAAAGAGTTGGTTGACGTATTTAAAAAAAACCCCAAACCCAGTCTAATTTCTGGTCTGAACTAAGCATATAAATTCTGAAAAATAATATGCTTAAAAATTATAGAGTGATTAAAACATAAAAGGTATAATGAATAAAGTTTCGCTATTCTCTTCATTATGAGGACGTGTTAGAGTTTAAATAAAATAAGATTCCAGCATACTTTAAATATTGTAAACAGCTAAATCCAAAAGTTATTCTAAAATAACATTTTATTACACACCCTCCCCGCCCCCCCCCCCCCCAATATTGTTCAAACAAATTGTATTGTAATGATTACACTTGAAAATACATTCATTGTTTGCTGTTATGGGCCGATGTTATGCAAATATCTTATTTGGCTTTCAGTTGTTCGTGCTCCACTTCATGCTGACCCACTTTAAGTGCACAACTTGAGTATCTGCAACAGGGAGGATTATTTTTCTTAACTGTGGATTTGCTCTTGCAGTTATGGAGATAAATTGTGTTAATTTTTCTCTTTTTTCTCTGAAATTCATTTAAAAATATAAAATCTGCAAATTGTCATAACACCTCTAAGGTTAATAGTTGTCTTAATTTCTTTCTTTTCCATTTTCAGATGTTATTGAGTATAAAATTCTTCCATGAAGTAACCTTTTTAGATCACTAGCAAGTTGAAATCTCAGATAAGGCTAATCCTTGATTTGATATTTTTACAGAGGTTATATAGTGGACTCCACTTTAACTGGATGCCAATTGTCCAGACAATCCTGACAAAAGCTGATTTTCCAGGCTAAATCCATTTTCGGTATGGCATGTTAAGCCCAGCAGAATATTTTTTTGATTCACTATTTATGGTCACTCCTAAAAAATGCCTTTCATGCTCAAATATTTTTCTCCATCGTCTTAATGACTATAATTTTTGAAGTGCTACAGGTGTGCACGGGATGTTGAAAGCAAATGAAAGGCAGTACTTCTCAGAAGGAGCTTATAGCTGAGGCTGTGGGCTCTGCACCTGCCCAGTTTCTCTTTGTGACAAGTCCCGAAGAACTGTCATCCTGAACTACATCTGATTCTGTATCATCTAAAGCAGTAGCAAGAATTTGGTATTGAATTCAAATTGGAGAAGAACAAACCTTGTATCTGTTGCAGGGACTGGATTTATTGCAGTGAAACAGCAATATGAAGCTGAGTGTGCAGACACATGGGACATGAAGCAGCAAGAATTTAAATTTCCAAGTGGGATTAGCTTTAGTAGTGCTGATTGGTAGGTACTTGTTCCCTAGTGAACTTGTTGGTCCAGATTTAGTAATTTCTTGCACATGGAAATCATCAGGATCCTAAGAATAGGACACTAGGAGAGTAAAAAGTCACCCAAGCCAGTCTGTAAGAAAGACCAATGAAGAAAAAGGCTGCTGAACAGCAATGCTGCTAAGGAAGTCAGAAGGAAATTACTTTCTGCAGTGTGGGGGAATTTGGATTTAGACTATTCATCCCAGGTTCTAGTGGCCTTTCTCTGAGAAAACAGGCAGGAATGACATTTCTCTTTTATACCACAACCCAGTGAAAAGTTTCAGGTTCTTGCCTACCTTGTGTGCCTGGTTTGAAAGAGGAATTTGAAAATGGACCTCCCAGCTTCCCAAAAAATGAACTAGAAGTGAATTATTATTATAAAGATATCTGTGAGATTAGTCCCAATAGAGAAGCCAAGCATCAGAATGCTCAATTTGAGAATCTGCCGTGCTCACATTTGCAGCTGCTCGGCATCTTCAGGATATGCTCAGCCTATCACTATCCAGCATCAGAAATTTGGGCACATAGAATAATTTATGGGTGGAGTATTTTGGTGCCAAGATAATTTTAGTGCCTTTCAGGTTAAGTAGCAGCTAAGCAGGGCTTTCTGAGGGTCTCACAGCTGGATTTAGAGAACCAAAGTGGCAGTCTAAATTTAGAGAGCTAAAGTGCTATCTAAATTCCTTTGCAAAGCTATGTGGGAGAGGTAGGGAGCTAATCTTCTATTGGAGGAGGATAGCTATTTCCAAAGGCTTGGACCTAAGGAAAGCACGTGCCAACACAACTACTGAGACATTGAAATTTTAGTACTGGATTATGTTCCTTGCTGGCTTGGGACTATGCTGAGCTAATCATGTGAAACAATTAGGTTTCCTGAACAGGAATACAGGGAATTTCTTGTACAGAAGTACAGGGAAGTATTCACCACCAGTCCAAGGCCTCTGTTTAGCTCTGAATCTCCTCGATACTTAACGGGGTGCTCAGAACTAAGGTATTTGAACTTAGATACCTTAAGTAGGTGTTGTCTGTGTAGCCTGAAATAGATCACAAATGGGAGATCTGGTGGCAGTCAGTGTAGTTTCTGAGTTTCTATACATCGATTTCTATACATCAGTTCCAGCGTCTCCTTCCTGTCCTTTAAAGGCATGTAGTAAACTAATATATACCCTGCTACCTATATAAAATACAGTAGCTTGCTTTTTGTGACTTCTCTTACATACTGCCTGCACAGGAATTGACTTTAACTCCATACTTATTTGCTAAAATCTGCTTCAGAATTATTCTGCAAAGAAAACAATGACAAATAATATTAACCAAAAATATCCCTTTTTTTTCTGTGACTAAAATGCTTTCCTTTTGAGATTTTGTGTATTAAATTTTAATTCTGAGAGAATGTTCATCAATAAATTATAGTCAGCTAGTAATTATACAAATTAATTTTAATGGAAGTACAGGAATTGTTACAATGTAATCTATAAAAAAATGTAAGATTACTAGACAAATAGTAATATATTACTAATAAATAGTGATACATTTGTAATTAAGAGATAAATAGTAAAGTAGTTACTATTTCTGGCAATATATACCGATTTGTAGAAACTCATACTACTTATATTGTTTGTAGCTTGCTGGAACTTCATAGTTAATGGTACTATTTCACTGAATTTTCTACTGATGTGGTGATGCAGTTTTTGTCAACAGTTTGTTTTGCAAGAGGAAGGACTTTCTTCTTGTAAAAGGAAATGATAATCCTTTACACAGCAGACATGGATGGCTTGTAGATGACCACGTTGGTATATGTATGGCATGTAAAACTCACCTCAAAGGCCTGTCCAGACAAGGAGAGATGCGTGGATTGTTTGCCTACAGACAGAATCGCTCAGAAGAGGTGGAGGCTGCTCGTGTCTATTTTTTGTTCCCAGATATAGCATAAATGCGATCGCCTTTTAACAGCTTCTCATATGTGCATATGCTTATGATATGTAATTGAAAAACAGCTTTGCTGAAAGGACCTGGGGGTCCTGGTGGACACCAAGTTGAACACGAGCCAGGAATGTGCCCTTCCAGCAAAGGAGCCAAATGGTATCCTGGGCTGCATTTGGAGAAGCGTTGCCAGCAGGTTGAGGGAGGTGATCCTTCCGCTCTGCTCAGCACTGGTGAGGCCATCTCTGGAGTACTGTGTCCAGTGCTGGGCTCCCCAGTACAAGAGAGAGATGGAGCTATTGGCGAGAGTCCAATGAAAGGCCACTGGAATGATGAAGGGACTGGAGCACTTCTATGTGGAAAGGCTGAGTGAGCTAGGACTTCTGTGAGGAAAAGGTGCAGGGGGATATTATCAATGTATATAAATACCTGAAAGGAGGGTGTAAAAAAGAGGGAACCAGGCTCTTTTCAGTCATGCCCAGAGGCAATGGGCACAAACTGAAACATGTGAGGGTCCATGTGAGCATCAGGAATCACAGAGCAGTGGCACAGGTTGCCCAGAGAAGTTGTGGAGCCTCCATCCTTGGAGACACTCAAAAGTATGGCCCTGCTTGAGCCATTCTGTAATTTTGTGATTCTGTGATATTTTGAACTCACAGTACACTTGGAAACTTAATTTTCGTTAAGTATGTTTGTTGTGCCGGGTTTACTCTGCACAGACAGTTCTTGGGTTTAATACACTGAATTTCTTTATTACAGGATAATGTATGAACATCTGAAATGGGGATGCAGGGACATTTTTATCCAGCCTAAAAAGAAATGTGTTTTTAGTGCTTTACCAAGAATTTTAAAAATTCTTGAAAAATTGATTAATTCCTATTTTTGATGCAGTTACACTATAACTTATCCTCCTAAAAACTGTTTTGACTGTCATATACTTGATATAAACCTAACCTAGCCCTTTTTCTTTTGAGATACATACCAACAGTATTGCTAAATCTGACAACAAGGAATAGTCATTAGTGAGAATTGTGATAATTTTTGTGATGGGAATATCCATCCTTTTGGTGTGGTCCACATCTATTTACAAAATCACATGTAGATTAGAAAGAGGTTTTTTTTTTTCAAATTCTTCTGTGAAAATGGCATAAAAATACATTGCACTGTGCTTCATCATGTAAATATTAGCAAAGTATAGTTATTGTGCATACTGCTGGATCAAGTGATCCATATTTCAAGATCACAGAATCACAGAATATTTTTGGTTGGATGGGACCTTTGAGATCATCGAGTCCAACCAAAAAGAAAACAACAGAAAAAACCCAAACCAAACCAAAACAAAAAAACAAAAAAAACCCAAACCAAAACAGTAACAAAAAAAAAAAAACCACAACAAAAAACAAACCACACCCAAAAAATCCCAGAACACCAACACCAAAACCAAACCAAACCAAACATCCACAACCACGCACCACACCCACCCACAAACAGACACAAACCAACAATCTCGGGCACTAGAGCATGCCCTGAAGTGCCATGTCTACACGTTTCTTAAATACCTTCAGGGATGGCGACTCCACCACCTCCCTGGGCAGGCTGTTCCAGTGGGATGAAAGGTAAAGAATGGATTTGGACTACTGTGTTGAAAATTCATGTCATTACTACATGAAGAATAAAAGTAGCCACACAAAGAATAAAATAATTCTTAACAGTGGGATAATTTTTTTCTCCAATCAGTAATTTTTTTCTCCATTTTTTTTCTATATCTCAGCAATATATGTGCAACAACTCCCTTGCAGAAAAAAGTATAGAAATATCAGAAACAGTATTTCTCCCCTTTACACATGCTCGCAGTATCTAATGGTACTGTAGTAGTAATTTCCTCAATAGTGGTTCATTACCAGCAGTTAACACCACCTTCTGGCAATTAACTAATTACCTTGCCTTTGACTATCATGAAAGGAAATGGCTATCAAGGGCATTGTTTGCTCAATTAACCAAAAGAAATAGACACATGCTTAGCAATAATTGTAGAAGGAAATCCCTCCAAAATGCACTCATCTTAGTTTTTCACAGGAGCTGTGGAGTCTGAAATGACAAATTAAAGAAATTCAGAGGAATTAACATGTGGGGGTGTGTGCGTGTGGGGTGTGTTTGGCGTTTTGGTTTTTTTCCCCAAACAAGTATCAGGACAAGAACATTGTTCTGTAAAACACGAGTTCCTGGGCTCAGCCAAGGTTCATGGTATTGTCAGAGCTCAAACTAATGCAGCCATGAGCAACTCTGGCCAGGATGGTCTCTAGTATCCTGCGAGCTGGATGTAGCCCAGGGGATGATTCTGCTTGGCCAGCTGCCTTTTCCTCAGAAAAGCTGCCACGGCTTCCTCCACGTGGGCGGAGAGATGGATGGATGGGGATGTATGCCCCCTACAGAGGGCCCAGCAACACCTCCATATGGCCCACGCAGAAGACAAGACAAAGCTCGTATCTCTCCGCAGTGAAAAGAGTGGGCAGTATCTCTCAGTCATAATCCCTTTAGGCTCCAGCTACTCTAATCTGTGTAAGATTTATAACAAAAAGCATCGACCCGCCAATTTATAAAATTTCTATGGCTAAAATTTCTTCAGTGAAAGATGGCATATTATGAAATAATTTTCAAAATAAAGGAGAAGACTTTTATTCAAAAAACAGCTGACAATTTTTCATTTTTTTCAGAGTAAAAAATTATACTTCTGACATCTCACAATTCTAAATCAGTTATCTAATAGTAACCATGAGTGACACAAACTTAATGGCAGTCCTTACCTTTTTCCCCATGCTCTTAATGCTTCTCAGTTCTTTCTGTTGCATCACCAGGACCTGAGCTGACTCCACATTTTGTCATGTTGTAAAATGCCACTGCAAAGTGGGGTAATTTTTTTCCCATTTCCTTTCCCTACAGATAATAACAATTGATTCACTTGCAAATTACTCACAGCTCTCCAGAAACATCTGAATATTATAACTAGCTTTTCTTTCCTCTTTGTTAGTGTGATGTTAAACTTAAGGAATGGAAAAAAGCAACAACTCCCTCTTCCCTGAACCCTCCCACACCCAACCATGAGCTATTGTTATTTTCTGGCTAGGAACAAAGGAAGATTTTAGAAACCTGGAGATATGATAACTGCCAATATTTCTCTTCACTTTAGAAATCATAAAAAGACAAATATCTTAGAAATTCAGAATTCTGGGACCTTGTATTGTAATAACAATTACAAAGCATCTGAGAAAAAAGCGCCATATTTGTTTTCTTCCTCAGATAGTAACATTTGTGGCCTTCCCATGTAAAACACTTTGTCCTCAGTGATCTCTCGCTAAACTCAGATACACGACTTATCTTCCTTACCATTCATGTAAACAAGCCAACCCAACAGTACCCAACCTGCGGTTTCTAAATTCTTCATGTTTCCCATTGTTTTCTCTGATCTCTCTTAGCCTTGAACAGTCAGGATTTACTTTACCTTTTGCACTGGGTAAGGCTCTTTGGAGATCTCCTTATTGAAGGAAATGCAAGGCATAAAATACATGAAGGTGGAGATATCTTACATTTAATTAATTTTATCGTAGCCTTTTGACTAAAGAGGAAGATCTTTGTCCATGTCTAATGATCCGATGTCCCTTTGATTTCACAGAATGTCTTCAATTAATTTTAATGAGTGATCAAGTTTTAAAGAAGGTTTGTAGAAAAATTATCTTCTATGCAGAACTACAGTCTAATGTTCTTAAACCAGTAGTCAATGCTTATGCTGTTGTGACACAATTTCCTTAAATAAATTTCATATTTATTAATATTAAGTATGTGCAGCTGAGATCAATTTGTAAAACATACCATGTGAACCCGAATAACATTTCTACTACCTACATAAGGTCAGGCAAATATTGCACACTGCTAAGATAACCATAAAGACTGTTCATTAACCCTGTTCTCTCATTCTTTCTTTGGATGTTCTGATTTAACATGGAACTATAAGAAATACTCCTAACATAGTGACCGATACATTAGAAACTATTTGTCTACTAGCAGCAAAATTATAAATCTGTCATTCTAATAATTAATATGATGTTGCTTCCAACATAACAGGAAGTTTAGCACTTTTTATAACCAATCTTCATGAATTGCTAACCTATTAAATAGGTTAATGTTGACCCAAAGAGCCGCTATAAATAACACAGTAAAGAATCAACTGACAATAAAAATTAATGTGTACAATATTTCAGAACCAACAAAACCCATGCCTGAAAGATGACTCCTGCTCTTTAGTTTAACTCTAGATGATTAAAAGCAGATGGAAATGAATGTCCATATGTCTTAACATCCTGTTGCCTCACCATCCTGTGCCTTTTTTTTTTTTTTTATTTATTCTTGGACAACATCTATCACTTCTTGAAACCTTGGAGAATTCAAGCAAGTTTAAGTGACAAAAAAGTGTCTAGATTCCATGCTTTTGTCAGTCAGAAACCATGACTAATGAATAACAATTTGGAAAATATAGTCTTCTATCCTATTTTTAGAGTGCCCAAGGCTCCTTCAGGCAAAATAAAATGTTAATCTGTTATCCAAAGGAGGGGACAATTTCCTGGATAATTAGCAATGACAATAATGAAAATCTATTTTTAAGAATTAGATTACATTTGTGGATAAAACAGAAAACATTTATTCATAAAATTAACTGTCTAGGTGCTGTTGCTCCATGCTGTCTTGAAGGCCTTTTTTAAAATTCCTTTCAAATGAATGGATGATGAAATCATGATAAAATAAAGAAGTGCACAGTACAGTGTCTGTGGTATAACATGAATGAAGACTTCACAGGACAAATTCACACATTCTCTTGCAAAACTCTCAAACTACATATACAGTTATTAAACTTAGAAATCTTTACTGAAAAATTGTATACATGCAAACACCAAAGTTCAAAATAATGAAATAACCGTCACATGACAATAACAACATTTTAAAATAAATTATTTAAGTAAATAAATATAGTTATAGATTTAGCTGAGAGCAGAGTAAAGATGTATACAATTTGCATAAAATAAGCCGTGCTCAGAGAATCCCAACAGCTGCTGATTGACTGAATTGAACTCTTGTATAATCGGCAACAACAAAGAAAAAAATTCTCTGTCTATACCCTTCTCTGTAATGCTGCGTTGACAGGAAAAACATTTTATCTGTGCTCTCCCCATACTCTGAATGGAGGATCATGTTCCAGCTTAGCGTAAAGACAGATGCAGTAACACATCATGCCTAAAGTAATATGCCACTTACACAGCAGATGGAGCCCAGTAACTCAGACTAGTTTGGGAAAATGACCACAAAAGAAGTATTTTAGCATGAAAGGAGAACAACACAGCACAACAGCAGGCATTTTTATTCTTCCCAGTATATTCTCAGCAAGCTTACTCCTTATTGAAGGAAAAAGCCCATTGCGATAATTGTATCTCTCTGTCCTGCTGTAGTAGAGCAGAAACACAGTACTCAAAAGATGTTCAGTAATACCACTGCAACAACCCTTAGAAAGGAAACATTAGTGATTAATGATTTAGGAATAGCTTTTTCCTTTCTAAGGCAAATAATTCATCTGCTCATTCATCTGCATAGTGCTGTTCTTTTTACCTTCCTTGTAGGTTTCCCTGAAACCTGTGACTTTCAAAAAGCCTTTTGTTGATTGCCACCTTCCTTTCTGCTGCAGTCATGGATAGAAATCCCCTTGATTTTCAACAGGAGCAGAAAACTGTCAGTTCTACTTATAGTTTCTTCTGACCATAGGTTTCTGTCGTTCTGGCGTCATAATTTTGTTTTTTAATGCTTTAAAAAGACTACTTTTTTACCAGTCGTTCAACAAATACTAAAAAATAAAAGTAATAGTCTGCATATAAGTTTTAATGTTATTTCCAAGTACAGCAGCTATAACCTCAAACATAACAGAAAAAATCATTTATTATAATTATTTCCAAAAAATTGGTAGCATTAACTAAGATAACTCCTTCATTTCAATTTTCTATGAAAATGGATTTATCAGGCCATTCTCTGATAGAATGAACAGAGAAAATGTCTATGCCATTTTGTAGGACACTTCAGAACGGTAACATCCAGGCTGTGCAGAAAATGGCTGATTTCCACTATAAACAAAAAAGGCATTAGCATTGCATAATAGCTCCAGGGCTGGTTTCAGCTGCATTATGTCACATAGGGATGAATGTGAGAATTGCAAGGTGATCTGGGGTGAAAAGCACAGTATGTTTCCTAAACTAGAAACAGACAAAACCTATTGATGCATCCTGATAACACTTACTTTCAAAAGCATCAGAAAATCAACATATCTCCTTAAAAGCCTTCATAAATATTTAACACCTTGGCACAAAAATACTTATGTCCATAGTATAAAAGATTTTGTCTGTATTACAAATTACTACTCAAGATATATATTTTTCAGCCTAAATCTGCAGCATCCTTGGTGCCTGCCTCTGCATGTAGATGAGAGGCGTCCTTTGACACTCAGTGCCCGCAATGTTTGTCAGTTCCGTGGCTCTGGCTTGAGGCTCTCAGATAGTCATGAGACAATCTGAGGGAGTAGTCAGAGGTTTGAAGTTAACAAAAAGTGACTCAGTTTATATCTAGGACTGTGTTAAATAAGGTTAGGTCAGCTGGTTTAAGTAAGCACGCTATTTATAGTATATGCTGCTTTTAAAGTAAGTGTTTTTCAAAGGAAAACTTAGGTTAATGCCTCATTGTGTCCCTCAATTCGTTCCTTAACCCAAAGAGAAGTGTTTGCGAGAGGTCATTCAGAGTCATCATTTGACATAATTTTTTTTACCTATTTAAATTGTCCTAGAAGAGTTATTTCGTAGGTGGAGGAGAAAACTAAATGTGTACACTGACACTGGAAACTACACAATGTTATTTAACCACTGAGAGGAAAAAGTACAGAAACACAAAGTATTTGGCAAATTATTTCAACAATTACTTTTGAGAAACCATAGTCTGTATACAGAGGCTTATAGACAGAAGAGATAAAATTAAACAATTTTTTGAGCAAAACGTACCAACGAACATTAGATTGGGAAAAGGCAGGGCTTCCACTGCAGAATTATCATATTACTTTTCAGCGGCCTAGCAATAGAGTTTGCAAGAAAATGTCATATTCTTTTATTGTCAAGCTACTAGCAAAGATCTGTCTTCTTAGAGGCAGATAATATCAACTCTATGACAGACTGGGAGATTATCTGTGAAAGAGGACTTTGAATGATAGCTGCTCCATACTGAAAGGAAGGCTGAAAAAGAAAGAACAAAGGGTGTTGCGTCAAGATTAGTGTAGCTGGGTCCAGATAAAAGTACCAAAGTACCAGTTCTGTGCGTTTTGTGCTTGGGCTTCTTTTGATGAATATCTAGAAATTATTTACTGTTAATGTTTTTTTGTATGCAGTATTGCAACGTGGGTATTTTGTATGCGGCATCGCAAACCATGCTCTTGCTCCATAACTATCAATGGTAAGTAAGCATTTCTGGAGCAGCAAATTCTGCCAAGAACCACCAGATCGTCATGCTTCTGCAACAAAGACAATCACACAGACAGGAGAAAAGTTACATGCAAGTTCTCCAAAAAGTGTAATAGGCTGCTATATCACGTGGCCAGTCATGCAATTAATGGGAGACTCAAGAGCAATCCTTTTCCCTGTGCCCTTTTCAGTTTTATGAATGCATAGGATTCATTGTGCTAGTTTATCAGGAGGTCCTCTTAATTTTACCACACAGTTGACACAGGGAATATGTCTACCTAGGATCCTTTTGATATTTTCTGTCTCCTCCTCTTCTTTTTTTTTTTTTTATACTTGAAATCTTTTCTACCTTGATCATTTGCACGTTCATTACCTGAATAAATCAATGTAGGAAAGCAGAATTTTTCTACATTGTCTAAATTTTTCTTAGTCTATTTTTAAATTTTATATACTGAAATATTTCTGTACTTTTTCTGTACAAAAGTACATTCTAGTACCTAGAGCTTCCTCTGCTTCATTTTCTTCTACTTCTTGGGGTTTTTTCCCTCAAATGGTGAAGTGTAAATCATATACAGGTAATTTCTGACATAATCAGAATTCTGAATGAGTGTCATCTACTTAACATTTTGCTGTGGCACAATATATGAGTAAAGGTGTTAGTGTCTGATACTAAAAAAACGTGGCCTATATATACCTATAAGTTAATGGGAAGAAAAAAAAGAGGGGCTAAAAAAAACCTGAGCCTTCCAGTTTAATGAAAAAAATTTTTCATCTTCTTTAGGTAGACTGGTGTAAGGGCAGTAATTCATTATGAGACACTACTGAGCTAAGAGAATGCTTAATGCTGAAGTATTAGAGAAATAAAACTCACATTGGATGAAACTGCCTTTGAGACGTGTTCCCATGATCTTCCCATTAAAGTGCTAAACATCATGTTACAATTTATTCTCTTGTATATGAATGCAGTTGGTTAATTGGAAATGTAGATTAACCAAAGACCTAAGATGTTCTGGTCTCACCATTACATTCATTTTCTAGTTCCCTGTAGTGGTACTGGCAACTAATTTTTTCCCTGAGTGGCACCAGCGCTTCATGCTGACTCCCTGATGTGCAGCATTGGAGGGAGAGAACAAGTCACACAGGCCCAGACAAGGTGGGTTTACCCATGTGGTCTAACTTGTCTCAGTTTTTTCTCTAACACAAGGACTACAGCCACCCTTGTTGAAATACGTGTAAAGCAGGCTAAAGTACTGAATTAACTGTAAAAATTGCCATATTTTAAACTACAGACTAGAAATAAAAGTCTAATTCTACAATACAGTCTAAGTGTATCTTAGATGAAGTATTTAGCGGAGCAGTATGTATAATTAAGATATTTTTGTTCCTGAATAATCTGAGTTTGTTCTTCATTTTCAGTAATGTGACGAAGGCTGTATGTGAATATGCTACTACTTACAGATTATTTGTAAGCTATTGCTTTGAATGAGAGATATTCATAACTTACTCTTTAACTCTTTAGTTCATAACTTTACACTACTTACTACCTGTCTTACCCCCAGATGCGTCGCCAAAATCATCAGTGCTTCTAAGCATAGTTGTGTGAAGACTTACAGTGAAGACATTTTCAGGGAAGCATGTCTATGTAAGCATGTGCAACTCTCCCTAATTCTGCTAATGCTCTTGTGACCAAAAATGCATTTTTATTTATTTGTCCGCTCAACACAAACATGTCCGGTAAAAAATGCTTGCCAAGTCTTGAACGTGGTACATATGATTCACTAATCTTATCTCTTATTTGTACGCATTAGTTATTCAACAATAGCAGCTGGTGGCACTAAAAAGAATTAACATTCCATAATACTGGGTACTGTGACTGTTAGCAGCTGTCCAAATATCTTATCTTCAAAATAGGTGATGGATTAGTGCAACAAATTTAACGCAAGCTATATTCAGGACAATACTCTGAAGATGTATGTACATGGATAATTTGTAGCACAAAATGAGAGACGAATGAATGAAAATCCTTGTGGAAATCCCAAACGCTTCTGCTGGAAAAAAGTACATGTACTGACAAGCATGTAGGCCTTTGAGTAGATGCTGTTTTACCTACCATTCTTCACCAATGAGCTTTAAATGATTGTCAAATTTGATGAAATAATTGGTAAAATAAAAAGGGTGGGAATGATAAAAGACAGCATCTCAATCATGAAGGAAAATCATGTATAAGGAGCAGTAGTCTAGGACAGAAACTAGTTGCTTGTTTATCACTTTTGAAATGTTACTTGTTCTACACACATTGATTAAATGGCATAAAGAACAACCCCAACAAAATCCATGAACTCACTTATACTGAAGGTAAACTATTTTACGGTAATCGATTTTCAATTAAATTATTCTGCATTGAGCCCGCAACAAAGGATATGTAATGAAACTCTCATTTTTAATGAGAAATCAATATTTGGTCAAGCGTTTCTAAAAAGTGTTATGCAAAATGCTACTATAAAATTCCTAATACTGTAACCAGACTGTGGAGTGTAGTACAGGAAATACAGTGCAATGATCAAACAGAACAACAAAACAAACTCACAGGGATTGTCAAAATGGAAAAAAAAAAAAACAAAAAACCAAAAAACCAAAGCAAAACAAACCCAAAAAACCAGCAAGCTTTTTTGACTGCTTTCCTAAAGAAATAGATGCAATTAGACCAACCTGACTCTAAAAATGGGTTAATGGTATTTAAACCATATAGCTATTTGAAGTTAAACATCTGAGAGTTTGGAGCCCTATTAAAGAGTACATGGTATTTTATCTCAGAAATCGTATAGCACAGTTACCTAAGAGGATTCAGAAGTAGTACAAAACATCAGCTAGAACCATGGAGAGGTGAAACATCACCTTTTTCAATGATACACACTAATATCAGAAAACAAGACTAGAAGGAATATTTTTCAGAAGATCTTGTACCCAGATTAGACTGAGAGGGTAGAGAAAGGAATGTATGCATGGGAAATCCAGGGTTAAGATACTGAACAACAGGTTGAAGTGAAAAGAAACATTCCTTACCAGGGACCTATTTCTGCATCATCTGTGAAATTGTTACCAGATGCCCTGTGGAAGTCAGCAATTTGTCTTGGTCAAGGGATTATAGTGCCTGTGAGACTGTCAGGACACTAGGGCTTGCAAAATCAAGTATGGAATACATTACACTTAGACATAGCTTTCTGAAAGTATTTAGTCTAAACTAATCAGCAGCACACCCATTGAATCATAAGTATCTAAGGTAGGTAAAAGGTAGTGGTTATCTTCCACTGACTATAAAACAAGCTAGACAATAGCTTACTGTATGCTGTTGAAGGTGGATGCAGTAAATTTCTCCCAAGATAATTTATCTTCCACATGGGAATGGCAACATTTATGGGAATCAGTCACAGAAATTATTAAATCCTTATCCATGACCACCTTATGGCCAATCTGAACATACCAGAGGATCTGAGAGCAACACACCCACTCAATGGCATATCAGAATTGGAAGGAGTTGCTCTTCAGATGGATAAAAAAGATCCCAGAAGAGAGACCAATACCAGATGTGACTAGGTACAACAAATGGTGTCCATCAACACCTCCGTGCACTTTTAGAGATTATCCAGCAAGGTTTCAAGGTTTCAATACGGAGAATCCTGCTAATCATATGTATGCTATGCCTATGGTTGGGACAAAACAATAAGACAACCTGTGTTAAAAAAAATAAATAAATCCCATTTGCCAATCTAGAGGGTGAATTACTTCTTTATGAAACAATGGGAGGTTAAGCACTGAGAAATTTTGCAGAGAATGGGAATGACCCAGCAGAGCAGAGCAATTTTAAAATTTAAATAATTTTCTTACTCTTATAAGTATCCTTCCTTGATGAGAAGAGGCGGCTTTGCTTTCTGTAATAATTTCCTACTGATGCATAACAAATGGCATAAAGATGGAGTTCTGTATAAGGTAGGTCTCACCTAGAACCTGTTGAGTGTTCTCTGCAACTGAGGGAAATGCTCAGCAGATGATGCTCAGAAGCTAGATAAATGTTTTGAGCCCACATATGTTGGTAGTTTACCCAAAATACAGCAGTGTAATCAAGCTTGTTCTCTTAAGAGTTAACACTTCATAGAAACATGGAAAAAAGCTGCTGGGAAGAATCCAGATCAGCCTGTCTCTGTCTTTACCACAGGCCAAGTTAACCATGATTAATATGTCTTTCTGACTGCCTGGCTCTTTTAAAAATCAATCTTCTCAATATACAAAGAGGAAAAGCTGTAAGTCTCCCAAGTCACCTGGAAATGTTAGTTTGTATCTGCTGTAGTTGCCAAGCAACCATTACAATCTTCCAGTTACTAAAAATTATCTGACTGGAGTTGACCTTACTTTTATGCTATGGTTACCCCTGCAGCCTTCCCCAAAATAACAAAATTCTGTCAATCTGCCAGAAAAAAAATTCTGTCATTACACTGAAATTTTGCAGCCCATTAGTCCATAATACGAACTACTGCCTTTAGGTGTCCCAAAGGGATGAGCTGCTAAAGCAACTGATTTATTTCAGTTAGAAGTGAGGTTTGTGTTTTTCAGCGCATGTATATTTCTTTCTTTCTTTCTTTTTTTTTAATGAATATTTATATTGATTTTAAGTGTGTAGACCTGGGGACTTATTCTGCACTGCAGTCTTAGCCAAATCTCAATTAGAGTGGATAGGAACACAGCCTATTTTTAAGAATGCGGTATGTGGCCTTCGTGGCCTTACAGCAACAAAAAGCATGTCGATAATTACTGTGTGTCAATGTCAATATACAGATCAATATCAGTGCAGAATCGATAGTAACAAAATTCCATGTCCATTAAATCACATTGACTTTTAATTTATTTAGTATTTATTGTTTATATTGCAAATAAGCAATGAAAAAGAAACTGTTATACAAAAGTAAGCAGGTATCATTCCTACTTTGCAACCAGGAAAAATAAAAAAGAGAGATGTTAAAGGCTCCTGAAGACAAAGTACTCAGCCTAAATTCCACTACTGCTTCATGCTCCTAATTTAATGACATCTGAAATTCTCAGAGGAATCATCCAGAAAGAAACTGAATATTAACTAGGGAGCTACTAGGGTGATCTTTAGCTCACCTAACTTTACCTAGCTTAAGTGGATGTATCGGCTTCAAGCTACATTCTCTCTACGGACAATGGAGAGAGCTCCCAAGGAAGGTTCATACCATTTGAACGGTGTATTTATGTCTGTATTGACAAGACTTAGATGCAATGCAGATGAGTAACTTAAAAGAGATACCTAACTTTTAGACAGCCGAGGTTCAGTGAGATGAATTACTCAGTTATAGGTAATCAATGGAAAGTACTATGCAGATGGACTTTAAGATCACATTGCAATTATATGCACCAAAGGTAGAATTAGTCTGGTCTCAGATTATCTAGCTCTGTGGCTTATCCACTGAATACTACCCTTTCTGTAGATACTGATAATGTGTTGGAGATATTTTTTTTTTAGCACTTTAAAAAAGATATTTTATTAGATTAAGTGACTCGCTGTTTCTTTCTGGCTAGTTTTCATTTATGTTCTGCAAACTCAACATCTTAGTCTGGAAAGTTATACAATTGTGTTATAACAATATGCCTTGTGTTTAACCTACTTAAAAAAAATAAAATAGTGCAAGTGTTGCCAAGTAAAAGTATAATATAACGGTGCTAAGTATAAGAAAGTTATAAGGACCTCCAACAAAGAACACAGTGATTCAGGATCCCTCTTGGCAAAATTCTGATTTACCTTTGATGTCACTCAAAAAGAAACAAGCCTTAAAGGAGATATAAGCATAATTTGCTTCTATTTATAGCCTATTTGGGCTTTATGCAAGTAATATTTTATATTGAATGTAACATAACTTTGCATTTCCTTTTTCAAAATGTTGATGTTCACACTACCGCCAGGGAAGTTGATAACGAAATTAATTCAGTGATGTATGATCTTAATTTTATTTGCTCACCCACTCTTAAAAAATTAATGTGAAACAGTATCCTGAAAGTGATTTGTATATGCTTCATTAAAAATTCCTGCTGCATATGTCCTCTTCTTACATGAAATGGAAGTACTTCCTATTGAAGTTTTCAGGGAAACAAGATTATTATAATAGTCTTACAGCCTGAACGTATAAAATGCTGACTGATGTGGTACCTTAGTAAGAAGATATCTAGTACTTCAGCTGTACTATTCCTAAACCTTAAGCTGAGGCCACAGCGGACGTTGATGTGGTTGCAGAAAACAAGGAGTTTCACAAATGCTTCGAGCCTGAGCAGTTGCCCAAAAGAGACACTGACTGCTCTTCGTACTTGTTTTCATCTCTATTCTGTTTTATCCCTTAATACCAGAATAATTGTGGAGTTGTATAGTGAATGCATGGAGCAACTAGAGATTTCAATAACGGTTTAATTATCTACGTCTTGTGCTGAATTAGTCTTAACCCAGGTCAGTTACTCACCCCCCCCCAAATTTTAGAGTCATAGTCTTATAAAAGTGGCATAGGGCATAATGGTGGGAAAGGGAGATAAAATGGGATGGGATGGAGTAGCACAGAAACAGGAATGAACACCTAAGTCCATTCCCCTATTTGACTGGGCTGATTTATGCAGATTTAATATTTGTGAAAAGATCATCTAAGGCACCGGAACAGTGGTACTGTAAAATGGTTAACATGGGCATGTTTAGTCCTGTTGGTTAATTTGCCTTCAAGCTGACTAATTTCTAATAGTTTTACAATAAACTTGTGAAAGCAATATGAACAGTCAGTGAGTAAACAGTCTTACACATATGTTTAAGATTAGCAGGTTTAGAACAGACCTGCAGGATTGTAAAATATCAGATCACACGGATTATTTTTTTTTTAATGGCACCTGCTGTTTAAAATATCTGAGTGCTTTCAATGAAGATATCAGCAGAACAAGCAATGATGCATCTAGTGAGACTGCGCTCAAAGATGAATGGTATCTGGAAGTAGGACAACAGCAGAATGTAAGCAGATATGCTGGAGGATATAATGTCAGTGGCTGGGAGCTATTTGGATAGCAAATGCTGCAAGTTTTATGAATGGCTGTCAAGAGCCAATCGTATAAAATAAACCTTACATAAGCTACACTGAAGCTTGGGAATAGACTTTGCAAAATATATTGTGCTAGCTCCTTTAGGATCAGATGGCAGATCCGGGTCTAGATCTGAATCTAGGCGGGATCGACCTTGGTAGAGCAGTACAGAATCCCCCTGAATTAATTTCTAACCTTAGAAGAGCATATCTTTCAGAGATAAAAATAAATACATTCACGGATATAATGATGGAGAAGCCATCTTGTACTTTGACTAGCTAGTTATTCACATTTCTAAAAATGTAAACAAACCTGGTGTGAAATAATCTATCTTTGATTTCCAGCCTCTGGATCTTTTCACATTTTTTCTAGGCTAGTCTGTACTGATTCTGTACCATCTAGCTGCTTAGACACTATGATCAAATCATCCCCTAACTTTCTTGGAGTTAGTGTGAACAGATATTTCCTAGAACTTTTTCCTATTAGGAATGTTTTTTACTCTTTTTATCACAGTTATGGTAAAGGCCAGCTTCAGGCATCAGGAAAGTAGTCATGGCAGACATTTGGTGTCAGCAAAATGCCCCCAGGATGGACACCTTTGGCCCTGACTGATTATTTTGTCTGCAACAAGAAACAGGAAACAAATTACTTAAATAGTAAAACTTTCCAAAGGGTTCAAATCTCCATTTTTCATCCAAAACCTCTATCCTAAACACCACAGAAATCAGCCTAATAGCAAAAAATTTCAATGACCATAGATGCTGAAATATTTTCCTAAAAATATTAACACTATTCCATCCAAGAATTAGAAAACATTTTACTTGCAATCACACCCAATTTACAGACATACAGCAACTAAGCAGTCACTTGCCTAAAGTAAAAGTACTATTCAGAAACAGATCTGGAAATAGAAACAAAACTTCTGTTTGAATGTTCATCAGAGAATGCATCAAGTGTGTTCTACGGTGTACTATAGCTATTTAAAGCACAGGTGAAGTTTTTAAAAGTTGATCTGTCATTTAAATATTAAAATCATGATTTGCTATGAGTTCACCCAAATGGCAGCATCTAAAACCCAAGATGCCCCAGAGAAAAATGCACAAGGATTTAAAATGAACTGTTTAACCATCATTTAAATGGCAAGTTTTTTTTTTTCCCTCTGCCATGCCCTTTTTAGTAAGTTGAAAACATACAAGAACTTTAAACTAGTTGATTACTTGAATCTTATTGTATTTCTATTTTTCTTTACGTCTCAGGTTGTTTGGTCAGATGTGATTGCATCTCCAGGCCCTTAGCATCAATACACCAAATAGGTCTGACACTAGTGAATGAATAAATACACACTTGTGGACACCCGGTGTCCTAATTTCATGCAGCTGAAATTGTGCATTCGCTCAACAGCTGTTCATACGCACTGCTAGTGCCCTCTGCAGTATTATAATGTACCTGTGATACGCAGTATGATAATAAGAGTACAGAAGAAAAGAGCAGCAGAGCTCTGAACCTTAAGGAACCAAAGTGTGAGAAGCATATGCAACAGTAATACAGAAACCAAAAGTGTTTATTTGATTTCCATCAATTTAAAATCCATAGTGTGGAGCAATATGATTGCAGTTTCATTTTGAATGAAGATCTTCACTTATGCAAGCTGCTGCACTGACATCAGCTATCAAAATAACTGTAAATTAGAAGGTTGGCGCTGAGTTACAGGAGTTGCATGACATTGCTGGGAGTGAGGAATGTGTGCACATGGCTGAAGTGATTCAGCACCCAGTAACGGCCTTCCACGGCCCATTCAAACTATAAATATTCTTGACTTTGTGACAGTGCTACTCTTACTCTCTGTTTTGTGTAGTCTGTCATCATCTCAGCTATTGATTTAATTTACTCCACTGGCTTTATCCTGCTTAACCACAGTAATCCCAAACCTGCTTACTCCCACATATCTTTTTCTCATTGCTGATAAAGTTTTGCTGAATGCATCTGCTGAATATTTCTGCCGCTGTTTGTTTTTCATCAAAATCCTAAAACTGCTACTCACACCTTTATAATATCAGCAGTAGAGAAGCACTCAGTGGGAGACCCCATAAATTCTAGACTTATCCCCAAGATACTGACAATAATAGGCAACATATCTGCTCTTGCACCAACTCACACTGCATGGCTGCTGAGCTACTCATTCAAAGAAGGCTGCGAATGAAGGGATGCATAGAACTATGATGTATATATACATATAACTAGATTAGAGTTTGTAGGCTTTTATGTGTCAAAAGTTTTCTTCAGGCACCTATGGCAAATGTTTTGCATATGTTTCTCATTGATGATAGCTGAGGGGAAATCGCTGACACAGAACTGTTTTGTTTGGATACTAGAGGAGTGAAAATTTCATATTAGAGAAGGCTGTGCTGCATATAAGAGATCATACATGAGTGATGTTGCAAAGAAATGAGCAGGAAGGCATTCTGCATTGGAAAGTGTAAATAAGGGGACTTCAAAATGAGGTAGCTTGCTTATGAAGACGAATTGCATACTGTTACATAATTTGTGATATTATGAGGTCCTGGACATCAAAGCAATCTGTTTATTACTATTGCAAGTTTAGCTAAACTATGATATCAAAATGCAGCAATATTTTTGCACCATTCCCTCTGTTTAAGTACAGAGTTAATAGGTGGTAAACTGGGAAGTACTAATTGTAAAGTGCTTTCAGTTCCTGAGATCATTTAGAAATAAACAAACAGTGATGATTTTTGGTCTAGCTGATTATGTGATAAAGATCAGGAATAAAATGCACATATAGGCAGATATTTGAAAAATTATCCAGAATAATCTAGGAGTTAAATGGCTTAATCAATAGTAAAAAAATGCACATTTTTGTTGTCAGATGATGGAAAACACCTAAGACTGGATGAAGAACAGACAGCTCAGAGAGAGGAAGTAACAAGTGTGAAGATGGCAGTCTGACATGTACTTTTCTGACTCTTTAAGTTTCCTAATGAAGCTCAGGAAGATGCCATAAAAAAAGGGCTTTGGAGGGGCCAAAGGCTGCTCAGGCATTTTTAACACTTGAGATAAACAAGACTACATTAAGCCTCAGGAGAAAGCAACATTTCTAGAATGGTATCAGGCTAATCAAAATAACATATTTGTCCTAAAAAGAGCTGGCACATTATTGCCAGCAGGAGGAAAATTTGTGAAACATCCTTGGATTTCCTGAAAAAAAAAAATAGAAAAAAAAATCAGACATGACTGTCAGTAAATGTAGGAGAGCGAGTTGGATGTTTTGTTTAGGTAAGATGTTTTGTTTGTGCAGACCTTTTCCATATGTCATGCATGGCTGAATCTTGATGACCCTACCCAGGCTTAAAATTTTAACCCTCACCCAGAGGTCACCTCTCACAGAACAGTCTCCTGCAGCTAACAGCAAGTTTGTAATGAGAATAGCTTGTAGCAAATCCAATTATTTGGGACATTTCAGTAGACTGGGAGTTTAAAGTGGACCTTCATTTTCTAGATTCATAGCTTTTGAATTTAATAGCTATTTTTATCATTGTTATAACCTCTGGACAAGTGAAGATCTGTTTGGTTTCATTTTCTGTCTCTCTTTAGGGCTGACTTTCTAAAAATGCAGTGATTCGCAAAAAAAAGCCACGCTTTGTGAGACCACAAATAGAAGGCCCTGAGCGAACAGGGAACTTTACGGTTTCTAGCCAAGAAAGCTGTCTCAAGCCTTGACCATAGGATGCTCCTCTTGGACTTTGGCCTAATACTAAGACAGCAGTGTAGATGTTAAGCTACAGTATAAGCTACAGAGAAAATCAGCTTTCTGTTCCTACATGCAAAACACAACCCACAGGACATCTCCAGACCACCAGAAAATAATTTTTAAAAGTTTGACTCCTAAAAATATTTTTTGTTTGCCAGAATTAAAATAGGCGTGCTCTGGGAGCTCTCTCTCTCATTACTCATCAGACTTGATTTACAGCTTCTGTTTAGTGCATGTAGACTAAATAGTCACTGGCACGCAAATAGGCTGTCAAACAGGTAGCTGATACCCATTTTGATGCACAGCTGTATCAGAAGCTGGAGTGAGGAAAGGTCTGGCCAAAATACAAGTATTTCCCTGGAAACTTTTCTGCTTATCCAAAGTTATACCCCTGAGCAAACTGAGGGTATCTCAATAGATCACTTTGCTGATTTTTGTTGAACACGAGTCAGCAGTGACGGGGCTAACTGTGTACCGGGCACAGAGATGGACCACAGCCAACAGCCCCAGAGAAGTGACTGCTCCCTACTCTTGTTTGGTACCCTGGAGACCACTTCTGGTGTACCCAGTCTAAGTTGAGACCCTCAGAACAAAGAATCACAAGCAAAGCAGAGGAAGACTTCTGGAGGGCCACTGAGATGATAAGAGGGCTTGCAATACATGCTCTGTGCCGTGGAGCTGAAGGAACTGGATTTCTTGAGCTTCAAGGAAAAGGCTGAGGGCATGCATGTAGGAGCATTTTTGCCTTCTGTTGCTAAGTCTCTGAATTATTGTTGATATAGTTCTTCATAGCTTTCAGATGACAACTATTTCTTATTTTCAGCAAATACTTTGTCTATATTTTTGACATCCAATTTATTGTCACCTATATTTAATGAAAATGCCCAATCGCATATTTATAAAGCAGAGAATGGAAACCGTGGGCTCCTGGTGTGACTACAGCACTATGTCACTGCCACAGGTGCAGCTTCCTTATCTTTCACATAGATAAGGGCTATCAGTGCATTTATCTCCTGAAAATATCCTCTCAGTTCCTTTTTTACTATCCTGTCTCATCCCTAAGGCACAATATCTAATTTGCACCTAGCTATATCTACTGGGAGAATATAATCTGATGGTGTGGCCCATTTTCCACAGTAAAACTCCACTGTTCCTGATGGAAGGAAAGAGTTGACTGTCTTATCTTAAATTAGACAGTAAGGCTTTCCAGCCAAGGACTGTCTTGTGCTACCTGTTTGTAGATCACTAAGTGAAATCAAATTCTATTCCATGACCTCAATACGCCTAACTAAATTCATGTAAAAATTATATGTAACTACTAAAGTTGGGGGTTGCGGATACATTGAGAGGAAATGTACTTGGCTTTAATCCTCAGTCAAAATAATCCAACAAAGAACACTTCTTTTTGCAACATCATGTAAGCATATATTGGGAAGGGGCTAGAAATAATGGTACTAGATGAATCACTTCTTTCATCACCTTCCTACAGCACAGAGAAGGTTTTCCATTAAATGCCAGCCTTGACCGAGTCTAATGGGGAGCGGCAAATGAACAGCCTGATTTCATGGAGTCTTTTAGAACACAGTAAATTTATACTACTTTATTATCTTCTCTACGATATTTGTCAGGAAAGAATAATCAAGTTCTGGTTGATTTTTGTCTCCAATAAATCTTGATCAAAAGCTGAACCTGCATGACTTTTAATGCCTCACATACTCTATGAATTATAATGCTATACTTTATTACTTTGGCCTTTTCAATATTCAGCAATTTACCTGACCACTTTTGCTTTCCTCTGTTTATAGCTTCACTGATTTCCCTCGTCATTATCCAAAGTAAGCATACAAATAATAGAATTTACACAGGAAAAATTTTAAAAAACTTTCAAAATGGAAAGTAGATCAGAAATGAAAACGTACAACTTCTGAAGAAGTCTCAAGCCAATGCTGGATGTCATGTTTCAGACACTAACAATAAGCAATGAAACGTCAACTTCAAAAGTGAACTAAATGGCTAGAAATTTGTCTTCACTGCAGAACTAACTCTAAATATAGCTTGAGTATTGCCACCATGTGCAAATCCCATCTCCATCTTAGATAATGCCAATGAGGTGTGGGCTGTCTTAAGTGCCGTGCTCAAGCGTAAACCCTTTCTTTAAATGTAATAATGATCTGAGTTCAAACTGTTAGATCTGAAAGGAACATATATAAGTTAATAGAACTCACTACCTTGTAGCATGATTGCTGTGTAATATGAGCACGTGTTGTATCATTCAAATGCCATAGCCCCTCTCTACTTTCCCACAGTTGCCTGTGAGGCCAGGAAAAAGCCCATCAGGCTTATTTTCTTAAAAGCACTGACTACATAACTGAGAGAATAGTTCATCTTACTCTGGTGCAAAACCCAAGAGGATATGACCCCCAGGAGACTTGCTGCCTTACACAGTTGAGTGCTGTATAGGAGCCAATGCTGGCTGACTTGATCAGGAAAACTTAATTGTAGATAAGCTATACAACCTATGCAGTAATGATATACATTAAGCAAATTTGCAAAATAGAAGGCTGTTGATCTCATATGCTAAACTGAACTGTCATTGTAACGATCCCTGTGATGTGTATACTCTTACCCAATCCACAGAAGAAGGGACAGTACTATTAGAGGTAGCAGAAAGCAACAGCAGGGTTGAGAAGATGGAAAATATCTAAAAACATCCTTGCTGTTTCACGAAACAGTATTATGTCTTGTTTGTTTTGTTTGTTTTTCCCCAGGACTTTTTTTTCTGAGGCATATAACAATACATATGGCACCATCTAGTGGTCTCATAAAAATTTCCTCAAATTTTGAGACCATCTTTACATATAATCACATTGTTTTTAGGGACATCCAATGAATTACTTAGGTATAGAATTCTTGATTTGTGAAATCTTGGTTTTTAGTCAAAACTGTCACGGAGGTGTCGTCATGGAGGTGTCGTCACTGAGGAAAAGTCAGAACAATATGTTAGAAACTTCTAAATCAGATGATGAAATAAGAATTTAACATGATTTCAAATTTTGATACTCTAGTCTTGGATATCTGCATAAAGGCCTATGCGACCAAGATGCAGCATTATTCTTTGAAGTCAAATCCCCAGTCCAAACAAATGGCAAAGCCAAAGAAGAAGTTTACTCCTCAAATTCTCATTTGATGCCAAATATTTTGATTTCTGCTGCAGTGTACGTTGACTGATTGTCAAACACAATGTATTAGAGATGACATCATATGTGCTATTGGTTTCTGGGTCATAGCTCTTGCCTTACTTCTCCTCAGGTCTCTGACCTTGAGAAACTAGATTAATGATTTAGTGTGGGAAAATACTGACTTTCTTGAAAAAATGAAGTGGTCTTTTCAGATTTTCTCCTCTGGAGAAAATGTCAAGGAATCCACTAGTAGAAATTGTTTGCTAAGATACTTGAGATGATAGTTTCAAATCCCGATAGCAATTCATGATGATTCCCTACATCAGCACTGCTCAAGCTTTTAGAAATCAGCTGTGAAAGCCTCGTGTAAAGTTCGTGGTCAATGAATTTGCAGAAACACATAATTTTCTGAGTTGTTCGATTGTGAGTCTGGGTGGGCTGGATGCATAAGGCTTATATGAGTATTGGAATGCCGACCACTGCAATGCTTGGTTTCTTTTTGTCTGTCCTGATGCCTAGTTCAATTCACAATGATTTGAGAGAGAGAAAGAAAGAGAGAGAAAAACCAACAGGCACTAGCCAGTGTGAAATGTCAAAAAGAAAAAAGTAGGCCATGTTCTCCAAAGAGTTAGTTATATCTCCAATTCAGTATTCACAACTGTGAACCCCCTTTGTGGATGTCATTGCCAAAGGGACTTAGCCTTTCATTCTCACCAAAAATGGATGAAAAGGAAAAAAAAGGAAATCGTTCTTTTGCTTTTTTTTTTCCCCTGAAGAGTCAGTAGTTAAAATAGTTAGAATATAGTTCATCGGCATAAAAGCATCTCTTGAAGCAGCTGGTACAATGTGGTCATTCAGGCCAAGCAACTATTAGCAACACCTTTCAACTATCAATTATACTGACTCTACAGGCATGGCAAGTAGGAGAACTTAGTCAGCAGCTGAACAAGTCCTTTATGAATGCAAACTGCAATTGAATACTGGTCTTTGACAACTAAGGGACATGCAGACATGTAATGCCACTATCTCTTAATACGAAACAGCAGAGACCTCTCCCACCAAGTAGAAACAGTGGAATTTAACAGCATGAGATGGCTCAAATCCAAGGAGGGTGACTTTTTCAGCAAAAACTTCAGTAAGACTAGAAAAAGTTACTTTGTCACCATAGCTGTCATCCTCTAGTTGCTCTCCTTTACAAATACAATATTCATTGAATTCTCTGTGATACCAAGACTTTCTGTGGCAGGTAAATTTTTACTTCTATGACTTTTCCTTCACAAAACAACATTTTAGATTGTGCTTGTTGTGGAAAAGGTACATTGTCACCAATAAAAAGATTTACATTTATTAACTTACAAAGTACTACATTTTCCCATCTGCTGAAAACAGGAAATTACCGTTAGCAGAAGAATTAGCTGTCTTTATACAGGTATAAACTAATGTACAAATGAAAACTCCTACATTTACCATGCTATCTTGCATGTGCCAGTGTGAAACTTGCAAGGCTAACGCTAATATTCTAACTTGGGACATTTAGCCTGGTGGGAGCGTTGATTCCAGTTCTACATCATCTTCCTGTCATTCAGTAGAGGTCTTACAGTAAAATACTTCACCCTACCTAGAATTCATGTTGTTTCTGTATGTCCCTAGACTCAAAATAAGAGATGGCTACTCTATGGAAAGTAAGAACTTGAACATCTAGAGGGTGAGAACTTGTTACAAGAAACAGCATACTGTTAGCTTCCTTATGCATGAGCAGTACCAGTACCAGCTTTATGAACTGTCAATAGATGCAGTAGTGAGCTCTAGAACAAGGCAGCAGAAGATTAGACAGGTGTAGGTAGCATAAGGCTCATATAAGATGGGAAAGAGGAGAAAATGATTTCTCACAGCTGCCACCATGTGAGGAGGTGACTCCAGACAGCTCAGCCTCCTTGGAGATGCTGCACACTCCCTATGTATGTATTCTTCACTCTGCTTTACCAAAGAGTACAAGTTTACTTACTACAGGAGAAGCCAAACAGAGAAAAGGGGCCTGCTGAGGCAGATGCACATCCCAGAGGAGAGTGAGCTCTTTTTCCTTTGTTCTGATGTACGCCAAACAGATGGCTTAAACTGACCTCTTTGACTTTGAAAGGGAAGGGAACATGAGAACTTCATGCTTGAGTAGTTAGCATCAGTCTCGCTCAGGAAGCTCTAATTATCTAACAAGAGACAAGGCTGTTCTCCTACTGTAAGCTGGGCTGCCTGTGCCCAGACATGTTTTTTTCCAGGCTAGAGTGTGAAAGAAAGACCCAAATAATGTACTGTAAACAGTGTAGTTTTTTAGCAAAGAAGAAAAAGAAGAAGAAATGTCATTGATATTATGTCTTTAAGGTACGTCTAACAAAGCTTTGAGCATGCCCAAGGTATATTAATTATTCGGAGGCAGTTCTAACACAGTTTCTAGACTAAAAAAAAGGGAAACCAAAAAGTTAAAAATCTGTATTTAGCAGTTAGTTCCTGTTTTTATCAGCAAGGGAGAGTATTTATAACCTAGTTATACAAAACATGCTTTCAGAAATCATCTTCTGTTTAATTAATATTCAGAACTTCATTTAATCATTTTAATTTTCTTATGTAGGCTACATAGGCAGCTGGATTATGCTGACAAAAAGGTAACTGCCTTCCTGGAAACTTGTACATACAGGTTCAAAATTGTTTACTATGAAACTAGGACTTTGACAGTCATACTTTTGTTTCTCATAAATACCAATTTTATAGCTATTAGTAGTAGTAGCTATGTCTAACTACATCATACTTTTTTCTTTTGTGATGTGGTATACCAAATTCTTCATTATTTCAACACTTACAAGAAATACCAGGACAGCAAATCTAGACCTCCTTTTTCAGGAGGAGGAGGGAACACCAAGGCCATGGAGTGGGGTAAGTTTTCTCATTACTGATACTGAGAAGATAGTATAATCTCAGCACACCAGGTGATGCCTAGGGGTGCCGCTCTGCTACCACTGTGATTTTCATGTCTCTCTGCTGCTGCCTTAGGCAACTGCCTACTTGGTTTGAACCTACAGCTGACCCCTTCCTTGGCAGATGTGCTCCATACAAGTTGTATGCCAGGCTTAGAAATTTCATTTGGGAGTTGTCTTATTGTTAATAATATTTTTGAGTTATAACACAAGTTTGAAAAACTGAATTATTTTGAATGATTATCAAACTTTAAAAGTTATTCTGTTTATAGAATATAGAGTACACCTTTAACATAGTGGATACTGCCAAAAGAAATGACGAGTGTTTGTAGTGGCTGATTCTCTGTTAAAGGGCACTGAGGTGCCCATCTGCCGACCTGACAGGAAGTCATGAGAGGTACGTTGCCTTCCGGGAGCTAAGGTCCAAGATGTTGTCAAGTGGGTGCCACAGCTTGTCAAGAGCACAGACTGCTATCCATTGCTACTCTTTCATGTGGGCATGAATGACATCACAAACCAGAACCTAGGCAAAATCAAGGAAGATTACAAAGTCCTGGGGGTGCAAGTGAAAAGTACTGGTGTCCAAGATATCCTTTCTTCCATTTTACCAGTTAGAGAAAAGGGTGCAGCCAGAAATAGATGTATAATGCAAATAAACTTCTGGCTTTGTGGCTGGTGTGGGTTTTGGCTTTTATGATAATGGAACATCCTTCAATGACTATAGCCTCTTTGGGTGGGATGGAATCCACCTGTCTAGAAGTGGCAAAGGAATCTCTGACAGCAGACTGGCCAACTTGGTTAGGTGGGCTTTAAACTGAAGGACTTGGGGAAGGTGGAGTCCGGAGTAGCAGTTCTCAGGCCATTGCAACAAACTGGTGAACAAACCAGGCCAAACAGTGCAGCAACAAATGTTCCTTAGCTGCGTCCCATGATGAGAACCAGAAGACCAACCACCTCAAGTGTATGTACACCAATACATGCAGCTTGGGGAACAAACAGGAGGAACTGGGGCTCCACACCCAGTCAGAAAGTTATGATACCATAGGAATAATTGAAACATGGTGGGACAACTCGCACTTTAAAAAGAAAAATATGCTGATGACCAATGAAAGGAAATTCCTGAAAATGCTGGCTAACAGATTGTGAACATATGCTCCAAGGGAAGTGGTGGGGCCAGTCTTGACTAATAGTAGACTTGCCTTTGTAACCTATTTTTGGAGGACCAAAGGCTCAGATGAAATCCTCAGGGCATATAAATCTAGGACCATGATGATTGACTAAGTCTTGCAATAACTGATTTTCTGATCATGAGAAGAAGCTATGGAAGAAAGTTCTAAAACTATGGAAGAAGCAAACCTATCAGAGCAGAGTCTATAGCATTTTTGTTGTATATAACCAGTCATAATGTCAGTATGCATAATATTACACTTAAATTTTCTCATATTTAAGAAGTACATATAATTCTATTGTCAAAATATTCTTTTTTAAATCTGTTCAGAATCATCCAAAAATATCCTTTGTCCAGGGACTGCTTCCCCTCAATCCACCACAGTTTTAAAACTATTTTGAGAGTAAGCAGGACAATATAAACACAAATTGATAGTTAGACAGGAAGCATAAATGAAGTAAGGGGCAGTGGTGGCAGTTAAGTAATGATTCATGCTAGTACCATGTGGGAAATTACAGGACCTTTGATCTTATGCACCCCACAGCTAATGATAAGGAATACAAGTATCAAAACTAAATTACTAAGTTATCTTTGTTTTCATATAATACTTATGGAGCTTATCCATTTTGACTAGAAAAGTGGCAACTTTTACAGCATTCTAAACTGATCTGACCCCCAATCTCTACTTGATTTTGTTATAAGGCTGTGAATTTTGCTGAGTTTATTTCAAGGGAGAGATTGAGTGGTAAAGTGCTAAGAAAAATCTATACATTTGCTCTCTGTTTGTTTATCAGAGCACTAAAGAAAGAAGATCAAAGCTAACAATTATGATGGAGAGTCCAGAAATGGATAGAGAAACAAAGGTACTGGAAATGACCAAAAAGTCACTGATACTGAGGGTGTACCTGAGTACACAGGTACTGAGGGGGATCAGAATTGACTAGCACTGTTTTCATGATGTGAAAACCAGAAAATAAAGTTTACTATTTTATCTTTTTTTTCTCTTTTTTTTTGTTACTGTCTTTTATTACTATGAGATCTTTGTTAGTGCTTAGATGTTAAAAATCAGACAAATATAATGTAATTTCCTGTTTTGGTCTTCCCTGATGAGTCAGTTTGCTGTCTTTCTTCATTCTATATTACTGATGGATTTAATTTGATTGCAATTGCAACTTTGATTTGATAAGGGCATTGTTCAATTTTGTTCAGCATAATTTCAGTAAGAGGGGCTAAATTAGGATATTCATAGATTTTAAATTTGATTATTTATTAACTTGCGATCAAAGTAATAGAAGCATATAGGTCTGATTTTTCTATTAAAATTTTGGTGAGAGTATCCAGCCTCACAAGGTTAAAATGTTAGCCTAGATGATAAATCTGTAAGTTAATAAAATGGCTTCTAAACATCTGTGTATTTTTTCCAAAGAACATATCATCATCATCGTCATAAGAAAGTAAATTGCACTTAAAAATTTTTCAGGGGAGATTAAAGTTGTATTCACATGGGAAAAGTTCTCTCTTCTACACATCCCTTTATCTTACAAATAAACTGTGTTTGCATTACATTTGCTCAGGCTGCATGAAATGAAACGTAAAGGTCTCTCTCATGTTTCTCTATGTTTCATGGTATAAGTTGAGACATTTTACTTCATAATACTAAAACCAAATACTTTTGTAGTGGGTTGTAGACTTCTTATCCCCAGGAATTCTTCATGTATATTAGCTCTCCGATCTCAACTGTTGCTTCTTTTTGTACATCTGGACCAAGGCAACAGGTCATTAAGTTAGTTTCATGATCTGTAAATACCTCCTGTAATTTGGCAGCTAGAGTTGGTTTTAATAAAAGCTACTTTTTTTTGGAACCTAGCATAACTGAAATGTGCACCTACCACAAGATTACTAAAAGAATAAGTAGCTTAGAAAGCAGGCAGTAAATAAGCTCTGTAATTGAAAACGCCATGTGTTCTGCAGGAAGAAAATGTGATTTTAATGATTACTTCAGTCTTATTGAATAGATTTCACTCCACAGGCCAGATAATATATTTGCAGAACAAGTGCAGTAGTAGATCAGTGACAGTAAAAGATGCTGCCAAATCGTACCCAAAAAAGTTTCAGGACAGAGCCAAATTCTGTTGTGTGCAATGGCTCTGATTCTCAAGGTTAGTCAGTATGATTATACACACAAGAGAATGTCAAACACTGACAGTTTTTGCAGAGCTGGGCCAAATATGATGCATGCAAATAGTGTCTTTATTTTATAATAACATAATTTACTAAAAATAGGTACAATAGTGTCAGCTTTACTTTCATTATTTTGTAATAGTATAACTGAGCTACTTTTTAATTCAAGCAAATAGACAAGTTTTGAGTTTATTGTTTGTTGGGTTTTGTTTGTTTGTTTGGGGTTGGGTTTTTTTGCCCTTTTTTTTTTTTTTAATGAATATACTAGAATATCTTTTATTATTTGGGTTTATTCAATATTTCACCCCTAGTGATTTCCAGCTCTACTGGAGATATATCAACTTACATGTCAGAATTTGACACTAACTTCAGAGATTTATTTTATTACTCCTGGGCTTACAATCTTTATTTTGTTTCACATTGGCTCTCCCCCAAGCACAGCTTGAAATGGATTAAAATTGAATAGCAATACTTGTGACAAATCCTCTGCTAAACATGCAAAAGAGCAATACACTGGAGATGCCTGAGTTTATTTCTAATAACAAAATTATGGCTAAAATGGCTTCTGAAAATAACATTCACTGATTTAAAACTTTTGGACAGAGTTATATTAATGAACTTAACTTGCCACCAATTCCTCTTGATGAATGCTAATGATATTACATCGGAATAAACCAGGGGCTGGGGGATGTTCCATGAACTTTCAGAGTTTATTTTGCTAAGAAGTTGGTAAAGTTCAACTCAAAAAATTTTAGGCACCTAACAAAGATCTTTAAATTAGAAAGCTGTGTGTCTACGATTCTTCTAAAGATAGTAGAAAGCAAGACTTCTGCTCTGAATTATCTTCTGGAGGACTCAACACTTTTTTGCTATAGCTGCACTGTGAGATAAGCAGAGTCCAGTCCCTTTGCTATCAAAACCAGAGAGATGGCTGGAGTGCAAGACTTCTAGCTTTTAGGTTCCCTCTCCACAGAATCCAGACATGGCCCTGTCACACAACTTTAACCTGAGCTAGACAATCCTCCCACTGGTTTCACATAACCGCTGTTTCCTGTTCAGGGACAGTAACCTCACAAGTACCCTGACTTCACCACCAGTTTTCCGCCTTTCATTATACCTTTATTTTTTTTTTTCTTCACTTGGCAGATGCAGACTTTTGCATCCAAAAAAGCTTTCCCATCAGTTGAAATTGCTCTATAGTGTGATGGCATTGGGTAGCAGAGCTTGTGAACGTCTGGAAGACCACTGTTGCCAGTGGTTGTCCTACATCACCACAGTTTGCACTGTTGCCTTAATAACCTTTTTTCCAGAAGACCAAAAGGAAGTAACGATCTGTAAGTTAATTTTGCAGGTCTTCTGCTGTTATAGATGCAAGACATTAGCTATTAAATCACTTATAAGGCTCTGAAAACAGAGTCCCCGCTAAATTTCTTATGGCATTTATAGTACATACTAGACAGTATATAATGTGTAGGAGAAAGTTTTCCTCTATATTTTTTGAGGAATTATTGCTTACATAGAAATCTTTTCTTTCCTCTCCAAATCACCATTTTATTCTATTGGTAAGGAAGGTTTTCTTTTTAGTAGAATTATAATTATATAAGGAATCTATACTGTCATGTTTCTGAAAACATGACAATAAATTACCTAGCACTTTCATAGAGATGTGGTGCATGACTGATGCTAGGATAGCTGTATTATCATTTTTTTCCTTTCTCAGAAAGGTAAAAGGGCCAAACATTGCCATAAGTAAGGGAAGTATGATTTATTTGAAAATTACCACATAGTTTTCTAATTTATATCCAAAGAAAACATAACATTTTTCAAAAGCACTAAAGCCCCAGTGTCCTTTCCAGAAATTACTATTACAGTGGGTGTTATATCAACAAAAAGATGTAACTGTCTAACGTGGCTGCTTAAATGCCTACTGCCAAACTTGATATACTAAACTGAGATGCAGAAATTTTCATGTCCTCAGTTAAACTAATCCTTGCCAAACATAAGTAACTGCAGCTATAACTTTCATCTAATCTATAAGTGCATTCATTGGTGAGATGTATAGTTCATTTCATCTGTGGTACCTGAAGTAGTTAGCATTCCTGAGAATCATCTGTCCAATAAATGTGAAAGAGAAGGACAGCCGTCTATCCAGAGCTTAAGAGTCAACATATGTACTGGGACGTGGAAATTCCAGCTGCTTTTTTTTTTTTTTTTTTTTCTTGCCTGGGGAGGCTTTATTCCACATTAACCTACAAGCAAAAAAATGAATTTTCTGCCAAGCTAGAAAAGTCTAAAGGAACACAATCTCTCTTGGTGAAGACTGTCCATTTTGTACAAAACAAATATCACTGATGCAGGAACCGTAACCCAGGCATGAAAGTGCTATCACTCTGCTAGAGGTCTAAGGTGACAAGAGCCTCCTTGTAGAGATTTCTCCACAGATAACCAAAAGGGATATTAAATACAAAATTTTCATGTTATCATAGCATATAAATTAGAGTTTTTAACATTTTAAACAGATAACATGCAAGATGACTAGGCCAAACAGGAAAGCAATTTAAAAAAGATTAAGGCTTGATTCCAGACAGCTTACCAGCTCCGCAGGATGCAGCAATCTCTGTATACAATCCTTGCTGGTCTCTGAGTTCCTCTCTCTACTCATCCCAGGCTGCTCCCTGCTCCTCCTAGCAGCAGTCGGAACTCCTCTTGGCCTTCACTTCTCCAGGTTGGACAAGCAACAGTTCCTGTTGCCTCTCCATCATGTGCTCCAGCCCCCACCACCTTGGTACCATCTGCTGCACTTACTCCAGCATATCAGTATCTGTACTTGTCCTGAGAAGCCCCAAACTGGACATAGCACTTCTGATGCCATCTTGTGTCAAACAGAAGCAGAGGAATATTTCCCCAGATCTGCTGGCTATACTCATGCCTAATTGGCAGGTTTTTTTTGATACATCAGTATACCACTGACTAGTGTTCAGCTTGTCATCCCTCAAGACCCCTAGGTTCTTTTCTGCAAAGCTGCATACTAGCTGGTCAATCTTCAGCCTGCACTGTTGCATGGGGTTGTTCTCTCCCTGCAGGATTTTGCACTTGTCTCTGTTGAACTTCATGAAGTTTCTGCCAGCTCATTTCTCTTGACAGCCCTCTGAATGGCCCTACCCATCAGTATATAATGGTTGTCCATTGGTTTGGTATTATCTGAAAAGAAGACAGAAGTCAATTATTTATCTAAGAATCACAGAACTATGGAATCATAGAATCTTTTAGGTTGGAAAAAACCTTTAAGATCATCGAGTCCAACTATTAACCTAGCACTGCTAAGTCTACTACTAAACCATGTCCCTAAGCGTCACATCTACCCCCAGCAATGGTAATTCAAACACTTCCCTGGGCAGCCTGTTCCAATGTTTGACAACCAATTCGGTGAAGAAATTTTTCTTAATATCCAGTCTAAACCTCCCCTGGTGCAACCTGAGGCCATTTTCTCCTGTCCTATTGCCTGTTACTTGGGAGAAGAGACCGATTCTCACCTTGCTACAACCTCCTTTCAGGTAGTTGTAGAGTGCGATAAGGTCCCCCCTCAGCCTCCTTTTCTCCTGACTAAACAACCCCAGTTCCCTCAGCTGACCCTCATAAGACTTGTTCTCCAAACCCCTCACCATCTTCATTGCCCGTCTCTGGACAGGCTCCAGCACCTCAATGTCTTTCCTGAGTGCAGGGGGACAATCACTTCCCTAGTCCTACTCACCACACTATTTCTGACACAAGCCAGGATGCTGCTGGCCTTCTTGGCCGTGTTGTATTCATTCTGGATAAAAATAGATAATGTCAAAGAAGATCAAGAGATAGTCTGAGAACTTCCGTTTATTACATATTCTTTCTGTCCCTCATGCTCTGGGGAATGTTTTGCAAGTTTCGTATTTTTTCAAGGATTCATATCAATATCAGACCTGCATTTTCCGAGACTGTACATGGGTTTCTCATTCTTAGATTATCTCTTTAACAAAGCCGCTGATGCACAAGAGGGCAGTATGTCACAGGAAAATCTAGCATTGGATTTATAAAGTATACTGCTGCTGTTTCTGGCATAAAAATATTTTGGGGCTGATGTATCAGCTCAGTTATTTTAAATCTAGTCATTGAGCCAATTTAATGAGCCCAGGGAGCTGAGCAAATTAAACATGTTTTCCTATATTTTTCCAGCCTTTACATCTTTATTGACTATACAGGCTCTGTATATACTATTTCATACTAATGCATGTAGGGAATTCTGCCACGAGTGACAACATAACAGCATTGCTGCAAGCTGCAGCCAAAGCGCAATAGTGGCAACAATTGACACGGCAGCAGGCGCTGGCTCTGGGACTTCAAGGTCACCTTTCAGCAGTAGCAGATGAACTTCCAAACGCTGGTGTTTCGCCACCCTGAGGATCCTGCAACTGGGTTTTTCCTCCTGTGCAATTTCAGATGTAGGAAAGATTTGTGATGAATATTCAGATAGAGTGTTTTAACTTACTTGACCATGAAATAACTTTGCATTGTGCCTGGGATTCAGTACGACAAGTTAATTTAGACCTTACTGCATTTTTAAGCCTCCTAAGACACCAAACCATGCAATTATCACCATGTAGTCTACACAGTATTCTGTTTTACATATTGTGACCAGCTCTGTGGCATGGTAATAACATTCTTAATATGTCTTCTATAATATAAAAGAGCCAGGACTCAAAATGAATGTGTTTGTACTGCAGGTCTGGAGAGCAATATTTGAACACTGTCACAGTTCATTATTTTAAAGTACCTTGTAAACTCTTTTGCCACAGCATAAACCAGCAGCAAAATACACCAGCGTTCCTCATGTCTGGAAGTCTCTTCTACGGAGGCCAGTGGCTGGCATATTACTCGTCAACATTAAAACAGCAGTGAGAGAAAGCATATATAGAATTTTCCAAAAATGTCTGGCTCACACCAATATTATTATTCAATGTACACTAAACATACACCTGACATAAAAATGAATGAATGAATAAATAAATAAATAAATACATGTACAAGGTGAACAAGCAGCCAGTGCTTTATATTAGAAAACTTTTAAAGGAACCAATAGTACAGAAGCATAGAGCATTTACATGTTGGGGAAAAAAAAAAGACAAAAAGTATCCTATGAAATTTACTTTTTACTAATTTACTCTTAAAGTACTTCTTTCCTAGACTTCTTCTTTCATTGCATGTGGAATCCTGAGAGAAATAATGCTCCTACCATTATGCAAGGCATTCATTATTTTGTACTTTTCAGTTGAAACTTTCACATAGCAAGAGAATATTGTCCCCAGACTTTCCACAGAGAAAAGGGCAAGGAGGAGGGGGAAGAAAAAGCAAAGTCCAAACATGTTGTGCTGTGTCTCAGCCATTTGAGGTTATAATCCAACTTCCAAAAACAGAGTGGAGGCAGTACAGGCACAAGACATCCTTGGCAACCTCAGCAAGTGTATCTTGTGGAAACCAATTTAAAAATATACTTGAAAATATATTTGAAAATATGCTCTCTGGCAAGAACAATCATTACAATCTTCCTTTCCATGCAATCTTTCCAGGGGATAAATCTTCCATGCTGGTAAAGTTATTTTGCCAGATGCAGTCACTCAAATGAATATTGTTCATTTGATATCATAGCATCTTGCAAAACAGAAAAAAAAAGGAATCCAGCAAATAGATATGCTTAAAATGAGAATGACTTACATTCTTAGATAGCATACGGCTGAAAAGCTGTTCTTTAAATTTCCTACTTTATTCCCAGGGCTGGGAAATTTCTAACCTGGGCTGAAAGACCATTTAAGCTATATGAATGGAAACAGACTCTAAATGCTTAGAAAATATAACTCAACCATTAGTTGAAACACAAGCTAAGTATTGCTGAGGCGTTTTAAATTAAACTTAATGTTTTCATTTCACTGTGCTTCTAATTAATTAATCGCATGTTGGTGATTTGCAAACATTTTCAAACTTGATTCTGTGAACTATTCTTTTTTTTTCCTAGGTTATTCCTTTCCCCAAGAGGTAATTACAAGTCTTACTCTAAACACATTATCTACCATACAATACATAGACTGTTAACTTTTTCATATCATACTTCCAGTGCAGAATCCTCTGGGCAGTCTCCATTTGGGGTACTCTGAGTAATTTGGAGTTTTTCTGTGCTTCATTTCTTTGTCTTTGGAGAAACTGCTTTGAATCCTGTCTTAGGTTCATCACTGATGTGTGAGACCGTAAGTGTTTCTGACAAATCTGAAAACAGGATCACTTCTAAGTTTTCTGCACGTTTATGGTTTTCAAGTCTCAAGCTGAGAGAAAACCCAGTCAAAACCCACACCCAAGCTTTCCTTCATTTTCATTAATTTGTGTTCAAATCTAGATGCAAATTTAGCAGCATTTATCTCAACACTCCCTACCACAATTTGTAATAGAGACAAAGCTGTGATGTCCTGTCATGTGCTCATTGTGCAAAAATATTCAATATAAAAAGTAATCTTTTACATATTAGTAGCAAATACTTGATATAGCTGTAATGCAGATTCCAGTCGTCTAGACGGCATGAAAATATTATCACACTATGATTGAACAAAAACTTGAGCACATGCTTCTAAAGTAGAGTTTCTTATAATTGCCAGAGGAATTTTCTTCTTTTTGCACACATGCATTATAAAGCAGTTTTTGTTACATAACTAGAACATCTCACTTTTAGTGAACTTCTAAAATAAATTATTTTAAAAAACACTTTGAAACATCTATTATGTTAATTGGTCAAGTAATATTGGAAAATATTTTATTTTTTACTATCTTTTTTTTTTCAGCACTAACAATCTTCTGACATGAAATTTTTCAGAAATGCTGACGTAGTCCCACTGCTCAGCTCCTAGGTTCCACTTACAGTCTTCCTCCTCCTCACAATTATCTGCATTGATAGCGCCAAGACATTAGGACAATGGTGGTCTCAAAATCTTGAAAAGCATGGGGGTGGTGGGATCTCTGAGCAGTCTCAGAGCCCAGAGGTTTGCTGGACTCATCCCAGCAGCTCACCTGTGACAATTTTGACTCAGTGCTGAATGAAGTCAAGACAGCTCTCTAGACCAGTTTTGTTTTGTGGAGATTCCTAATGGACTTGCACTAAAACTTTCAGTTACTGTTAACTGCCTGCACCTTTTGGATAAGGAAACAATTTCCAAGCCAGTTGCAGCTCAGCTAGTGCCCTCAAACTAGTTGTAACAGGTTGTCTCCCTGGGGAGCCAAAGCAGCTCTTGGATCTTGACTTTACAGTCATGATTCTCTATCACCTGACCTGGTTCTTGGAAGAAAACTGTGAGATACTCAGACTCAGCCCTCATTTCTTTGGAGTTTGTCAGTAATATCACTATGGCTGCTATGGTCTGAGTTTTCCGAGTCATCCTTTGATTTTGTGTCCAAAGATTTGATAGAGCATCTTGAAAATATTTTAGTGCATATACATTGCATGGAGATATGCACAGAAATCTCGTTATTTCTTTTTCCAAAATCTCATCTTTTTACATATAACTTGATCTTTTCCTGCTTAAGGGTATTACTTTGAGGCAATTTTCTTTAGTTTATGACTTCACTCGATTTATCCCGTATTCCAGACATTTTCAACTTAACCAATCCCACCCCACCCCCCTATTAGTTTTTTTCAAAAGTACTCTTAAATTTTCTATTCACTGCAAGAGGTTAACCAGAAAAAACAGTAAAATTATTCCAAATTTGTACTTACAATCCATCTTCTACAGAAAGCAGAATGGCACAGATTGATGTTGGTGTGCCCAAAATTGGTATTTTGGTATTCATCCATATAGATTGCCCAGCCCTGTGAACACTGGAAAAAAAAAACAGCTAAAGAGATGTAGAATTTTCCCTGTTTCATTCCCCAAACTGAGTGGTTCCTGGTGACCTTCACTACAGTTAAGGTTGGAGCAGGACTAGTAGGAAAGTTCTGTAAAGTTTACTTACACTCAGCCTTTGTCTATTTGCAAAGATATATATTGTTGTTGGCTGTTTGCATTATGTCATTGCCAGGGTCTGTGCATTCAGAACTAACAAACATGAAACGCCTCAATCACAATGCACAGGCAGTTCACTAACATAGAGTTTAACAAAAACCTTGCTTAGCCTGTGCAACCACCTTGACAAGCATTTCCTTGATAGCCAACAGTCCATGAAAACTGCGAGGTCCATAAATTTTTCAGCAAGGTTTCCACAGAGCAATGGAAATCTCTCTGCTCTGGACATCATTCTTCAAAGCTGTTTGGATATGGGCGACTGTAAGAGACTTTTTTTTCTTCCTCAAAAAGAGGAGTTTAACATAGGCCAACACATAGCGAAGTGTGGAAATTGAGTGGGTGAAAGATTAACTTCTGCTACCGGTACAAGTCAGGTCTGTGGTCACTTCTGATTATCCTTCTTATCTTAACATTGGAAGGTTCTGCACTTTACCTTTTGATTCAGTCTGTACCTCATCTACAAAACTGGGATATACACTGAAATAGAAAATAAAAGATGACAATAGAAAAGCTGGTAAAAAAATGAAAGCTTCTGTCACTTTTTCCAGTGGAAAAGACTGAAAAACATGAAAAAAAATGGTTTGAAAATAAATTTATATCAGTTGTTCAGTTTTTACATCAAAATTTTGTCCATCAGAAAAACCCATTTTTTTTTTCACCTTTTCCAGCCTTTTTTTAAAAATGGGATAGTAGTTATAAAATTCCCCAAATATGTCTAAGATTTATGAAGGTCCAATTCAATTAACATTCAGATACAAGGTGTTTTAGACTTTGCAGCTTCTTCTGATACAGTATTTTCTCATTGATGCAAAACTTGCATCCGTAGAAGAGCAACCCACCCTTTGGAACTGGTGGAGTTGATAGGGGTTTCTCTTTGGATGTTCTACTTTTAAGGGATTTCTACATTTGAGGTGCTTGTGCGATTTTCTTGTGTTTCCCTGTCAATGATATTTCAAAACCCTGACCCATTGCTCATTTTCTTTTTCTTTGATATTTTGTGGCTATACTTATTTAATCCTGGTTTACAGAGAACTGGGCAATTCCTATGGTTTATCCCACAGCTTTGTCATCTTCTGTATTTGTTTATTCAGTTCACATCTCACTTTAAGTGAAACTGAAAAACCTAGTGTGTGACTAAAGACAGTCAACTGTGACAATGAAAAAAAAATAAATCAGGACATGTTGTACCGAAGCTCATCATGTTACTTTTTATCCTATCACTCTTTAAACCATTCTGACTTTTGTTCTCTATGTACCCTGATACAAATGCCCATTGTACCAATAGAAAAGATTTGTGCAGTTTATTAGCATTAGTACTATCTTCCACAAATATGTGTTACTGTCTTTTACAAAGATCACTGTGTTAGCAAGAATGATTTTACGACGAGTCAAAAATGAAAAATTCATGTCAATATACAATGAGTTTCATCCAACCCCTAGAGTATATTTTATCTACATTGTCCTGCATAGGTGAGAGGAATAATTGCTTTTCTGACTTTGTCTCCTAGCGATGTGAGTAGCATAGGACATGCATAGGATTAAAAGCATTTTGGTGGTATCCAGAAGGGATTTATCAGAAGAGATGCTCAGACATTGGAATGGGGCTGAACAAAAAGGCACAGCTTTATTCATCATCATATATTCATAATCAGGTACAACACCTGTATCTAGTGCATGAGCAAAGACAAATACTTTGTCACTGGAACGCATCACAGAGCAGGAAAATTTGCTATTAAAAACCAACAAAAAACCAGGTAACTGAAAGATAATGAAATGAATGGAAATTGCATATGCCCCATGATTTTAGCTGGAAATTGATTGAATGAAGAAAGAATTCCTCTAAAGAGGAAGACCATAATTCACATATGCTTGTTTTACCTTCTATTTATATACATAATTTATTTTTATTGTTGGCTTTATATGTTAAAAAAATGTGGTAATGTGCTTTCAGAAGAAAAAGACAATTACATCTTCTGAATATTCTATGGTAGAAAACAAAATGAAAAACTGGGCAGAGGATGGCTCATGAATTTCAAAAAGAGCTCATGAATTTGCAAATGCGCCTGCTTAGTGCAGATAGGAGCAACACCTCCTCAGAGATCATGCTCTATAATGCACTTCGACATGGTTACTTGAGAGCTAGTAAATGAACTGCAGTCCTTGTCCAGAATGTTTGATCAAAAGGGAGCAGTCACAATTGTGCCAGGCTTAATTCACAGAAAAAGGCATGGAGAAAATTAATGCAAGCGTATCCAGTCTCTAAAAGGATTCTAAGAACTCTTCTAGGACAGCAGCTGTTGCATAGCAAATAATCCAGAGGCTGGAAACCCATTTAAGAAAATAGGAAGCCTCTATCGTTTGGACCAGCTGGGCTGCGGTGTGCTGGCACAAGAAAATTTTCAATTTGAACAGCTATTAGCAGGATGTCAAAGTAGACTTTATTTAAGAATCTTCAGGACTTATGACTGTATTTTATAATAAAAAATACAGCTAGAAGTTGACTCTTTCTTCATACAGGAAAAGATTAATAGCCCTATTCAGCTTGCCTTTTGCTTTCCTCATTATATTTGGATTAAGTATTAAAATATAGAGCAGCATCTCAAGATTTTCTGAACTATAGCTCAAAAGCAGAACAGAAAAATCTCAGATGTGTCTCCTACCAGCCTCAGTGAGAGGCAAACTCTGCCTTTCCTATTATAATGTTGGACTTTTAAGGTTACTACCTTTTCTTTTTTATTTCTGAGCTCTGATTTCTTTCAAAAAAACATATTTCTTGCTTTTTAAAACATGTTATCCAGACTGCAGTCCAAGAAATTAAATGTTTTCAAAACAATATATTTTCATGTAAAACAGTGACATGTAAATGTAAATTAAAAAAAAAAATCAAAATAATTCTGAATATTCTTTTATTTAACTTTGGCCACTGTGAGAACTTCTGGGATTACTTATAAAAGCAAAATGAACATAACACATAACATTTTTAATACTTATTGTCACAGACCTATCTTCGTTGGTCGGCTAACTAACTACACAATAGTGAAACAGATGTTAGCCTGTGTACAGGAAGGCTTTGTAGGTCCTATGAAAGCTGATCCACATGAAAGTCATGAGAGTTGAGCATGTATAGAGGTGTTTTTCAGAATCCAGCTGTGCTGTCCAGGTCTGACAACATCAATTTCCCTTACAACATGTAATAGAAGTCTTTTATTTTGAAAAAAAAAATATGTAAAAAAATGTCAGTGTCATTAATTCTTGTAACAACATTACTGGTTTCAAGATATTTGATATGTCTTTTAAAATTCTGGTTGCTGGAGACCTGTGATTATGAAAGGCTTTCAGCTTTCCTTAACACCCATATCGTATGCTGACAGCTCAAAACCAGTCTGAGAAGAATAAGTCAAATCTATTATTTTTAGCATCTTGACAATTTTAAGCTAAACTCTCAAATTATTGTCCTTAATTTAATTTCAAACACTCAGTATCATTAAGCATTGTGGGAACCAGAAAGCCCTAATCATAATTTATTAATAGAAAGAATATTTAAACCCCCTTTTCCCACAATACTCTGTTACTCTCTTAAATAGAGTCGTAGTTAAGTTACTTGCCTTATGGGCTGGTACTGGCCTCACACTGTCAGCTTTCAGCAGCTCAGTCATCTATTATGCCCTGCAACACGGGAAATTCGGTACCTTTTGGAAATCTAGACAGCAAAATGAAAAAAAACCCATAAGAATAGGGAAAAAAAAATAATAAAAGGAGAATACATCTCCTGAAAAGAACTAACTTCTTATCACTCATAGGAATGAAGGTTAAAAGGATTATAAATGAATTTAAAAAAAAAAAAAGATTTAATTTCATCAATGGAAACTGAAAAAAAAATAATAAAAATCAACTAAACTACTTCTTGCTATGAAACTTTGCCAGAAACCACAGATTACTGCAAGAAGCATTTCCTTGCAGAACTTTGGTATTTTGTACTTCTAATAATACACATTTACTATTTGGCATTTAATTTCATGTAAGGAAGCAATAAAGAAGCAATTTTATTGTTGTTTTCAACTCAGTGTTTAGGCTGTCAGATCATAACTTTTATGTGATCCATCATCCAAACAGTATTTGGAACTGTGAGTGATGAGTTTGGCTACAAGTTCTCTGTGGTGTTTACCCCTGTATAAAGTGCAAGTCCTTCACAAATAGTTAGTATTGATTTTCACAATAGTTACTATGGTGTGAAACATTATTTCGCACTTTAGAGGTAGACTAAAAAAACCATTAGTTTTACATTCATGAATTGGCACATATATTGGAGCTGAATTTTTTGAGGAGCCAGACATTTTCTAACACCTACTGTTGTTGAAACACAGCTGTATCTGTGTATACTTGGAAAAGTGCAACTCATGGCATCAGAAAGGAACACATCAGACAGATGAAACAGGGACAGAATCCCACCCCCCAAGAAAATATTTACGTGCCTGTCCTCTAAGCTGTCTTCTCGCATTCTCCAGCCACTATACCTAAAAGGGCAAAAAGATGAAAGCAAGTTCCACAGAGTTGTTACCTCTGCAATACTGTCATGCCTGGAATTAAGCCAGAGAACTGTGGAGAAAAAAAAGTTGGTGACATGATTGCAAGATACTGAATCATAAACCTAAGAGAGTCAGTTTCAAGTTAATAGTACATAAACAGATTGGCCTTTCCTAACTCTTAAATGCCTGATCTTGCAAATTCTTGTAGTGTATATGTACATATATAGGTACACACACATAATGTACACATTATCTACATAATTATATCAAACTTGCACAAAAACACTTCAAACTTAAGAATACAGACCCAATGGTTTTAACATAATTACCATTTGTTTACTGGTATAAGCATCTTTTATATAGTTAAAGATGAAAAATATCACATCCAATTAAAAACGCAATGAGAATTTGATCAGAGAGAACATGACTGTGGCCTATGTTTAAGCCTGTTGAAGAAGGCAGCCCTGCTTTTACAAAATGCACACTAGGATCCCAAAACAACAAAAGTGATCAAAATCTAGCTTGAATGTCTAAATGCTATGTATCTCGCCATTAATATCTAGGACTACAGTGAAGTTATTTAAGTAATGGAATGGGAAAATCCTAAGGAAGCTGAGAGAGAAGCAAGATAAATATTCATATATTTATACTTAACATTTGAATTGTATCTTAAAGGGATGTATTCTTTCATTTCTTCCAGAATTTGCTTATTGGTCTATAACATATAAATTGCAATTTTATACAGCATACAACTGTAGAATTTTCTTCTGCACACAGGCAGCCAACGAGGAGGATGAAGTTCAGTTATTCAAGATATCTTAAGCAAAATTCTCCCCTCATATACATTTGTGCAAACACAGTCACTGCATCACTGAAGATGATTTAGAAGTGGTTTTAATGACAAACACAGTTAATTAAAAAGTGTGGTTTTAGTCCTATAAATCTGGAGGTGATTTACACCTTCAGGTTTGAATTACCACCTTCTCCTAAAATGCAGGATCTGCTTTCTGAAAACAGCAGGTTACCACTGACAAGTAAAAATCCAGAATCCATGAATTCAATCAGTATTATTTGACAAAAATCACCCACCATCAGCTACAGAGCTGTATCAGGTAGATATATAAACCCTTAAGCATATTTCCAAAAATAGCTCTAGAGTGTTATCCTGTTAAATTTGAACCCCATTGGTAGAATGGACACTTTTGTTCCCTCCTGTTTCTCTTTGATACATTCTAACAGAAAGAGGAAAAATAGATTTCAGCAAATGTACCCACTGTTCCAGTCACTTGCAAAACAGTAGGAGTTATTTTAATGGACATGATTTAAAGTAGACCTTTACCAAGCATGACCTTCTATTTAAAACTGCAAAATATAATGAGGTAGCTCCTATGTTAAAATATGGCTAAGTAAAATGCAGAAAATAAAGCACTGAGTTCAAATATTTAAACTTAAGAATAATTGTTTACAATTAATCATGTTTCACTCAGAAAGTGAAAAGAAAATCACAATCACTAAGTCACTCATTTCTGAACCCTTTTGGTTTTGTAAAAAAATGCCAACAGTAATTGTATAAATGTTTTGAATTTAATCTTTTGACATTCACTGACAAGTTCCCTTACTTCCAGTCACAGGAGGTAAAGATACGGTGTATTTCATCACTGGTTAGAACCACATGTTTCATTGGAGGGTTAATCTGTTTTAAAAAGAAATATAACTGGAGGTATGTATTGGATCATCAACGAGATCTAAAGCTTGATAGAAAATGCTGTAGGAAAGAAATGTACAAGATGTAGATCTATGGCTCCAGGACTGAATTAAAATAATCAACAAACAATTATTAGTAAAAATTATATATATGATTTAAGAGGTCTGAACCATATTAAAAAAAATAAAGAAACAATCCTAGTTTTGATTAGAATACACACAAGTAATTTTAAATTACCATTTCATACACTTCACAGAAACTATGCTATAAAAACCTCAAATGCCTGTAAAACTTACGGTTTCTTTTGTATATTTACTTTAAAAAGTGACTAGGGCTGATCATAGGTTGTCAGATGTTCAGAAAGAAGTTAGTTTCTTTGGCTAAGGAGCAGATACATGATCAGCAATAGCAATGGAAGATTTTCTAATCTGTCCTGACCTCAGCTCCTGAAGGCCTGTCAATGTTATCAATACCTTCACCTTACCTAAGTTAGTTGAGATAATGTGGTCTCATATTGACAGGATAAAATATGGCTGGGAGTGGAATAACCCCTAGATCAAGTGCTGAGATATTCCTTACAATCACTGGCTTCTGAAAAAATCGGCATCAAAAAAGCTCATGGACCAAAATGGCTAGCTCACTACTCTCAGCCCACCAGGCAACATCAGATACTGATTCACACAAATTACACATGAAACTTCTAATTCAAACCAGAGTCCTAGAGCCATGGAATGTATTCCACTGCACATAGTTAATGGTATTTAGTATAAATGTATAAGCTTCCCTCTTATTTCTGTCTTTTGCTCTTGATGTTTTGAGATATAATCCAAAATGTTAATTTGTCAAACCCATCTTCAGGTAGCATAGAAAAAAGCAGTCTAACAATTCCTTTCTGAGATTTTTTACATTTGAAGTTTTTACATTAATACTTACTATTAAGTGTAAACCAAATAAGAGAGGAAAGCAGAGAAAAATAACATACTAAAGTTGCTAGGCAGGAAGTCATATGGGTGGAATTTTTTTGGTTTCTGTGTAGCTATGTGATGCTATTGGTCTTGCACTTTTGCAACATGGCTGTTCAGTTACACTCACAAAGATCTTAACAACAAGGTTTTCATTAAAGGCAACTGTGAACTTCAGACCCTACTTACAATGTTCAGTGACATAGTCCAAGATTATTCAGAAGTGTGACAAGCCAGTCAATTTTACTTTTTTTTCCTTGTCTTCAATCTTTATACTTTTCATTCCTCCTAATTTCCAAGGAGCCTTAGAATTTCTCTGCAGAGAGAGAGACATATTTCAGAGTAACCTCAATAGATTTTTTTACTGTGCCGTGTACTGAACTGACGCTTTAAAGCAGTCCTCAAGGAAAGGTCACTTACAATCTAATTTAGTTCATGATGTAATGAGTACATTTGGGGAGCCAGTACAAGGATAATGATGATGTGAAATCCAGTTTGATTGAGTCTATTTAAGTGAACAGCTAATAGGAAAGAGATCAGAAGTCACAGAACCATTAATGATAATATGGATGAAAAGGATATTGAGGTTACCTGCCCCAAGAGAAGATAAATCATAGCTCCATCATTTCTGATCTTCAAAAATCTTAGTGATGCCCATTTAACTATATTTTAGTTATAGAGGGGACATTAGTTATAGAGGAGGAGATTAGTTATAGAGGGGAGATTTAGATTAGATATTAGGAGGAAATTCTTTACTGTAAGAGTAGTGAAGCACTGAAACAGGTTGCCCAGGGAAGTTGTGGGTGCCCCATCCCTGGAAGTGTTTAAGGCCAGGCTGGATGGGACTTTGAGCAACCTGCTCTAGTGGAGGTGTCCCTACCCATGGCAGGGGGGTTGGAACTAGATGATCTTTAAGGTCCCTTCCAACTCTAACCATTCTATGCTTCTATGATTTTATGATATTTACACCATTTAAAAATATTTTCTATTGTCTAACTGATATCTGCTTTCCTGCAATTGTAATACCACTACTTCTTAAGGTATCTATTATGAAACGCTTTAACCTCTTTAATCCTTTGATCTTCATATTACCTTTTTAAATATTTGAAAGTCATCATCATGTGTTCTCTGTTTTTCTTTGCTACACTAAATGACTTGGATGTGTTCCCAGTTTCCTCATTGCTTACTCTTTGCAGATAATTTTTGTCGCCCTTCAGTTCCAGGCTACTCTCCAATCATGCCAGACCTCTCTGTGTGGAAGAAAGAGTCCATAAGAATGCAAGTAATATTGAAATTTGTTACTTCTAACAAGTACAGAAGTACTGAAAAGGGTTTGGGACTTTGTGAAAAAATTTTTTTTTTGCCTGGAAAGGCAAAAAATAGAAAAAAAAAAAATCATAGAAACTTTACAGTTTGTTTTGTAATGAGAGAGAATGATGAAGATGAAAGTGCTGGGGAAGGAAGGATGCCAAAACTGTATCAAGGAAAAGAGGTGGGAACAAGGATAAGGAAGAAGCACAGTCTGGCATTGATGGTTTGAATGTTACATACATTTGGCTCTCAGAAAATGTTCCAGAAAAACTGAATTATTACCAGGGAGAGGAAGTTGGTCAAGTAAGGTATCAGAAAAAGTAACAAGCAAAGCAGGTCAAAAATTAGCTGACAGAATGAATTTGAGAGAAAATGGTATCAATCTGAACAAATTTGTTGCTTTGGGCCAAAAAAGTCTATTTCTGTTTGAATATAAGAAATACGCCAAATAGTTTTTATTTCAGATTTGTTGTCATGGTGAGCCTTTAACTACAGTGCTTCCTAGCCCTGTTTTCTTCTGCTGGTCACATACCCGAGGCAGTTTTTTAAAACACGAAGCTCAGCTTTGCTTCATTCAAAACAAACTTTCATGGCAAGGTCAAGAAAAACATTTGATGAAGACTAGGTGGCTGTTTGGATGAGCGTTAGAAAGGTGTTATTTTGAAGAGTTGATATGCTTCCAATACCTTGAGCAAAATTCAGTGTCCCAGGTCCTTCCGTGTGGCTACTATCAAAAATGCAAGGATTAACAACTTCAGTAGCCACTCCGTTCTTTTGGCTGAGCAGACAACCTGCACGCATTGAAGCCTTCTTGGATCAAGACAGCAGTTATCACAGCAATATTCCTGCCTCCTCTGTACATTCACCAAGCTGCTGCACTTCGTATTTGCTGACATAGAAGAATAACCTTTCCCAACAGTACACCACCAGACAGTAATTGGCTTCTAATAATAGAACAAACCACAGAAGTTTTCTGCTGCTTAGCCTTGCTTTAACAGGCGACCACAGAAACTTAGCCGCCTGGTAAATACAGTAAAATGGGTAAGCATTAAAAAAATAATGCAGGCCATAAGAGTATGATTGTCTACACTCTAACATAGTGCTGGGATTCTTCAGTCACAGTATGATGATGATACCAGGGGATAAATAGCCCTGCAACTAGCCCATACAGTATTTTTCAGTTGGCAACTGGGTTACTTTACTTGGATGTGTTTACTGAAGCATGGAAGAACTTAGATTCATTTCTAAAAAGCCAGTGAAACAATGTAAAGATCTATATGTAAAGAAATTCAGTTCCAGCGCACACATTTCTTGGAATCAGAGCTGAATTTCAAAGATCTCTAAGCAGGCATTTATCAGCTAGTGCAGCACACACCTCAAGACAACAAAGAAAGAAACCAATTATATTTTTTTTATCAGAAGAAAGTCATGTCCACTCTTAATTTACACATCCCTACTTGTACTTTTTTCTAGTTGTCCCTTCCCATCTGTAACAGTATCCTCCAAGCCTCACTTTTGAACCTGTCTGATGTAGATACCCATCTGGGGATATCTACACCTCTCTTTCAGACACCAATGCCAAAAGCTATCCAGTATTTACTTGTCACATGCAGTAAAAAGACCCAGAGGGCCATGAGTGCTTCTTTCCTGGCATTGCCAAGAGTTCTCTAATGAATTCTTCCAGCTTTAAAATTATTCCAGATGTCCTCAAAGATGAGAAGAACCAGAATAGAGAAGAAATAACTTTCTCATCTGCAGGAGATCTTTCTTTCTTTCTCTTGTAACTAGTGTAGAGATCCAGTGTAGAAGAATTTTCTTACAACTCTAGATGGACAGCACAGGACAGGAAAAAACCCAACCTCCTTCTTCCCTTAAAGGGAGCTATAGCTGAGAATAAGACCTATGGTGGAGTCAGTTTCAGTCCAGAGTCACAATGTTTGGGTGAATGTTAGACGCTGCTCCCTTGCAAAGAACAGGGACAAAAATTATGGTAGGTGTTATGGTAGATGGTGTTAGGTCTCATCATACCATATTCTGTAGTCCACAACACTAAAAGCAACACTAATTAGCACTGATGTAAAAATAATAGCATCTAATATTGCTACTTATGTAGATTGAAGTGACCTACATGACTAGGTTTATATATAAACAAGAAGAGCCAGGATAACCTCAGGAGACAGTAAGCCAGTTCTTGCTTGGCAATATCCTGCTCACAACTGGGTCTTGGCAATCACAGAATCAGTGTCTGAACCTTTTCTTCTATTGTTTGCTATGCTACCACTTGCTGCACGGTAAGCACTATAACCACGCTTCTCTCTTCACTAAATAAAAAAAAAATATCTCTGAATCCATCTGAAATTCCAATGTCAAAATAGAAATTCTGAGCACCTCAGCCCTAGCATTTTGAAATCGTTAGAGGTGTAAGATATAACCACATCATATTGCAAGCAGGAAAATAGCTCAAGGGCTTCTGGTTTAATTCTTTTCTTTGTCCTTCTCTATGGATCTTGCATTATTTCAATAATAGCAAGTCTAGCAAAACAGAGAATAAATTGATAGATATGGTGCTAAGCTTGTCTTGGTCTAGTTTTGACCAGGACAGAGGTTTTTGTCTTTTTTTTTTTTTTTTTTCTCTCTTCCATTTTACTTTTCCTTTCTCATATCTCCACTCTTGGTGGGGTGCTATAGTCACCTGTTATCCTCCAAGTTACAGATGCAGATGAGAACAGATCACCATATCCGAGAGGGTCCTTGTCTTTTATTCTTTCTCCATCCAGAAGCCTCAAGTGTCAGACCATTATCATTCTGTGCTATATCATGATGACTATAACACAACATTGGTACCATGATGCTTTCTGAAGGACAGGATAGACAATCCTCTTCAAGGTTTTCTTCCTCTGTCTGGCATACAGATTGAAGACACTTCCAAGATATTTTCAGGGTGCAGGTAGATAAACCACTTCCAATCACTTGCTATTGCTACTTCTCAATGATCACATTTTCATGGTACGTTAAGGGCTGGCTGACAACTGTCAAGTAAATATCTCTGTGCACTTTCTCATTTTCATTTGTGGGATATTCAGATGTCATTGAGCTTAATAAATGCTACCCTTGACTGGAGTGTTTTTTCTGTTACATTATTCAAGTTCTGCCCTTTATTTATGTTACTTGGAATGTATCATTAATATCTTCTTTTTTGTAGGTTTTTTTTTAACCGTTTCACTTCCAAATACAATTTTTATATCTGTGGTTTTGAACCCACAGTTATTTTGAGATTTGTTATACTGAACGCTCTTCCAAGAGACTATACCAACTCTATTGTCCTCATTATCCCCTTGTATTGTCAGGTGCCTTGTTTGCCAGAAGTGCAATACTGTCAAATCAAGTTCATTATAACTTTGCTGATCCTTTGTATTGTATTCTTATATTATTTCTAGCAACTGCATTTTTCAAAAGAAGTTAAAATTCAAAGTTTCCAAATTCAACTTTTTAATTTTCTTTTTTTTTTAATGGTCAAGCATAATCAACACTCCCTTGTGTAAGATTGCTTACCGTGTATCTATAGAAATTTACATAAAAGCCATATATATATATTTCTAAAGCTAGAGAAAATATCAATGCAATGACTTAGGTAATTAAAGAACACACTTCACACAGCAGCTTGATTTGGTTTCTCAGTTGAAGGTTGGAGGTATCATCTCCTTAAACTGCATTCTGCATGTCCTGATCAATCTATCAGAACTGTATGCGCCTTTCAGTGCTGAACAGAGGCAGAATTTACCAGAGAGCAGGTAATCAATAGTAGTTATGTACTGTAACAAGGTGAGAAGACACACTATTTGTGAAGGACATTTAGGAAAAAATACTTAATTATCTTCTACATAGCCTGACCAGCTACCTCAGTTTAAAGAACAATTAATACAACATTGTAGTTCTGAAATATATCTGAAAGAGGAAATTAAATTCTGGTGTAGAAACTGCTCTATTTTTTCTACCCTTTTCTTTTTTTCATTATTATTAGTAATGAATTAACTGTATTCTAGTATTTCATATATTGTCCATAAAGAGTAAGACAATTTATTCAAAAGCATTTAAAGATATTAGAGCTTTTTCAATTAAACTTTATATCACTATAATAGGCAAACAAAAATTATTTAATAGATAAGTACATTAATTGCCCATCCTACTGTTTGAGAGTTAGAATCAACTACCAAGAAAAGTGTCAGATTCCTCGTGTTTCTTGACAAAAGAGCATCTCTTCATGTTTTACAAGAAACCATCATAACAGATAAAAAAGAAAAAACAATCCTAGTGCAATTTGCAGAATGTTATCAGAAGAACTGTAGAAAACAATCCCTCTTATGTGGAAAAAATGACAGAGCATAAGCTAAAGCAGAAGTCATAAAATAAAGAATTGTATCTGAAGCAGAACAACCATGAAATAAGAGGTGATAGCTACACAATAAAAGTTAGCTGGTAGGGTCATTAAAATTGGAACCTGCTTAAATTTTTCTCCTTTTTTGCTACTAGTGACTTTCCTAATATTTTGCACATTAAATATGGGACTCGAGAGAAACTGCTTTTTCAGAAATGTATAATGGATAGTACCACTGTTTAGCATGGTTTTGGTGTTTTTTAAAAGGCCAAGATAATTATCACTGTTAGCGCAGTGTAGCTGTTCATCAATTTTAATTGCTTCAAGTGACAACTGTAATGCTGTAAAAACTATGTGTATAAGTTCACTTATACACTGATTTAGGAAAAATAAAAGAGGATACTACAGCAATATTATTTTTGCTTTTTCACTTGAATGATTGATGAGGACACTTCTCTCCTTCAGAACGAATAGTCATGCTGGAATTCATGACAGAAAAGCACGTGAATTAAAACGTCATTAATTGCTTTATCTTTTCTGTAAATTCAGTATAAGTATGATATTACTAACAACATATTTCAAAGACTGTAGTATCATGAGCTCCACTCTGCAGCCTCAGATATAATTGGTACTGTGCAGGAACAAGAATTAGTTGACAAAGAACTCTCTGCTCTTCTTTGAGTCACCATTTCTCAGACTAATTGATAACTACTTAATTACTGATATTTAGAACTAAAAGTGACTTATAGAAATATCTTTCCCTTGGGGAATTAAAAAAAAAAAAAAGAAAAAACCAACAAAAAAGCACTAGATTGATATGGTTGGAAAACTACAGAAGGGGAAAAATGCACCCATTCAATCTAACCTCATTGCTCAGTTCTAAGTAGGGGGAAAAACCCCATTTTCTAACACCAGTTGTGGTATCATGTCCTTTATGTCTTGCTTCAGGAAATAGTGAAATCTGAACTACTGGTTCAGCTCATAATAGTTAAGGATTTATAATCAAGTAGATGAATACTCTACCATTTCAGAAATAACTTTCTGAGAAAATCTTTTATTTTTTAACAGTTGTCTACTTCAGGTAACCTCGTCTTTCATCTTACCAAGATACAAATAAAAAACTGGTATACGCAGTACTAAACTCTTCAGAAAATGGATGATTTTCATGTGAAAAATGAGTCACATTGTAGAGTGACATTACGAATTAGAAATATGATGTACTGGGGGTATGTTTTGAGTGTTGCATATGTCTGTGTAATAAAATTTCTACATACTCATTTTGTGCATCTGTGGATTGTTTTCCTTTCCATACAAAGCCATAAACAAGCACTAGCTGGGTGTAAATGAGACTTGTACAAATTCACAGTCAATTCCAAACTCCAGGGTCAGTGCTTGAGAGAGAAATGTTTACATAAAAACAGTCGTTATTTTCATAGAAAACTGTGAATACACAACCAGGGAGATGGAGAGAAAAACCTGTCTAAAACAAAACAAAACTAACCCCCAAAACAGAGGGTCCCTCATGCCAGTGTCATTGCAGCATTGTTTTGTTTGCAAATCAATAAAGATGTAAATTGAAACTGACTCCAGTGACTGCAGGGATTAACGATCATGAAAAACTGACCCAGTGCATGCATAGCCTTGTCCAAGTCCATCGCGACCCAAAGTTATGTTGATTAACAAATTGAATTTTTGATTCCGTTGATTTTAAGCTGACATTGGAATTCTAGCTTTAACAACCAATACAATTAAGTACATCAAGTCACTTCCTCAGATGCTCCAGAAAGCCTGGGATGTCCTTTTTTTCTCTTACAACAGATACACTGTGGTAATCCCTCGTCTTTCAAATTGTAATCTTACACCAGCAAGACCTATTCTTTTATTCCTTCTTGCATTCCTTGCCTACGGTTGGTAAGCTATTCTGTGGTGCTTACAAAAGTAATCTATTTCTCAGGTCCTACTTCCTGTAATTCACACTTTGAGATATAAAGAGTATTAACTTTTCAACCTTTTCAAAGGAGCTCTAACTGACTCAATTTATCATGTTGGGCAGTGGAATATTAATCTCTTTGGTCTGTCAAGATTGAAGGAAAATGTGCTATGCCACACATCCCACCTTCTCTATTCTCCAGGTACCTCAAAAGGGCTTAAAAGTGTGTGGCTGGCTTCTACCCTTCATGGCCAGGTTTTGTTCTTCAGAGGGAAACAAAGGGAAAGCAAAAGAGCAGAAGGGAAGCTTATTATCTTACCCAAGACATGTATCCAGGCTAATGTTCCATTCCAGAAACTGAAATCTCAGATCCAGAGGTGGCCAAGGGTCCTTGACCATAAGTCAATTTTAACTATCAGGCTAAGAATGCCTACAACAGTAATAAATTGCACTGGGGATCTGTATTGTATTTGTAATTTTCAACATTTAAAAGGCCAAGCTAATAATTTGAAAGTTAATTTCTATATCACTGAATGTAACTTGCAACATTATGTAAAGGACCATCACAAAATTCCATGTGCTTTAGCAAATTAGTCCTTAAAGGCAAACCTACTGTGAAATTCACAACTTATTTGTGTCTTAACTACTAAGACACACACAGAAGATTGACAAAACATGCCAAATACACAGAGAACAACAGCAAAAAAACCCCCACAATTAAGCACATACTGTAATAAATGAAAATATTTCAGAAAATCTCTCTTAAAATAAGTGTGACTGCTGAACATGAGTGCCTACAGGAGAAATAGCAATGAGATTAGGATACTCCTTTTCAAAGAGAGTTTGAAAATATTTAAACATTTGTTGAAGAGGAAGACAAATTGTACTAATTCTGACACACATATGCTTATTGGTATATATTGTTACATAATGACAAATATTGGAATGATAAATTAGTAGCATGAAAAAGAGTGAGAGTATTATCTTAATGCAAGTAAAAAAAATAGCAAAGAACATATACAATTTCTTAGTACCACAGTTTTTCCCTTTCTCTGATACTTCATAAAGGAAATGATCAGTTTCTTTATTAATTCCTTTCACATCAGAGAATTGCATTCTAGCATGCAGCTGGCTCAAATAACTGAAAACCTCTGATAAATTATAAACTTCTAAAACACGCCTCCTGCACTCTCAGAAGTCAGAGTTCAGTTGCACATCCTTTCAATATCAGTAACTGAAGGATTAATTTTTTCTTTACACAACAGTTCATGTAGGACATTAAAAGTCTCTGTGGCAGTATGCTCTATGTTTTCAAGTCAAGAGAATTAAATTCTTTTCTGAATCTCCTCTAACAAGAAACAAGGCACATCACCATTATTGCTCATGTTAATCAGCATAACAGAATTAACAAGAACTGTAAGAAATTGTATTTTCTTTTTAGCTTTTGTAAATAGGCTAATTAACTCAATTAAGTGCCTTTTGACGGTAAAAATTTTTTCTCCTCACATTATTCTTTGGTTTTTTGGTTTTGTTTTTTTTTTTTTTTTTCCCAGTTCAGCAAAATTCCTGCAGACAACATTGTTCATGGCATTCTTCAAAAACTTTCTGAGGGCGCCTTGAAAAATCCACCCAAATACTGGGCTTACATGAACAAGTGGGTATGCCGGGCAAGTAATTATTTTCATATACTAATGTGATTTTGCTAACTTGCTCCATTACATATCTTTTTAATACTTGAGTCTACATATGTTCTGGTATTCATGAAAAGACACTGTGTACTTGCATGTTTTCTTTGTTTTAGACTTACCATGAAATCTTGAAGGTTTTCCTGGACAGCATACTGGTTTCTCTACATCCCATTCAGAAGTGCCTTAGTGCACTGTGCTGAAACTCACATAAATCTCAGAGTTGAAGCGGCAGCACAAAAATTGTCTAGGGAGTCTATGATTATACAAACAAGCCTACATCTTGGCTTATACAAAACAACCCTTAACTATCATCATCACCTCCTAGAAAGCCTCTGCTCTGTGCTCTCTAGGGATTCCAGCCAGCCCTTCTCTTCATTCCTTTCAATTTAAAAAAATAAAATACCTTATTACTACCATTCCCAAAGCCTTTCCATCATTGTTTTACAATTACTTTCTTAGCAAGAAAAATCCTAAAGCTATTTTATTTGGAGAGATTTCTAGATTCCCCTGACACAAGAGCTGCACTTGCAGTCTGACTTGGGGAATCACTGCCTGTCTGTCAAAATGCTACTCTGTTGCTTTACCAACCTTGGAATGTCAAAAGTGTGACAGATTTTAATACAATTCCTAGCAAGACAGGAATTAATATTTACCAATATAAAAAATTTGATTGGAACTTGGTAACACTACACTGATTTGACAAGTCATTGTAGTGCATAGCACGAGCTGTCAGCCACTAATCCCACTATGATGCATTTCAGATAGAAACTATGCTGTAAAATAACAAAATTGAGATAAAGGCTTTGTGCCATTTTAGTAGTAACATTTTTACAGATCCCAGAACTGTAAAAATTCCATATTTGAAAACAGCAGATACTGGAAGTTTTCACTTAACCCCACTACAAGACAAGGAAATTTAGCAAAGCTGGTGAAATATTAAACTACCAACTCTGCAAAGATCTTTTTGTATAGAAGCAATGGTCAAAGAACAGCTTCTTGGGTTTTTTTGACCAGTGATGAAAATTAGGAGATCTGTTTGCCTTTCATTTGGGCTAAACTAAGCCCTCTGACATTATATTAGCATTTGATTACGAATGGAAAAGTTGCTTACAGCTTAGGGCATGAAACTTGTAAATTTTTGAGTTAAAATCATTAAGAGCATGCCTTAAAATGAAACCCTGTGCTGTTCATTAGAGACAGCTAAGCTATTTGATGTTAGAAAACAAAGTGTGCCTACTTTTCTATTTGCAAATTCTCTGCATGATTTTATGAAATTTAACTCTATGTGACTGCCTTACTTATTTCTTGTGTGACAACCACGAATCACATCCTTTTCACTCCCTGAAGTGCCGAGTTCTGTTGCCCTTTGAGAGTCAAGGGTGTCCAGTCTAATCTCATTTCTTTACTGTGACTTTTTGGTCTTTCTGTGCCTCCTGTGTTCACTGCATGACTCCCCTGCTGGGTATCATCTATGGGTAGTGGTAACTCTTGTTTCTAAAAGTACTTCTTATCCTATTCCATGTTGTTCTTTTGTAATACAGTCTCTTTCACCTCAACCAACATTTCCAATGACCGATTTCTAAATTCCAAAAGCAGGGACGGGGAAAACTTTGAAGAGCTTTTTAATTTATTCAGCCGAGTTAAGAAAGCGGCTTAAGTTAGGCTGCCTGAAATACTATGTGCAGTATGAATTCCTATAGCATTGCAGAATATGAGTATTTCTGATGCTTTATTAGGATTTATCTTCTTTTCCTTGAGATACTTCTTCCATGCTTTTAGGAGGGAGGGTTCACGTGTTTCAAAAGGGCAGTTTAGCCAAGCTGACACTGACAAGGCGCTCTGTGTGGCTCTGACACAGAGATGCTTTTGTTCCTTACACTAAACCAGAGAATGTCAGAGAACTGTTTGAGCACAAGGCAACAGACATTTTTTCCTCACAGTTGCTGAAGCCTGTGACAAAAGGCACACGTACACAACACTCCCCCAGATACCTTAAACTGGGGTCTTTCATTGCATTGATACAAATGTATTCAGCCTGAAAGCTGATGGCTTCTCGCTGTGCTTGTAAAATCCAAGTAGAGAAGCAATGATATTTTATTGCTGTCTTTGCCCGGCTTTCCTCTGGTGTCTCTCTTTCTCCAGAAATATTTTGCAATAACAGATTGGGCTTCGCAGGCAGTGTATACTGCACACCATGAAAGATTTTATATTGCTAGAGCAGGAAGGAAAAAAAAGAAAATCTTTGTAAGAAGCCGACTTTTGTTTCTGATGCTTTTAACAAAACAAGAAATTAAAGATGTTTCCATTATAATCCTGAAATTTTCTACTAGGAATAAGGAGATCTGGGATTTATATTCTCAGATCTCCATTCTATTTCTGCTCATTAATTTACTGTAAATTACTTACTTCCATGCCACAGTTTATACCTGTATGAAATAAATTTTGTATTTCTCTTTGAACTCTTGTTACAGAACGGTGAAAAATACTACATTCAAGATAAATACCTTGTATTATTACAGCTTTGGCACAGACTTTGGTGAAAAACCTTTATCAAGATTAAGGAAGTAACACCTAGGTTGGTGATCTAGAACTATGAATTTCTGACTATTAAATCCTCTCAGACATGCTGAAAAACGCTCAGTACAACTTTGCCCTTGTGATGTGAAGTATCCACATTTTACGTGCAGTGCACGTCTATATCTTCATCTACAAACAGTAACAAACTGCTGTCAATAAATAACACAACAGGAGCTGTTCAAACCCCAAAGGGCAAGGGCTAAAGATCGTACTTTATGTTGGCCTTAAAAATCCCGAGAGTTTAGCTGTGGAACTACCTCTTAGCACGAGGGACTTGTGAATAATGAGAAAAATATGATACCGAATATGGAAATACTGCACAAAAGTGGAAACTAGGAAAAACAGCTGGGGTAGTAAGGGAAGGCCATAACTAACCTTGCACATTTACTGTGCCAGAGAGAGGAATGGATTCTCCGATGCATATGCAGTAAATGGACACGAACACGTAACATCTTCCTTCCCACCTACTTTTCCTCTTTCAGTGCCATTGCAGAGATTGCCATATAGAGACTTCAGAAAAAAAGATTTTAATCTAACACCTACTAAATTGAGGTAATTAGCAATAGCTAACAGTTAATGATGCTTTCCTCATGAATGGATGCTTAGCGTTATGAAACCTTGCCTGGCAGATAAATGGTACCATTCTCAGCCATCTGTCTTACAAATGATCCTGTATGTACAGCTGTTATTTCAGTCAGACACCGGCAGCTCTGCAATTGTTCGTGGCCTCAGTGAACAATAGTATCTGTCACGCGGCTTGAGTGCTCTGACTTTTTACAGACCTGTTCTCATCTTGTCTGAAATGCTGAACCACTGCACGAGGGGAAGCAACAGAAAAGGACAGGTAAGATAAGAACTAAGGGTAGTCACATTTCTCTATAGGTAGGTTTAGAATCCCTCAGGACTGTCCTGAAGTTTTTCTAGAACTCACTGCTAAAATTGCAGATGGTTCTCTACCCACTTGTGAGAAAACACTAATGGCAAGCCCTCTGCTGTCTTCTTCCTGGGGAGCTGCATCATCACAGGGCTCACTTGGCAGATACTTCATCACCTCTTCCGACTCCCTCATGTGGTGACCCAGGAGGCTCCAACCCTTCCCTCCTCTTGCCCACCTTCACCTCAGAACTTAGCCACTGCTGATTCATAGCACAAACAGTGATTACACTTCCTTATCTCTAAAGAGCAATATCGGGATGCTTCTGACTGAGCTGAACTGTCCTACAAGCCTCAAACAAATGTAGTACTCTATTTAGTAATGTTAAATGCCTTTTATCAGAGTGCGAACCGTACCTACAACACTAAGGATCTCGCAGCTGTCATAAATGTTTCCAGATGCTGGGTTTAATAAAACTGGTGAAGGTTTTGGAAAGAAGGATTCTCATTAAAATCTTATCACTTCCAACAAGTAAAAGCACTTTGTGTAGAAATCCTTATTTTCTGATCATGCTAATCCAAAGAAAGCTTTACTGTGTCTCTTTCTGAAATTGGAAAAAAAACCCAACTCACTGATTTGTTTGAAAACCAGCATGCTGATTAATGTTAGTTGCATATGTTAAATATTACTTTTTGATATAGTACGAAACTGTCAAAATTTTCTGGTTTACTTTTATCACAAATCCTTTCTGTCCTATCCAGAACAGAACACTTAAACCAGAAGAAAACTCTTTGTCCTCCCACCTTTGGCAACAACAGAATTTCAACAAAATACAGGCTTGAACTCCAGTTTCTCTGCAAAAGTTATCACCATTTTAACTATCAGAGTCTTGTGAAATTGTTTGAAGGATCAATTAGAATTTTGTTAGATACCTACTCTCCACACTTCTAAAGCCACCCAACTGCCCTAGCTAGCAAGTTTACTTTTATACCCTGAATACTTGGTCTTAACACCGAAGATCTGCCATATTAATATGCCTCCATGTAACAGTACCTTTACACTCAGTTTAGAGTTGCTCAGTCATTGTGAAAATAAATAGTAAATTACTTTTTGGGTCTCTAATCCCTACTCAACCCCTGCCAAAGCTAGTCACCATCCCATTAATTATCTATTTAAAAACCAACTCGAATAATTAAAAAAATATATAATTGAAACATATATACAAAATACCATAGAGTGCTTCCAGATGATGCACAAAACAAGCTGAAACAATGTGCTATGAAGTGGATCCTGAAGTTTCAGAATAATGGGAAAAATTAAGTGTTTATGCAAGTTCATGTCATTACCCCACTGGTAGCTAACCACTTCCATGAGAGACTAATTTTGAAAGAAATTAAAACAATTTTTGATCAGATGCACTGCAATCCTTAGCGAGTACTGGACAGGTGTACTGATCTGCTCACTACTTGAAGTAGTGCGCACTGTCACTGATACTGTGACTTGCAGCTGAAGGTGACTGGCATCTTAGTTTGATTTTCTCTGTAAAGTGTTATGCCTTCAGGAGCGTGGCAGCAACAATATCCTCCAACACACTCAAAACAGTAGCTTATCTTTTACTTAGAAATCCTAATATATTGCATCAGTGAACATTCATGCTTGAGCCTCTTCTATGACTCAAAGATAACAAACAAAACCCCATCATCTTTCTCATAAACAACAGCAGATTAGGCTGATGATTTATGAAAATTCTAAGATCAAGAAAAAAATGCCAATATGGTGAAAATGATCTAAAAAAGTGCTCAGAAAATGATTTTCTTTTCTATTCTTACAGGGTAAATTTACAATGATGTAAGAGAACTGCCAAATTGTTGTGTGTAAACTACAACAAAATACTGTTGCATTGTTCGCTTCTGATCCACCAGAGATTTATTTGTTTTAAAGTTTCATATAGTTTGGGCATTGGGCATGTATGGCATTCCACACCTGATAGATGACATGCATTCTAGCAAAATTTACCTAGTAATGAAAGTAATTTAACTAGTTGACAGTATTTGTTAACAGGACGTTTTTGAGACCATGATCCTAGGGACCATGTTTAAGCCTGAAAAAAAGAGATGGCAGCAGTCAGTTCATATTCAACACAATTCTTCTGCAAGTAGCCCTTATTTGAATATATGGGATTGCTTCTCTGTGTGTAGAAGAATTCTACCTTTATAGTTTTATTCCCACAGGGCAATTACAATTGCTTTTGTTTTGATAAAAATTTATCAATAAAGTTTGATGGCCAAAAGAGAACAATAGCAATTTCAGAATAAGCATTTCATAGCAATTTGAAAGCAAATTAACACTGATTTTTTTTTTTTTTTTTTTTTTTTTTTAAAACTTTGCAGCCTTTAGGTAGGATGCTAACTTAAACCTGTGTTAACTGTTGTCTGCAATCTGCCTGGACATGAAATCCTTCAAACCTCGTTCCCACCACTTCTTTTTTTAACTACAGTATTCTTTCTAGAGAAAGTTTTCATCATTGCAGTGGGAATTAATTTTTATTCAGTTTTTCTAGAGTGAAATATAACTCTGCTAGAGCGAAATATAAAAGTGTCACCTACAAATAATTTATATTTTGAATGGACAACTCAAATAATCCAAGGACAGTTTTCTTTTCATCACAGTTAAAGTATTTAATGACAAAATCAGGGTTTCCAGTAACGACTCAAGAGAGCAGGTCCCACTTTTCTCCCCAGAATGGCACAAAATAATTTCTACATCTTTGAGAACTTTCAAGAAATTGGTCACAATAGATACCAGCAAGTATTACAATTCTGGTAAATCATAGCAAAACCTACCTACCTTTAAGATCACTTTGTAGAGAGCATGTTTTTGTTAATATTTCACATAATGCACAACTTTTGCTAGACACAAAAGTAGCCTTTTAAGACAGTTTGCAGTACAGTAGTCAAGTCTAACAATACATTAGTTTTATTCTTTGCAGAACTTTAAAAAGATAAAGAAACTATTGATGTTGTTACAATTTACAAATACATTCATTCATATGAAACATTAACCTGAATTATCGTATATGTTATGTACATGACTATCTAATAATACTAGGTTGTATACACTACAATCTAAGTTCCAGAAGGAAATTGCAATGCTCTAAGATTTACCTTTGGATAGACATTTACACATCTCTGATTTTTTTCTAAATCTACCGAATCTTGTAGTTTAACAAACAGCAAGAACAAAGTAAACACAGACAATCCGCTTTTCCTTCATTCAATAACAGTAGGTTACTTAGAATTTCCATAGTAAATGGCTTTTGATGGTTGGATAAAAGTCCTGAGTTATGATACATAACACAATACACTTAACTGGAGAATATAAAAAAAAAAAAAAAATTTTGAAAAACTGTCAGTGGGACTAAAGTAATGTTTTAGAACAGTTCAACTCACAAAAGGTCTGGAACTTAGCAGTGCAACTGTGACCTTGTCCTGTTCAGCTGATATTCATGTAAACACCTGAAAATCTATGCCTTTTTATCTCAATTTAGACAATTAATTCTTTTCAGGTTTATCTGATCTGGGTTTTAGACATTTCTTCTAAATTATTGACAAGCTTAGAAGACCAGCTAGATGGCAGCAGTTCAAAACTTATTCCTTCTTTCTTTCAAGAGAAAGACTTGTGAGGTTAGCAGCAGAATATACTTAAATGACAGAAGACAGCTACATGGTCAAAAATGTACCCCCAGATTGATTTCTAATGCAGCTATTTTTAAAAAATAGCCTACAATTTTATCTCTATCATTAATTCCTAATGAGGGTCTGTTTTCCTGGTTAATTTGCAGAAACACCCATAGTCATTACAATAGCACTCAGAAAGCTACTGACATTTCCAGGGCAAGCATGAATTGTACACAGCTCAACAGAGTGTTCAGAACCTGGGTTGTTAATAAGCCAGTTGTGATTTATAACAGATGTGGCCAAATTCCTTTTCAGTTGACGGTGCTGGATGTAGTAACTGTTAGAGGTGATGCTAAATAGATCTAAATGATCATATGGTACTACACAGATGAAAAATCTACCCCTTCTCTCAGTTCTCAGTGTGAAATTAAATGAAGAGCTTCACACAAAGCAGTTTAAATTACAGGAAAAAAAACAGATGTAAAGTTTGAATGCAATCAGTTAACTAGACAGCATCCTTACTCAAATGCAAACGTTTTCGTAAAGCCAAGCAACTTTTTACAAAATGGATATTTCCAAGAGATTTTCAGTTACTTCAGCTTGCAGTAACTAAAATATTCTCGATTACTACAGAAGCTTTCATGTCTCTTACAAGCACTGCTCTGAGGATTTTAAACTGCTTAAAGTGTCATTAATAATGCAAAAATCTTATTCAACACTGAAAATGAAAACTACAGTACATTCACAGAATGCCAGCTTTCTGGCTCTCCGGTAAGATGAGGCAAAAAAAAAAAAGAAAAAAAAAAAAAAAAAGAGCAGGCATCTTCAGAAAATGAAGGCTGAAACTTTGGCTAGGATTTGTTTCTAGCTTACTGATTAAACAAAAAAATAGTGCAACTTTTTTTCTTTTCTCTTTTTCTTCATTCTAGAAGCGTATTAGAACATTTTAAAAGTGTTAAGAAAACAGCTGTGAAGAGTAACCTACTTATTTTTGTAAGAGGATATAGTGCACATATTGCATATAGTGAATAAAGAATGAAGTAGGGAATCACCCTTCCAGTGATAATATATATTGAAAATTGAGACTCAAACTAGAACTTATGATTCTAATGTACCAAGACATGCTTTTTGAAAGCCTCTATTTTAAAAATCAGACAACTATCTAACATAAGTCATTCTAATCATACGAATTTCTGAAGCGTTCCCAAAAATTCCTACTGTAGACTTTATAAAAAACAGATGACTTGGAAAATAGTGCATTCTCATATTCCCAGGCCTTTGCATTCTCATTGACACAGGCGTTTAGCCACAGAATCACAGGTAAAAAGAAAATGAAATGTTATTTTATACCAGACTGCTAAGTTCTAGATTGTGTTTGAGGCACAGCCATGTGTGTATAGATGTAAAAATTACTTTTTTCCTCAATTTTGAAACCTCAAGCATACATTCTGTAGGTTTCACTATACTATTCAAATAATCAATCCAGAAGGGAAAATAGGAATATTCAAAATGCAGCACTGGTAACAGATTCCCCTATGAAATTCAGATATGCACTTCTGAATGCTGGTGACGGCACATGCAAAACTTCCTACACTGGGCAGAAGAAACAAGGTTTTCTGTTTCCCAGGACAAAGCAGTCTGTTCTCCAATACAGTTACAACCCCAGGTGTTTAATTCCAATATTCACACTCTGCTGATGCTACATAAGAAAAGTATACCCCTTCTTTGGATTTTATTTCCACACATATGTCCACAACCAGTTAAATAATTTTCTGTACAACCGGGGAAGAATATTACTATTTTAATCCTGATCAGCTGGTCATTTGGTCCAGTTCCCCTGTTTGCTTTCACTCCTGTAAAAACTGAAATACAGGTAGAAAGTACTGCAGGACTGTGTAGCAATATTACAAAAGAGGAACAAAAGTATGTCAAAAAGGTAGAAATGCAACAATTTTTCCTGCACAGAAACTGAAAGAATGCATCTCCACTGAACTGGAAGAAAAAAAGCACAGAGAAGTCTGGATCTCCTGTAAAAGTTGCTGAATGTAGCCTTTTCAGTTTCTCTCGGGAAGATTTCAACTTTGGGCAGTATCTCAGCATTTGTGCTTCATGGCAAGCTGAAAAAGAAAAAAAAAAAAGAATTAAAGAGATACCATAAGTAATGATAGCTGTATCAAGCTACTGTGGCTAGTCTGGATCGGAAAAGTTTGCACACGGAATTCTCCAAAAATGCCCGAAATCCGTAACTTCTTTGCACACAGATATGCAGTCATTCCCTTTATTGTGACAGATGGCCAGAGTCTCCCTTGGCTATGCTGAGGAGGCAGGAGTTATCTGCTTTCATAGCTGTGTTTCCCAATGTTCCATTATTTTGCTGTCTGTGAGGAGGGCTAGGGCAAGATGCTAGAAACAAAGACGTGCTTAAAGGAGAAACAAAGACATGCTTAAAAGAATGGTCATTTAGACCTAATGACTCGGATTGGTAAATACAATCAGAAATTCCAGACAAGTAATTTAAAACACCTGTTCAGCAGCTCTGCCACTACATAATGATGAAAAATTAAGGCCTTTCTACCTCTGTGATTATGGATTACTTCCACTTCAAATAATTAAAAAATTGACTTAAAACTGGAAATGAGAGGGAGAAGAAAGAGCTAGTGAGTTAAATCCTGTATAAAAAACATAGACAAACCAAGCAGAGAACTTAGTTTTAGGCTCTGTATAATAAAAAAAATGGTATCTGTAGATAATAGCATGCTAACAAAGTTGAGATGAGTGAACCCTCTAGGAAGTTACCTAGAAAACATAACTGATAGGGGCAGTTAAAATTTCCTCCTTTGCTACCACTGAAATGCTGATCAATAAACGATTCAAATTTAATTGACATAAGCCTTTGATACTCAAGGACCTGGTCACTAATACACCATTTTAAAAAATTATTATTTGTAGATATATACTAGAAACACATTTCATCATGAAAGAACTCCAACCAACACTCTTCTTTCTACCCTCAACAAGATTTTTTTTTTTTTTTCCGAAAAACGTGTCTTTAGCAGGCAAGTCTGACAAAAGGTTTTTATTATACAGAATCTGTAAGTTTGAGCTCTTGTGCAGTCACCAACAAGGGGAAGGACTTTTTCTGGAGGTAAACAAAGAAGGTGAAGAAGGTGTGATAACAAGGACTTGATAGAACAAGGACTTGATAGATAACAAGGACAAGATAGACTTGATAGCAAGGACTAGACAGATAGGCTGAACTAAGTTCCAGCCTTTACACAACTGAAAACAAACTCTGATAGCCAAAACAGAAGCACCCTGCGAGTGCTATTGTTTCTGCTGCAAACTAAGTAGGTTTTTTAAACTTTATTTACTTATTTTTACAGGTGACTAAGATGTTTTTTAAAAATGCTACAGAGAGCATTCCTGTGCCATGCATCTTCCACTGTCTCCACTACATGTTTTGTATCTTAAAATAACCTGACATGTAGCTGAAGGAGAATCATAGAATCATTTAGGTTGGAAAAGACCCTTAAAATCAAGTCCAACTATTAACCTAACACTGCCAAGTTCACCTCTAAACCATATCTCTAAGCACCACATCTACACATTTTTCTAATACCTTCAGGGATGGTGACTCGACCACTTCCCTGGGCAGCCTGTTCCAATGCCTGACAACCCTTTTGGCAATGAAACTTTTCCTAAAATCCAATCTAAACCTCCCATGGCACAACTTGAGGCCATTCCCTTATGTCCTAACACTTGTTACTTGGGAGAAGAGACCAAACCCCACCTCGCTACAACCTCGTTTCAGGTAGTTGTAGAGACCAATAAGTTCTTCCCTCAGCCTCTTTTTCTCCAGGCTAAACAACCCCAGCTCCCTCAGCCACTCCTCGTAAAACTTGTTCTCCAGACCCCTCACCAACTTCATTGCCCTTCTTTAGACATGCTCCAGCACCTCAGTGTCTTTCTTATAGTAAGGGGCCCAAAACTGAACACAGTATTCGAGGTGGGGCCTCACCAGCGCTAAATACAGGGGGACAATCATTTCCCTAGTCCTGCTGACCACACTTTCTGACACAGGCCAGGATGCTGTTGGCGTTCTTGGCCACCTGGCCGCACTGCCAGCTCATATTCAGGCAGCTGTTGACCAACACCCTCATGACCTCCGTGTAGTCCTCCTGAATTGCCTGCCCGTTCTTCCAAAGTTCAAACTCTCTTTTATTTCATGAGTTCCAGCCAAACCTCTCTGTTCAGCCAGGTAGGTCTTCTTCTACACCACCTCATTTTTTGGCACATGGGGATGGCCTGCTCCTGCACCTTTAAGACTTCATTCTTGAAGAATGGCCAGCCTTCCTGGACTCCTTTGCCCTACACCACTGCCTCCCCAAGGGACTGTCAACCAGTTCCCTAAAAAGATGAAAGTCTGCGCTCTGGAAGACCAAGGTAGCAGTTCTGCTGTCCACCTCCCTACTTCTCCGAGAATTGAAAACTCATAGTATTTCATGATCACTACACCCAAGACACCCTCCAACCTTCACATCATCCACAAGTCCTTCTCTGTTCGCAAACAACAGGTCTAGCAGGCGCCTTCCCTAGTTGGCTCACTCACCAGCTGTGTTGGGAAGTTACGTTCCACACACTCCAGGAACCTCCTAGACTGCTTCCTCTCTCCAGTACTGTATTTCCAGCAGATGTCTGGTAAGTTGAAGTCCAAGAGAACAAGGGCTAGTGACTGCGAGACTTCTCCCAGCTGCTCACAGAATATTTAATTTACCTTTTCATCCTAGTTAGGTGGTCTGTAACAGACTCCCACTATGATATCTGCCTTGTTGGCCTTTCCTCCAATTCTTACCCACAAACACTCAACCCTACCATTACCATCATCAAGCTCTACACAGTCAAAACACTCCCTAATATACAGCTCAGCACCATTATGCACATGCAGAAGCATCAGGCATAGTACTGTCAATACCTTCCACCAAGAACAGGGAATGTCCATACATTCCCAAGATGCAACAATTCCTCAAAATCCTCATAAATAACGTTCCCAGACATAAAAAGATAGGTCTTAAGAAACAGACAGTCACAGACCTATGACTGCTTACCAAAGGGGATGAACAACAATTTCACTGTGCTACTGCACAAAGTATGAGGAATAGTACTAAACAGCAGTGGGAAGATGTATTTGAAATATGCTTCAGGAACGTGAAGTTACCTAGTTTCAATTCAAGTGGAAATACAGCAAACCTCAGATTTACACAGAAAAAGTTATAAACCAGAAATCTGCCAAGTAAGGAATTGTATCAAGAAAAATAGCAAGCTGTTTGTAAACAGTGACTGACTGCAATTCGTTCTAGAACTTCCTCCTCTCAAAATAAAGCAATATGTGACTTTAACCTACTAAGAGCCTTAGCCCACCAAAATCCTACCTTGTGTGCAGTTTCTGCGAACTGCTGAGCACTGTTCTTCAGCTCCTCTGTCTTTTCTTCTGCTCGACCTAGCCTTTCACCACGCTCATTCAAAGCTTGACTTGCCTTCTGTACTGCACTTGTCACACTGTCTGCTGCTGAATGGAGTATGCTGTTTCCTGCAATATCAAAAGAAAATATTAGAACACCCAAATATATGCATGCTTTGTAATAAGTACAGTTATTTTTATTTATAGTGTTCTAGAGCTGATGTGTTATCTGTTAGTTTACCATCTAGTTGCATTTTGCATAATGGGATAAGTTATTGTTTTCTCACTCAAACCATATTATTAGTAAATTAAACATGCACCATATAGCCACATAATACTTGGGGAATATAAGGAAGCAGCGGACATAGCTATGTATTTTTTATTTTTTTTTTTAAAGACACGCTTATACATCATTTCAGGAAGCTATTCTACTAAATCAGTGAAACTATTCACAAGTGCACACAGCTTCTTCACAACACTCTCATGTTAATACAGATTAACTTTCTTTGGAATTTACACTATTTCCCTAGAGAATAAATGATTGACGCTACAGGACACCTCTGTATGAATTCACCATATTTTTCCGTATTGTAATTATTATAATAATATTTCATTTCCAAGTGCACCCCAAACAGTTATTTTATGCTGCTCTGATCTATCTACCTTTGACCCTTCCCCACATGGAGCACCAGCCATGTTTCATGTGACAACATACTTTATTTAAACCTTAGTATTTGAAGCCCCAGCAAGGCTCAGTGTGTCCTAAGCTTTTAGCTTTATGATCCAAATCAACTTATCAGTGTCTCTGTTTCCTTTCTGGCACACAATGTAGTAGTTTCTTCAAGTATTCAACAGAACCAAATTTCTCCTCTACATTTATCCCTTTTAAATGCTCATTCTTTTCAGTACTCCTTTCTATACTGCTTCTCAACAGAAGGGATTATCCTCTTTCCAGAATGAGCTGCTGCTGAACGTTTATAATAGGAACCACAGTACAAACTGAAAACTCCAGACAAAGTTACATGTTATCACTATAAACTGGTACGTGTTAAAATACATGAAGGACCAAAAAAAAAAAAAAATTGTCCTATCATTGGACCTTTTCAGCAAAAGAACTAGTAAAAATTCAGCTTTTTGGCAGTACAGTAAGTAGTCCCTTGGTGTCTTCCACAAGCTTTAAAACTTAATCTACCTCACAGGGAATTTGTTATCTAGATATAAATAAAGGAACTGTGAGAGTCAGAAAGCCATTACAGATAGAGTATTAAACCACTAAGCATGCCATCACTGCCAGTTTTCTAAACTGCCCCAAATATTGTAATTGCACAGAGCCTTTTCTCAAAGTGTTAAAGCCAAATATGTAACATTTTAAAATGAATTATGCTGGTAAAGGTACAAAAGACAAGAAGCTGAACCGAGCGCTACAGCAAATCTGCTGTTAGAAAAAAGTCTGCTGTTCTTATGGACATAACAAACCAAGTGAAAATAAACAGAAACCTAATGCTTTTATCATTAATCTGAAAAGTGTGTCTACTTCAAAAGTATTGCCAGGTTAAAAATAAACCCCAAACATTAATTTAAAGGGTTATTAGTTTCATTAAGGAAAAAGAATAAAAGACCCATTCAGACTCATTTTACAGATAATACTCCTTTCCCTAAAAAAAGCAAACAAACAGTAAGAATGAAACTGAAGGTCGCTCCAGGTAGCCTGTGGAACAACAGTACAAACATGCAGGAACTCTTGAGATAAAAAATTGCCTTAAAATTTTATTAAACTAAAACGCAACTAGTATCAAACTATGGAGGTGGGGGAGGGACCCAAGAATCTACACAAAATGACTCACATCTGATGAGTCAACATAAGAAATGCCAAACAAAGAGCACCTTGGCCTCCTGTATACCAATATTGTTAGATTTTTCACATCAGTAATTAAAAATAATGGATGTCTAGGATATGGAACAGCTACAAGTTTAGGTTTTTTCTATTTTTGCATGGAACAAAGAGGGTGCATTTAGAAAAGGAAAATAACGATCAGTATTAATGCTGAAGAGATGAATATCTGAGAATACTGTGAGTTGGATTTGGCGAGACAGAAATGAAACTTTATCTTTTCAAGTGGTCTCTCTCCAGTCATTGGGAGTCTGATAATAAAACAGAACAGCTTTAAATATTGTACACATTTTTAATTCAAGATTTTCCAGTCAATTGTCATTTTGTTTATAATTTGCTTGTTTAAAGCCAGTTCCTAGGAGACTATTTTGGCTTCTATTCAGGTAGCCTTTCCAATAAACACATGTACTGGGCAACACCACACTGGAAATAGTTTCCCTTTTTTGGTGGTGTGATCTAAAGGCTTTAGCCTCTTGTATAAATCAGTGCTAGTTTTCTAGGATAAGAGTTTTGAAAGGTCTCGACACTGGATTAACTCTGTTGTTACTTTACAAGAACACAAATCTGCTGAATTCAAGGGAAGCAGGGTACATGGAGAGTTTTATAAAACTAAGCATCTTCTGAAGTCTTAAAGGGTACTGGGAAGTAAAAGTTAACACACTGCTGACCTTCTGTCAACGCCAATAGGAAACTGCAGAAGGAAAATACTCTGTATTTTCTGTATCACTGAAAATACCAGGATTTGCGACAAAGATTGTTATCTATTCCTCTACGTTGTTTTCAGCAGAGGAACAAACTTGAAAGTTTGGTACAACGATAGTAATTGTTTTTCTCCATAGCTAATACAATATTGTGTTCTCTCCAGGTAAGATCTGCTGTATTCTTCTATAGCCAGTGACTTGCAGAAGTTACAATTCTGAGACTGTTCTGGAATAACTACTTTTAGATAATCTTTTCCAATGGAATATCAATAAGCCAATAAAAAAATCCACTCTAATCTATGAGCAACACAGAAACTCATGTCAGCAGTCTACTGAATTTCATCAGTGTATTTCTAGAGCCTGTGTAGGTGGTTGCTGGTATGACTGACTATGCCTCGTCCTTATATTAGTATCACTGCAAGAATAGCAACATTTGTACTGGATGTATTGGAGAATCATTCCTATGAACAAATTACCTACAACCTGAAAAATTTTTAAGCCATTCTTCAGGAGGTAACTACTGTGATTCCAGATCTCCAGAGAAGTTTGTTCCATGACTGAACAACAAAACTGCCTGAACTGTACTTACTGAAGTGTAAACTTGTGCCAGCCAGCTGCACTGAGCCACTGAAGAAAAACCTAAAAAAATGTGATGGTCAACATCTCTTTACTAAAGTCTAGAAAGACTGTTTTCCATCTTCGGTTACACAACTGCTGTTAACTACGTCCCTCCACACACTCCCCACCCCACTCCCCGAGTCTGAAAGATTTCAGGACTTCTCATCTACTGGGTTAGAGACACAAGCTCCTCAGTGGAAGACTTTCAACAGCTTTTCACGTATGTCTGCTCAGGAAAAAGATTTTGTAACACTTGCAAGATGAGATAAACACCACCAAAATATAGGTATAGGTCAACTGATGTTCTGAGTTGCTTTTAGTAAGAAAGAACTTGCATTGTTCCCAAGATGTTCAACTCCAAAGGCCTGCAATCTCAAACTTCACAGAGCTACAGTCTTCACTGTAAGCAGAAAGGGTTATGTGCTTGTGTTACTGCTTTTTCTAAAGTATATGGAGATTCTCCCATTTTTGGAGCATTTGTATCTTTCTATAGCTCTGTAGATCAGATCCCAGCAGTTGAGACTATAGAATTTTCTCTTTCAAATAAACATGAAAGGAAAACAGGAAAGTTTTCATGTTTGGTGATTTTATTAAACAGCTTGTTTTTGAAGTCTCTATTAAGGGCAAGCACACAGCTTTTCGCTATTTAAGAGTATTTGCAGACTCACTGAGTAAGTAGAGCAAATATTGCCAGTTAACATTGAGAAAATATGTATTTATACTGAGTTTAATATAAAGTACTAGGTTAATATTAATTTCTAGTATCAACAAAACGTGTCTTTAGGCCAACTTCAGTTTGAAACGGAATCATGGAATTGTCAGAGTTGGAAGAGACCTCTAGAGATCATCTAGTCCAACTCCCCTGCTAAAGCAGGATTGCCTAGAGCACATTACTCAGGACTGTATCCAGGTGGGTCTTGAAAATCTCCAGAGACAGGGACTCCACAGCCTCCCTGGGCAGCCTGTTCCAGTGCTCTGTCACCCTCATCATAAAGAAGTTTCTCCTCATATTTGAATGGAACTTCCTATGTTCCAGCTTGTGCCCGTTGCCCCTCGTCCTATTGCTGGAAACCACTGAAAAGAGTCCAGCTCCATCATCCTTCAACCTACCCTTTAGGTACCTGTAAACATAGATAAGGTTCTCCCCTCAACCTTCTCTTCTCCAGGCTAAAAAGCCCCAGCTCTTTGAGCCTTTCCTCATAAGGGAGATGCTCCAATTCCTTAATCATCTTTGTTGCCCTACGCTGGACTCTCTCCAGTAGTTCCCTGTCTCTCTTGAACTGGGGAGCCCAGAACTGGACACAGTATTCCAGTTGTGGCCTCACCAGTGCAGAGTAGAGGGGGAGAATGACCTCCCTCGACCTACTGGCCACACTCTTCCCTATGCAGCCCAGGATCCCATTGGCCCTCTTGGCAACAAGGGCACACTGCTGGCTCATGGATAGTTTACTATCCACCAGGACCCCCAGATCCTTCTCCTCAGTAGTGCTTTCCAGAAGATCCATCCCTAACCTATAGTGGTGCCCGGGGTTCTTCCTCCCCAGGTGCAGGACCCTACACTTGCCCCTGTTGAACCTCATTAGGTTCTTCTCTGCCCAGCTCTCCAGCCTGTTCAGGTCACGCTGGATGGCGGCACAGCCCTCTGGAGCGTCGGCCAGCCCTCCCAGTTTGGTATCATCAGCGAACTTGCTGAGGGTACACTCTGTCCCGTCGTCCAGGTCATTGATGAATATGTTGAACAGGACTGGGCCGAGTAGTGACCCCTGGGGGACACTGCTGGTTACAGGCCTCCAACTTGACCCTGCTCCATTAATTACAACCCTCTGAGTTCTGTCACACAGCCAGCTCTCAATCCACCTCACTGCCCCCTCGTCTAGCCCACACTTCCTTAATTATCTAATTGAGGATGTTATGGGAGACAGTGTCAAAAGCTTTGCTGAAGTCAAGGTATATGACATCTGCTGCTCTCAAAACTAAACAAATCAAGCTTAATTCAGTAAGATTCTTTGGTTTAATTTTTCTATTATATAAAAATATATATAAAAGCACAGCACCATACTGCTAATTTGTTTTCAATTAGTCAATCAAGTGGCTTAATAAGGTTGCTTCTAATACAGCTTTGCTTCTATAATACTTTTTGTCATTATTATCTGAAGTTTTCTACCCAGAGGAAAGGAACACACAGATTTCCAAATCAATCAATAGCTATACATCTTGGTAATCTAATTTGCTAAGCAAATTATACATTTTATTTTGAATTTGCTGTAGTGAAATATAAACTACTGGAATTAAACTCCCCTCTCCCCTTAGAAAATTCAGTTAGTGACCTGTATAATACTACTTAAAGTTATTGTTGCCCAAAGGTGCAGAAATAGCAGAAGGGCAGCAGCACTTGGGTGAGTGGTTTAGACCAGTGATCCTACCAGTGTTACTTGCTTATGGACATAAAAACTAAAGAAATAACACTTTTCATGAAGCACCACAGCTCCCCTCAGACTAATTTTTGAATTTTTAGTTCTTATGATTACAAGCTATACCAGAGGGTCTCTCAGCCCATAAAATCAGGTGACGCTGCTTTAGGCCTTTTACCATGTACAAGAGAAAAGTACATCCTTAACCCACCATTATCCAGTACCTGAAAGATATAGATAGTATCATCAACCAGCATGGCAACTGGTCTATTTGTTGAAGAAACTAATTAGTCTCTAGAGATAAAACAAATCATGCAAACTAAATAACTGTATCCTACATTCATGAAAGGTTCATCGCATTCTCTATTAGCCATATCAAATGTTTTCCAGTTCAATGCAGAGATTTATCTTACATTAGTGATAGTACTCTACAGTGACTGATTTGTAAATGCAAGCAGTTTTTAATTGTACATGCATTAATGCAGTATTTAGCAACTACCTTATTCTGAGAAGGAAACAAATGCAATTAGCTACAAAAATTAAGAAGTTCTGTCTATCACATGAAAACTTATTTTTTATTTAAAGAAAACAGATATTTATGGTTCCCATTCAACTGCATAAAACTGGACCTATGTCACTGAATAAAGCTTAAAAGCATAATGACAATCAGTTCAAGTTCATTAACAAGACTACCTCTATCACAACATAATTATTCTATATGCCTATACATACTATTTACACTCAGATATACTGGTGCCACTAAAACTTCAACAGAAGTTTGGAAACATTGATTGTAAATACACAGAATGGCTTTTTTCTCCCTCATGATTTTGTGTTTTGTTAACTGCCTGTGCTCTCATCACTTAAGAACCAAAAGCACCAAACAATTAACATATCAGTACAAAACTAAAGGACTTCAGGGAGAACAGAAAGGTGCTTAACAATTAAGAATGAACATACCCTCGTGAAAGAAGGAAGCACCATAGTGATGCCTTTTGTAATCAGGAAAGTGGTCTGAAGAAGAGAAGCGGTTACAGTATAGCATTATTTCTCCTCCCAAGTTACACCTCTGCTGTTTAACTCTGCTATTTCAACATATCCTAACCAGAACCACACAAATTAAAGAAAATCAAGTAGCATGAAAAACAGCAGACAATTACTTGACCAAAACCTGAAAGGAGCACATAATCAGAATGACTTCTGCAGAGCACAGGGAATAAGATTTAATCAAGTGGAGAAGATGAGGTCTTAAAAAAAATAAAAAAATTACCATAATTACCTTAAAGGTTCAACAATTCAGTATTTTTATTGCTAACAAGTAAGGTGTATTCAAATTTCTCAACGTGGTTTCCAAAATCTTAGATTTACAAAGAGTTTATCACAAAAAACCCAACCCTTTTTATGGTTCTGCAAGGGACTATAAAAACCCTTTCCAAGGACAGCTGAGTAGGATAACCTTTCTTGCCACAGTTGGAAGAAAATGGAGGTATTATCTCTGACGCTAGTGCCCTTTTATTTTAAATAGTGACATTAAACAACACAAGGGCATGACAGTAAAATAAATAAATAAATAAATCTATATTTTTCATTGATATCTCTTGATAATGAGAATATCTCCTGAGCTACTGAGATTCTCTTCTGTTTCATTCAGTACTCCAGAGCAATTGCATCAAGTAAATTATTTATACTTTTGAACAGTTGAAGTAATATAAATGCTTTATACGCACAAGAGTATTTGTGCTGACTGAAAAGATAAACGTTCTTACAGATTAAAAGAAAGCCACGTTGCATAGATGATATGTGAAATAATGTTATCTAAAGCTTTACAAGTATTACTCTATTGGGACACCTAAGTAAGGCCACATTCAGAGGTAGAGAAAAAGGATTAAAAAAGATTTTCTCCACAGAAAATCTGACAAAGACCAAGAAAAGGAAGAAAAAACCCTGCATATGAGAAGTATTTCTTAAGAGTCCTTGCACTTGGCATGAAGAGACTGATTTTACCAAATTACTGATTCAAATGTCAAACAGTAAAATTAGAAAAATTCATTTAATGTATCTTTGCTTCAACTTACTGTAGGAATTTTTCCCATATCTTTATTTTGCTTAACATGTTGTTAATCCTTGGGGCTGGGGGAGGGGGTGGCAGATTATGCTGTTATTTTACTACATTTTATGCAAATATCTTATAGATAAATCCTGACAAATTAAAATCACTATTAAATAATATTTAATGGTGATAGTTAATATTAGTGCTCGTATTAATGATAAATAGTTATAGTCAAGATTATTATACCCAGTATATCAAATACAGGCCAAATACACAGAAATTCACGCCTTTGGGAAAAACTTTGTATCTAAAGATCCAAGCTGGAAAAGACTTTGGATGTGATAACTTCAACAGCCTTGCAGGAAGAAAGCCTAATTTTTTCTCTAAATAGGGTAAATTTTCTTGGGGATTATAAACCCAATAAAGTCTAAAAACTTTACTGAGCAGTGATATTTGCTCATTAATTCATAATTGTTGTAAAGGGGCTTACTCTGGCAAAGTTCTGGAATTCTACAGGATCTCAGGCAATGCCACTGTTACAGCTGACCTGTCAAGGAGCAGAATGTGTAACTGAAACAAAGAACAGCAGCTCTGCACCATGGCAAGCTCCTTTTGGAGACTAAGATGCCAAATTTAAATAGTTATCTTAAATCCAGTTCCACTGGGGCCACGAGTGGAGAGCTGTGAAAGCTGTGAATACTAAAAAGGTTTGCGAGCTTTGATGCTTTTGATTAGCTGACTGGTAAAATCACTGGAAATGGATTAACTTCCATATACATATGACGTTGATGTCATCCTATAAAGAAAAAGTATGGGTTTTTTGGTTGAAACCTTACAGACATTTCTGCCAGTAGGTGAAATCCTGTATTTTCTACATTTCCTCATGACCACAAGCTGAAATAGCCATCAAATTCTATTCAAAATCAGAATATTTTTCTGTAAGGAATATTCAGAAAGAGGAAACAGATTTCATATAGGATAAAAAGACAGTGACTACTATAAAGAGTGATATCTAATGTCAAAAATTACCCATTTTGAATGAAAGTCTATGGTGGGCTGACCCTGGTTGGCAGGTAAGCTCCCACCCAGCTGCTGGCTTACTCCCACCCAGTGGGATGGAGGAAGAGAATCAGAAGGTCAAAAGTGAGAAAACTCGAAGGTTGAGATAAAAATGGTTCAGTAAGTGAAAGGGGAGTGGGGTGGGTAGAAAAAGCAACAAAACCCACATGACACAAAAATAATCACTCGCCACTAGCTGCCCAATGCCCAGCCAGTCCCAGAGCAATGGCTACCTTGGAAAAAGGTATTCCCCCCAGTTCTTATTGCTGAGCATGCCATTACATGGTGTGGTGTATAACCATGGTCAGTCTGGGTCAGCTTCCCAAGCTGTGTCCCCTCCCAGCCTACTTGCTGGGGGCAGGCAGAATGAGAAACAGAGAAGGCCTTGACACTGCATAAGCACTGCTCACCTAAAACACTGGTGTGTCATCAACACAGTTTTGGTCACAAGTCTAAAAATACAGCACTATACTGGCTGCTATGAAGAAAATGAGCTCCATCCCAGACAAAACCAACAAAGCCTAATTCACATTTTCCCTGTCAAGGTAATCCAAAAGGTTTACACATTTCCATATGCACTTTTTTTGTTGTTTTGTTTTGTTTCAAATTCAATTCACTAAAGCATTGATATTTATTTAGGGTGGGTGGGAAGAATCTGGTAGCAACATGGACTGAAGATAAAACACAGCATTTTTTGAAACAAAGGTACTGCTTACAGGCCCTGTGTCAATACTATTGACTGAGCTTCTGACTAAGTAGTGTTAATTATTATTGAGAAACAAACTGCACTAACCTGCTACAATGGAGGCATGGAACACCATGCATTTGTCAATAGATTCACACTTCTAAACCAGGTAGGTGACTGAAAATTCTGTGTTTGCTACAAACTCAGTCTGTGTATTTATAAAAAGACTACTTAAGTAGCATATTCAAAACCACCAACTTGTGTTACCACACAGCCTGAAATAAAGTTGTAGCTAATGAGTAAGAATGAAGAAGACTGAGTGAGAACTATCAGTGTCAGGATAGAGTCAAAGAGCAATGGTTTGAACGCATCAAATGAAAAATGCAGCGTCTGGCCTGAGACTGACTGGCTGTGCTACAGCAGCTGCCCTCAGGGAGAATGTGGTCTGGTAACCTTGGAGCTATACATTTAAGGGCAATCTTTTTGCAAAATCCCAGTCTATATCTGAATGTTTTCTCTGCTTACTGTATACCTTACTCCCATTTGTTTCCATCAGTTACTGTCAATAATAAAAACCAGTTTGAGTCTAGCTTGTATCTGATTAGTTACTCTTCTAGAGAGCACTTTGTAAAAGCCACCTCCTCCTCCACCCTCCAAACTGTACTTAACTCCTGAAAGCAACACTTCAGAAAGAAGAAAGTGACCACAGGAAGCTCAAATTCTTTACCTGGCATTTGTTCAGATGGCAATTCAACTGCCTAGAAAGGGATTTTTTTTCCCAAGGAAAAAAGGAAAGAGGAAGTTATAAGCTTCTCTAGTCTGAAAGTTTCCCCTAGGCTGTCAAGGCTCAGGTGACTCCCACATATTATCTCAATTCTGCAATCAAACCAGTAAGTTTTGTTAGGAGAAAGAATTATGCCATTAAAAAAAAATAATTAACTATTGTTCATTACTGCAAGACAGCACTGAAGACATGAAGGCAAATCTCTTCCTCCCCTAAAATTATCATGGAAGCTGTTCACAACGAGGAACAGCTGTGTCCAGAATGACCCGCCAGAAACACTACAACAGTAATAAAGGACTAAGTGAACTCAGGAAGCTCAGGCATTTCAAAATCAAAATACTTAGACTGATGGAGTTCCAACTGATGGTGGCACTTCACAATTCCATAAGCTGCGTCTCCTTACTGAGAATACTTGCTTTATTAAAGTCATAATTATCAAAGAGTTACAGTTCCTAGACTACCATTAGCCCAAGGCCTTCCAACACTACTGTAACGTAACAGCTGATCATAAAGGCTGACAGAATGAACATGTTCTTCCCCTCCTTCTTCATGCCTCTCACATCCCTGCCAAGTGACTATTACACTTCCTTTCATGTATATTGGCCCTAACAGCCTTGTTTAGGAGCTTTGAATAAAAAACTGAAAATGCTACTAAAAAGAACCAAACAGATAAAAGGTTTCTGAACTCTCTTAAATAGCCACGCAAAAGTCTTATTAAATAGCTTGAGTTATTAAGTAGAAGATTACAGAAATAGTATTTCTGTGATTGTAATCCTGTTAGATAATTCCCTCTCACAACTTAATGAATTCCTGTATCACATGAATGGAATGTTCTCTAGATAATTTCAATATTTAAATTATCAGCCAGAAAGGATGACTAAATGTTCAGAAAGACAGATCACTCATAGGAAGTAGTATCTTTACTGGATTTATTAATTTAATTATAACTTTGAAATACTTGAAGCTGCAGATTTAAATCTGGAAATCAATTTCTCAATTTATCTTTCAAGGATAATGTCCTTCCCAACTTCAATTTGAGCCTTAAAATCTAGAAGTCTCGTAGCTCAGCCTGAACAGGAGGATTCCCATGGACTTCCCCCCTCCTTGCCCACCCTGCCTTCCCAGGTGCCTCTGAAGAGCAGGTACAGGCTCTGGATGTGGAAGGCCAGTTAACGAATGATGATGTGGATGACAGTCCGTCTTCACCAGAGATGCTGCCAAGCTCAGAAAGGCCTACCCCTGGTATCACAATCACCTCCACAAAGAAGAAAGGTCATAGTTGTAGGCAACTCCCTTCTGAGAGGAAAAGAGTGTTCAATATGCCAGACAGAAGCTCCTCTTAGGGAAGTCTGCTACCTCCCTGGGACCTGGGTTAAGGACACCACTAGCCTGGTATGGCATTCAGACTATTACCCATTGCTGCTCTTCCTTGCAGGTGGTGATGAAGCCACAATGCATAGTCCAAGGGTAATCAAAGGAGACTTCAGGGCTTTGGGATGGTTGGTAAGGGAATCTGAAGCACAGGTTATTTTTTCCTCTCTTCTCCCAGTTGTGGGAAGTGACACTGGAAGAAACAGATGACCCCAGTCTACTAATACGTGACTCCAAGGCTGGTGCGCTGCCACAATTTAGTTTTTTTTCATAGTGGGATGGCCTACACAGCGCCAGGCTTGCTGGTGTCAGATAGGATTCACCTTTCTGAAAGGGGCAAGAGGGTCTCTGCTCACAAGCTAGTGTGGCTCATTGACAGAGCTTTAAACTAGGCTTTAAGGGGGAGGGGGGCAATATCAGGTTTGCCTGTGACAAGCTGTGGGACAACAGGCAATGGTTAGAGGGACAGGGTGCTAGTGAGAGCCTGTTGCTCTGAGATGTGCTGGCTACCCTGGAACACACAAAGTCTTACAGAGAGAAGACAGACTCCCGTGGTAATAGGAGCCAACAAGGAAACACTGGTGAAGTACCTCAAAGGAACTAAGGGGTGTTCCTAAGAAGATGACACAGCCAACAGCCCAGCTGAAGTGCCTTTACACCAATGCATGCAGCAAGGGCAACTAACAGGAGGAGCTGGAAGCCACTGTGTTGCTAGAAAACTATGACTTAATTGCCATTACTGAAACTTGGGTTGAACAAACCCCATGACTGGAGTGTGGCTATTGATGGCTACTACAGACTCTTCAGAAGGGATGGGAAAGGAAGGAGTGGTGGAGGCATTGCCCTTTATGTCAAGAGTAGGGTAGAGTGTGAAGAGATGCCTCTGAAGAATAACCATGAGCAGGTTGAGAGCCTATGGGTAAGAATAAGAGACTGAGGCAACAAAGGGAACCTTGTAGTTGTTGTCTACTACAGGCCACCTGACCAAGGGGAGCCTATTGATGAAGCCTTCTTACTCCAGCTACAGGAGGCATTGCACTCGTAGGCTCTCATCCTGCTGGGGTACTTCAACCAACCCAACATCTGCTGGAAAAGCAGCACAGCGAGCTTTAGGCAATCCAAGAGACTCCTGGAGTGCATGGAGGATAACTTCTTAAGCCAGGTAACGGACAGCCCCACCAGAGGGGATGGAATACTGGACCTGTTGGTCACCAATGCAAATGAGTTAATTGTGGAGGCAGCCCGGGCTGCAACGATCATGCACTGGTGGAGTTTGCAGTCCTAAGGGATGTAGGTCGGGGGAAGAGTAAAGTGGATTTTACAAAAGCAAATTTCCAGCTCTTCAAGGAGTTAGGCAATAGGAATCCCTGGGAAACTGCCCTCGGGGACAAGGGAGCAGAACAGAGCTGGCAGATCTTTAAGGACACTTTCCTTAGAGCACAAGAGCTCTCGATCTCCATGCGTAAGAAATCAGGAAAGGAAGGCAAGAGACCAACATGGATGAGTCAAGACACACTGGTCAAACCAAAGGGCAAGAAGGAAATGCACAGGCAGTGGAAGCAGGGACAGGTATCCTGGGAAGAGTACAGGGACACTGCCAAGTTGTGTAGGGATGGGGTTAGAAAGGTCAAGGTGCAGCTGAAGCTGAACTTGACAAGGGATGCAAATAATAATAATAATAATAATAAGGGATTCTACAGGTATGTCAGTAATGCAGGTTTCAGAATAAGAAGTGATCTCAAATTAAGACTGATTACACTACTTTCCCCTGTTTTGATGTGGGGTAGCAATTTCTTCTGTCACAAACAAATCTTTTAATACCAATAGTGGTCAAGAACAGCTGCGAATAGAAAAACGTAGGCAAATATTGCACATTATTTTGAAACGGAGAGACTTTTATATTAAAAATCTATCTAATCTGGTATTTTGTCCAAAGCACATAAGACAAAGAAACTAGAAAAAACAAAGAGTGGATTATAAACACTTTTTAAACATCTATAAACCTCTTGAAATAAATTTATTTGAACTTGAAAACTTTAAACTCTAATCTAATACATTTATAAAAATAAATACTAACCTAAGTAATACTTTCAATATTAACTAATAGTTACAATTAATGAAAGTTTAACCAACCAGGAACTTTCAGAATCACTAATCACTACAAAAGCACACAACTCCATTCTAGCTCTGTAAACACTAAAATCTGATAATTTGACACAAAAAAAAAAATTCCCATTTCTACGAAAAACAGTAATATTCTGCATCTTGAAGATAACACCTCACATAAATCCTCATTCTTCAGAAAAGGCTAGAAAATATATTGCTTAACGTTTTCTATATTATCTCATCTCAGTTATATAGATCAAAAAGGAACCAACCTTTAAAATGATAAATGTCCCTTCTCATTTTATGTACAGATTTTACAAAAACATAATGTACTTTTTTGCCCAAGATACCCATTTTAGAAAGTTAATTTAGAGCTCTGATTATATGCAATATTTCTATCGAACAAGCACTCAACTATTCTTATCCATTCTGATCTCAACACATGGCTTTTATGCTTAAGATAACGAAAATCCACCCAATTAAATAAAAAATGGTAAAGCAGAATGAATCTCAACATGAACATGAAAAGCAGAAAAGCAAGCATCTGAAATGGTCTTTGGCAGATGAAAATTTATTTCTACTATTTCAATCTCTAGACTGACAGCAGCCTTTATTTTCTCTAAGGCAAACAACTGAGCATTTGGTATACCATGGCAAGAACTACCTTAATCAAATGCAAAAAAATTATTTGTTGTTCCTGTGCAGAAACATTGCTAAGATTCATTCGATTGGAAATTTCAAAATTGCAAAATGCTATCAAAATAGCATGGTAGGTACTTCATCCTTTTCTTCTTTTTTTTTTTTTTTTTTTTTTTTGGTCAAATTCATTTGCATCAGAATTAGTTTACAAGTGAAAGTTTAAGAATAATAGGTTCAATTACACACTTTTTTCAGTGGCTATCATGTCAGAGTTGAAACCAGTAAGTACCAGGTATTTGACAGGAGGGAGGGGAGCAATCTTGTTTCCCCATTTTAATTCTTAAGGGCAAGTTTTCATTCATCTCCTTTAGTCAGTCATTAATCTTGCACAGCATGGTAAACACCACTATATGCTTACCAGGTCTCAAATGTGGTAAGCTGAGTCAATAGTTCATGAAAAAAGAAATACTCATTACCACTCTTACATTGGCAATATATTCTTGGAGGAGAAAAAGACTGGTCCACTAATAACTCTTGCCAGCTGTCACAGAGAAAAGGTTACAGAGGCAAAGATGTTTTTACTCTGGACTTCTAAGAATATTTTAGTTAATTCAGCAGAATGGCTGTTAAAAGCAAAGCACACAGGTAGGACAAAACTTAAAATGAAACCAAACAAAATCACAAAATCACCACCTTCCTTCAACCTGAGGTCTTGCTCCTTTCCAAGGATTATGCATTTCTAATACCTATCTAAAGGTGGCAGCAACTGTTTATTCTTATAGGCCCAGAATTAATCTTTGAAGAGCTTTGAATGCTGTATCACAGGGCTCTATCCAGAAATGACAGAATCAAATTCACCCTCAGTATCAGCCTAATGTTGTGTCAAGAATTAAGTTGTTTTTAACAAACACAACCTGTAGATGACAATTTCTGCACACCACCCATCTCCAGCTTTGTTTCTTATATTACTGATGTAAAAGCAATACAATCTTGATTACCTTGGCCACTGAATAACACTTAACATAACACAAAGATACTCCAAATTAGACATGTTCCAGTATGAGAATCTGCATGTTAGAAAGACATAAAAGTGGAAAGTATTTCCTACTTCAGTCAAAAAAAACCCTCTACCCCCAAATGCCTGCCTTTCCTTTCCTCTCCCATTATGGGAGAGGAAACATCCAGGATGCATGTAAGTTATGGAGAGAGCTCTACTAAACAAAAGACAAACTTGTAATATTTAGTACAAGACACTAGTGTGAAGCATCTTGTTACAGTCTTCCCAAATTTGAATTTGCTCTTTGTTCTCAGAATTAGCACCCACACCTTTAACCTGTTCTCATTATCGCTGTAATTACTAATGTCATGAATCAAGTTACAGAAAACAGTCTAGCCTATTTAACTCTACAGACTATATCCTCACATGATATTCAAATGAAAATAAAGCAAAAAATGGTTCTGGAGAAGAAGAACCAGGGCTCTGGCCCGCAGGGGGAAGTGTGTGTGTGTGCGAGGAGGTAAAAGGAGGAAGGCAATGAAGAGGGTCTGCAGTTCCTCAGGGACACCCGAACTTATTTACAGCTATAGGCTCTCAAGCACTTCCTGCAGAAACAGACACAGTGTGAATTTCACTTTCTTCATTCCTATCCTTTAGGAAGGAATAAGTCTTAATAAGATAAGCAAGCTTGTAAACAAGCCCTTCAACTTCTTTCATCTTCAGTTCCACTTGGGAGAAAGTGTTCTTTGGTAGCTTTTTTTTGTTGTTTTTGAAAATATGCATTAGTTACAAGATATGCACATCGTATATGTAATGTGTATCTACATCATTACGTACATAAGCATATATATATATATATATGTGTGTGTAATTGCAATAGTTTATTAAAAAAAAATAGTTGTAGGGTATTAGAAGTTAAACTGACTAACCATTCAAAAATAATATTACATTGCACACCCCCCCAAAAGTTCTAAAGAATATAACCTAAGCCCCAAAGGCTACCTTGGTAGAGGGGATGAAGTGACACGCTTCATCCACAGTCTGATTGCACTAAGGTTTAAGAATTATTTGAATATACTCCTTTGGCTAATTTACAAAAAAATAGTCCAAAACCAACAACAAAAGAATCCCAAGTTGCAAATTCTAAACTGAATTTAATTAATTTCAAGATATATGCTCCCCTATTTGTTCTTTGGTTTGCTTGGCTACATTTGGACCTCACTTTTTCCAGTCAGGATGAATCTGAGATCGACAACAGATTTCACTGTATTTTCCATAAGAAACTTCTGACATTGTAGGTTTCAGGCTAAATGGGTTTTGATACACAGTTGGCCCATCCCTGGGCTTCAAATGAGGACTGCATGTATTTCCCCAGCATCTGAGCCAGTCAACTACCAACTCACACAAAAGCTTCTAAAGTCAATGAACGGTGCTGCTTCTGGTCACTTAGCAATTACTCCATTTGCCTCAGAGTAACAGACCAACTAACATAACCCAGTTACTGAACTAACTCACAGTGTTATGTATTACTAAGGAGGCCTGCCTTTAATTGGGAGATATATCAAAGTTGCTATGATAATTTTTTGTGTTTTTTTTTTTTTCTTTAAAATCAGTGGAGGAAGCATGGCTTCATGAGATAAATACATTGTAATACATTTAAATATAAAGTAAAGCAAAAGCTTTTGAAGATGATGAAAAGAAGATTAGTGAAATATATTCCTCAGGTATACTAGAACATTAGTAAAAATGATGAACAACGTAGCAAACCTAAGAATTTTTCCACACCTTAAAAAAAATTAGTTTGAAAAGCTAAGTTTATCTATTTTTTCAAATAATTATATTTTCAAGAAGTATCTGCATGGGTGCTAGAATGATAAGTTCTTACTCAGTTACAAAAGTATCTGTATGCATGAACACACCAATAAGGCTTGTAATTATAGTATACATACAGTAATACGGTAGAAAACCTAGCATCACACTAAGAATATAAATCTGAATGTTTAAAGGAACATCAGACGTTTAAACTGACTATTTCATCTTACGTATTACAAGACAATTACTAATTATATGATTGCATAGCCTTGTATAATAATTGATACAGCTTATTTGTTAATGAGGACTTCCCCTCCCCCTCAATTTTTGGCAGACATCCCGTGGCTCAATGAAGTGGACACACAGAAGGTTACTGGAATTTAGGGTCAACTATTACTTGGTTTACAGTTATTATAGTTTCTGTCAAATTTAAAACTTATCCACAGGGAGACTAACCTACTGTGAGAAAAAAAGTTGACAGTTTGAAGAACAACAGAAGCACTGCATCCAAGAGGAGATTTATTACTCCTTGGTCCTGCACTTCTTCCACAGTCTGTACTGTATACATATGCGTATATGTACGCACACCCCCCGCCTGTCTGTGCGCAGTCAGAATGGCAGGCAAAGAAAATGGAAACAGTCACCATCTGGTATGAGAGGATGGCTGAAAAAGCCCATTTTAGCTATGAAGTTGTAATAGAGAGAATGTAGGTATGTTCACGGGACACAGTGGGATCTAATGTATATTAAGAAGTAAAAGTCAAACAGAATTTTATGAATCTCAGTGGCAACTCTTTTTTCCTCCATTGGGATGACATTTGTTTAAGATAAAGTTTAATATTTGGGTCAGTTGAATCAAGAACTCAATTTCAGACAGCTCAAGCTTATGAGAATAAAATAATATGTGTAATGTGTGGTAGTTTATTAACACTGATTTATCAGCAGGAAGGATGGAAGTGAGCATCACTACCAAACAGACGACAAAGAAAGGCTTGATAGGAGACTTCTTTCATATGAGATGGAAAAATTGTAGAGGAAATCTTCTACCATCAGTGCAGAAACTGCTCCTCCCTCCTCCCCACCACCCCAAAAAGAAAACAAAAGAAATCCTATTAATGTTGAAGGGGAAAAAACAAGAGAGGAAGTTTACAAGAAAGTTTTGTGCCTTTTTTCTTAGATTGAGAAGACACTAGAAGAAAAGGATGATTGACAGAATAATTCTGACTCATGACAGCAAAATTAGTGGTAAGCCCAGTGTCAGTAGCTAAAACGTAAACACCAAACTGGAGATGATGTCCCTTTTCCTCAAGTTTACCTTTGGTGCTTTAGAGAAAAGGGATGCAAGACAAAATAACAGCCAGAAAAAAGAGCACATAAAGGTGGCTGCACAAAATATAGTTCTGATAGTAGCATACAGGAACATATTCTAGATTTATGAGAGGAGAATTACCAGAGAAAACCGAGTAAGGCTCTCCATATTTGTAATTGATGTCTACTGAGGGGAAGAAACAGCAACTAAACAAAACCCCACACTTCTCTTTTACAGTTTGGAAACAGGAACCATTAGGAGACTCGTTGAGAAAGAGAAAAAACACTTATTTATTCGAGCTGTGCAGAAACATGGGAGATGTAAGAGTTTTTAAAAGTGTTCTGTTTTAGAGCAGACAAAAAGGAGACTATTTTCAGAAATTTCAGTCTAAGGGAACAACTAAACTGGTTTATTTTCCTAAAGAATACTTTGTGAAACACGTGAAAATTCTCCCCCCAAAAAAGCTTTTGTTGCTTGGGATGTGGATGGTAAACACCAATTTCACATGTTGACCAGACTTTCTTTATCTAACCAGGTATTTTTTAGTCTAATCCTGGAAATTCACTTTAAAATACATGATTTATGAAATGCAACAAAACTCTAACCGATTTCTGTCAAGATCAAAGTAAATTCCAAAAGATCCATGAGAAGTAATAACCACTTTCTGACAGACTTGTGAGGAAATGGCAATGCAGAACAGGCTTTTAGTGGGAAATGTTTCAGGCCACCCAGAAATGTTTCTGGATTAACACAATGTGTTAATTAGAGAGACAAATCAAAATCACAGAGGGAGGAGAATGACCTCTCACAAGGTGGGCAGCGGAGGTTGCCTCTAGAACTGAAGACTAGGGAAGCAAAGACAGCAGAAGAATGCAAAGTGGTGCTTGATGGAGAAATGCTGAAGTCTAGAAGTTTACTACTGTGAAGTTAGCATATCCAGACCCGTGATTTCCAGATGTAATTAGGCTGCAAGTTCATTTGAACACAGAATAACTCCTGTGCAAATTATTTCATGTCCAACTGCACAACGTACTCCAACTGCAACTGACTTACCTCCCATAATTTTAGACTGGCAGTTGATAAATTCTGGCTTCTTGTCTGTAAGATATCGCTGACAAGTGTGGTGTAGAACCTGAAAGAAGGTGCATTTTTCTGAAGCTGTACTTGCTACCCATTGGTCAAAAGCGTTTTCAAATAGTAAATCAAATTCTGGAGAATCCTAGAAGACAAAAACCACACTACTATTATTCCAGTTTTGTAAATTATTTGGAGAAAGATATAGAGCTATTATTTTTTAAAGGCATTATGTTGGAAAAAGGAGAAAGGTCATGCAAATCAATATTATTCCACCCCTTGCATTTCACAGGGCAGTGGTCAAAGGGCTTCTTTTTTGTACAAAAGACTGTACTGGGTAGTAACAGAACTTGATGCGCCATTGCTAAGGTGCTCAGGTGGCTGATCAGACCACAGCTTTGAACAGACCAAGGGGGTTAGTAACAAACATGCTTTCCTGTGCAATGAACACAGCAAGTCATGTTGTGATCCCATAGTATGAGGCACATTCCTAACTTCCAGTTCTGCTGTTTTACTCCCGAAGACTTGTATTCATAAACATAATACGTGTTAGTACAACTTTGTCTTCAGACAGCTCAAGGTAGGCTGTATATTCCACATTAAAGGAATTCCAGAACTATTTCATGGGAGGTTTCTTTGTTTGTTTTTGGTTTAAAATCACTGTTCATGTTCCATCGGCAACTAAACCATACCACCGCTCTTTGTAGGAAAGGATAAGAAATGCAGAAGGATCTGAGAAAAAAACCAAGGTTCACGATATTTCACAAACTTGAACCTCAGTAACCTCTCCTGTCCTTGCTTCTACTTACTGCCTTATCTTACAGCACAGTTGCATGGCAAAATGGACCCCAGGAGGCTTATAGCTGAAGACAAGGCAAACAAGACTTATTTTTCCTCTTCACAAAGCAGAGAGAGAGGGGAAAAAAGGTAGGGAAAGACAGGAAGAAAAAACACTGTACGATTATGAGCTTTGGCTTCCTCCCATTTTTTCCATTAAAATCTATTTCATGTATTCCATTGAGTTTTCTCTTTTTTTGAGAATTTGCACTTAAACCTGCATCTTATTTTTCCAGATGCCCTTTGAATAATGAGAGAATGCCCAATCCACAAATTATTTACCAAATACCTCAATTATCATTTTCCAGAACTGTTCAAACTCACCCGATTAGGGTCTATCCCATTGACCTGTCGAAGCTGCTCGAGCATCCATTGCGTTCTCCTGACAAAAGACGTAGAGCCTTCAAATTGCTTCACCTTCGTGATAGATGCTTGAGCTGGTTTCTTGTTAGTCACTGAAAAGAAAAAAAGAAAAATCATATAGCTAGAGTGGGCTTAATGTTTCAGAAATGTGTCATTTAGTTCACTGTATCAGTAGCTGATTTGCTGGTGTATTTTCTAAAGTGCCCCACAAAGTAAATACATGTCACTGATTCTGACAGTAGAACACATTGCTTTTACTGGATAACATACTGAAAAGCACATTCTTTATTGTCAGAAAGATAGTACGATGCCAAACAAACATTATACTGCTCAAAATTGGAAATATTTTAGCCACTATCAGCTTAAAGTTGCCAACACCCTGCAAAAAAAAGAACTAAACCGAAGGTCTTTCCATCTGCATTCTTACAACCACCTTACTGTTCTCTTTTCGTGTTAATTAGCAGAGGTTTCTCATACACAGCCTCTTACTAATTTCTTTCTCTTGTCATTTTAGACAGGGGAACACAAAGGAAAAAAAAAACACAGACATCTCCATGTAAGTAGAAATCCATTTATATACCTTTTTTAAAAAAACACATGGTACTTTAACTTTCACATTGGTGATTGATTGAAAAAAAAAAAACAACAAAAAAAACCAGGTTTCTTCAGTCTTTTCACAACATGTCACGTGTAGGTCACGCTTGTATAACACCAATATCTATGATATTCAATTCTCAACTTCCAGTTTCCAGTCAACAGACGTAAGTATATGCGTTTACTGCATTAAGAAAGTAAACCCTCCAGATCAGACAATAGTCTGTGAAAAATATAGGTAAAAGAATTCAGGAACTAAAGATTGCTCGACCTCCCCAAAACTATTAGGTACCACAAAGATAGAATAAATAAGAACGATCTTATCAGTTATAAACAAAATATGTGTTAAAAACCACAAAGTCAGTCATGCAAGGCAGGTCTGCAACATGAAACACTCCCATTAGTATCCTTAACTCAGCATCAGGTTTTCAAAGAGTTCATTAGAGCTAACTTTTAAATCACATCCAAACATATTTCCACTTCCTGTGAAGAAATAATTTGCAGAATCACTGTACTGAACGGTTTACTAAAGGTGGTGTGTCTTTTATTTTTCTCCTTAGACTCTTTGTTTCCAAAAAATCCTTTAATCCATATGGTCCTCAAAAAGGAGTATTATTGGAAAAGTCACTTTTCTCTGCTTTTAGGTGCTGGCAGTTAAAAAAGGCTTTTAAAATAATCAAGACTTGAATACTACGATTGCTTACTTTTGGGATCCCCCTTTACCGAAATAATCAGGAAAATGGGCTTCCCACTTTGCAGATGCATGCTGCATACACTTCTGCATGCAGGGGCACAATTATACAGTAAGTAAACACTGATGCAATACCTCATCATTCTGCAAAGTTAAAAAGTTAATATTGCTTCTTAGGACGAAAATTTACCAATGCATAAATCACTGTATTGTTGTTAAATGTACTTTGGAATAGATTAGCAAATTCAGATTAATATGGGAAGTTCTTTTCAATATCTCAGATTTATACATTTTCAGTTCAGTGTGTGTCTCCTATGCACAGATGCAAAGTCCAAGCACCCTTATGAGAACTTAATTTGATAAACATAAAATTCATTTCCAAGTAAATTTTAGTAGGTAAAAAAATTCCACATGGTGGATAATTGTTTTTAAGAAGTTACTTTGGAATACAAAGTGTAGTTGGCCTCAATATATTGACCAGACTATTGATAAGAATGTAAGAAACTGATTGTCAGAAGTCTGTTAATGAGCAGTTGAAGCTCTGAGAACAAAATTAGCGCAGTATGCAATTCCGAATCACACGTCAAATGATACAGAACAGAGAAAAATCAATTTATCAGAAAGGTAGCAGCAAAATTAGATCAGAACAACTACTGAAATGCAAAGACAAGATTTTACTAAGAAGTGAGATTAATATTAAAGATTCATCAATGGCCTATGCACACAAGCCTAACAATATCAATAAAGCAAAGATGACAGGCATCCTATCTATCCTTACACAGCATACATAGGTTCTGTTTTCATTGCAAGTTTACATACCACGGAGCGGGAAACAAGCAGACCACAAACTTACGTCCCTACCTTCCCTGAATTCACTCTAATATTTACTCATGTCTTTTTTGCCAACACCAGCGATCACTCTGGCAGACTCCGTAGCACCCCACTGGAACGAGTTTCACATATTTCTACAAAGCAGTACTAAGAGAAGGCTATCTAACAGTGGCTCAAGTTTTATGGTTTCTTGATTATTCCCTTTTCACACAAAACAGGAAATAATCTTCTGCTGAATGAGCCATGTATTAAAAACAAGACATTGTGCATACTATACATAAGCCACATATAGAATTAACACTAATAGCAATGCAAAACAAAGCCCTCAAAAACAGGAAGCACTAGACAGAACAATTATGTGATCAAATGCTATTTTTCACCCCATCAGAATCTCATGGATAATCAATTATAGCCTTAAACTTTAATACACAGAACTTCTCACTGCTCTGGAGACTTCTACATGACATACATTCTAGTGCTCTTGAAAACAGGGGTCATTTCAAGTGAAAATATCAAATTTTATAGGTAAGTTAGTTAAACACTAAACGCCTCCATAAATTGTTTGGCTGGTTTTACATATCCAAAAATCTAATTCTCCTAACTTCTCTGCACAGCACTTTTACTAATCAATGAACAGCAGCTTTGTCTTCATCTGGAGCTGTTAGTGCTCTGTCCTTCAGCAAAAGGAGATCACATTAAGTGCATAAACTTCATAAATTCTTGAAAACATCTATAAGTGATCAACTATAAAAACATTTGATTAGATGACTGTTTCTATATCATCCACCACACAGTAAGTCTAGGAGAGCCTGAGAGGGCTGCTCTTCTACAGAAGAGCTTATAAGTGTCTGGGATATCTCAGTCATCTTAGGTAGAAATTCAGTCTCAAGGTCGCGGATGTGATCCTCTTGGGAAAATGGCAGTTCTCCCTTTAGGTCTCACACACGCAATTCTTGCACACAGTCACAGAGATCTAGTTGCATTTCACCTTTTGTGCCTTGGTATTTTAAGAAAAAGCTAGCATTTCTAGAACATTCAAAAAACCAGCTACCCACAAACCCACCAAATATAATTTAAAACCTTCATTTAGTCCGTGACAGCTTGACAGTAGTATGGCAGTCCTTACAACTCTGTGAAACCCTTTGGCAGCTGGGAAAACCATCCTCACTAGCTGCTCATTATGTTGCTTTGCAAACTAGAGCACTTCCACACAAGCCACCGAGTGGGTGTTACCTTGCAAACATGTAAAAAGTCTTTTCTTAAATCTGAGAAAAATTGGAAGCAATTACATGCTCCAAGCCACATTCCCTCTCTGACAAGTCATTCAGATGTGTTTGCTAAAATCTTCCACAATCATTATCTGCCTTAATAAAAAAAAAAAGACAATACTTAAGTTATGCTTCAGTTTTTGGTGTTGGGTTTTTTTTTTGTTTTGCTTTGCTTGATGGGTTTTTTTTGTAACAGAACTTAACATTCTGCCTTCAAAATACCAAGCTGTAGTAGTGTGGACAATGCATGTTTATTTGAAACCCATCAATAGATGGTAGGTCCATATGGTATTTCTGTGTGTCATCAGATGCGAATAAAATAGCTTTTAAATTTTTTATTTATTTTTTAAAGGAACATATAGTTATTGGCAAAGTAAGAAAGAATGTGTGAGGAGTCACATACAGCAATTTATGATGGAAGACATTGTGGTTTGTGGTTGTGTTTTTTTTTTAAATACTAGGTTAACATATAACCAAAAGTCACGAAGTCCGAAACAGTGGCACTTCTTCTGGGACTCAAGACATTATTAACCATTTTGCATCATAAATAAACATAAGTCACAGTATTAAGTTTCAAAGAGGTTGTTAAAGTTTGAGAGGCGTGCATTTAAGTGAAATACTCTGTTTCAAAAGCAGATCAGAGAATACAAGGCAGAAATAGTCAGATCAGAATTAGCTTTACATAATGCTGTGACAGAGCCTGTAAAGTCACTGTTCTCATCATTGGGAACACATGGAATCAAATGTATTTGAATTCCAGGCCTCAGCTGGAATCTGGTACCACGTGTATGTCTAGCATCTTAAGCAGCAAATCAATACAGCTCTTCGCACAGAAAGCTAAGGGAGACTAAAGTCACAGTCCAACTTCATCTCCTCTGCAGCCCAGAAAGTATTTTCTTTAGTTTTTCAGTCTTCTAATGTATCTTTACTTGAATGGAATAGACAGAATAACGAAAAATGGTTAATTCCTTAAATACTTACCCCAAAATACCTGGCTTTGAGAAACAGTCTGAACGCTCTAAACCACTGCACTATGAACTTCTATTTATTTTATCAGATTTGAAATGCAAGTTTAAAAGGTAGTGTCTGTCCTTGAGGATTTGACTCTGGATATCCGTGTTTGCTTTGGATGTTCTTTAAATTTAGATCTGTGTATTTAATAACTCAAACTCTAGGTATTTAGGAATCTTATGACAAATGGCTTGATTGCCTCACAAAATCCGTAGTCATATTGCAGTGCATTTCTAAAGTGCTGAATGACTGAAATAACTACTGAAGGGAGAAATTAAAAGTACAAAGTCTTCATAGCAGGCAGTGACTGCTGCAACTGTTTGTATTATAACGAGATTTTTTTTTTTTACCTGGACACTTCACAGATTAATAAATTAAGCAGCCTTAACTTTTATTGCTGTTGTGTCACTAGCTCTTGAGGGAAAAAAAAAAAAGAAAATAGTGCAAATGAGGTAAGATCACTCAAAAAAAATACCTTCATCTATGAAATTATTTAGTTTATGAAAGTGACAGACTGAGACTCACTCCTGAGCAGGCCTGCAGAAGTCTACTAAAGGTACTGGCTGTGTAGTTCAACCCAAAGCTATTCATCAATTTAATGTTAGATCAGCATAATCTATCTGTATGTCAAATCCTGTAAAGGGGATACTCATCCATCAGCTCACAAATAACTAATGATACGACATTTGTCAAAATGGCTGTCAATAATGATGGGAAAAATCTTTAGAACGCATTCAAGACAGTCTAAAGCCTTTCAAAAAAAAAAAAAAAAAAAAAAGAAGAAGAAAAAGTTGAACTGAATACCATGGAAGCGTGATGTGATTTCATGGTCACTGTATCTATTTAATCATTCCTACCTTCTTGTAGAAAAGTTGCCCTAAAGCAAAACTCTTCACAGTGAGACTAAGTCTAAAAACAGCCAGGAGTTTCCTAAAAAAGCTTTTGATTCAGTCAGAATAAAAAGAGAAAATTTAAAAGCAGCAGCATATTTTAATTAAAAAATATTATTTAATATCTGATACAGATTTTATTATGAAATAGATAAAATTATGTATTAGTATTTGTGGTAGAAATGCACTTTTTTCAAGCCAGTTCTTAAGGTAAAAAAGTAGGTTATGAACAGACTGTGACAGAGATAATTACTTCTCTATACTTCCCAGTTCTCCAGAGTTACATATTGAAAAGCTGTCTGCTCCCTCCAGACTTCTGTTTGTGCAATTACATCTAATTCGCATTCTGCAAGTCCCTTCACTCCCAGCCATCAAGGAAACAACTATTTCTTAAACTTGCAAAACGCTCAAATTCTGACAGTCCTGTACACAATCATATGGTAGCTATGGCTACCAATTCGGCTGATGATCTGCAGTTTCTGACCACTGAAAAAAAATAGTGACTGTTTTGTTTCTTTGTCCAATTGCTACTCAATTCTGCAACATGTTTGAGGTTTTATATTCAGAAAACAAAGCATAAGTAACTTCTGGAAATGCCTTAGAAGTTTGAGGAAATCCAAGCCATTTTTTTCTTGCAAATGTCATAAAAGCTCAAAGAAAAGACAACAAGGACTAACCCTCATTTGCTACTCTTACCTACATCATTCCAAAGCAAAAGTCAAGAAAAGAAGATTTATCTCTATTTCTCTAACATGAGAAGCTCTTCCTTCTGTCATAACAACCACCTTATAGTTGTTTTCCCCCATATTTCAAAAATCTTACTCTCCCTGTTTTCTTCCTTTCCTTTTCTTCATTTCAGTGAGGAAATGGGGACTAGGCACGGGAAAGGACACTAAATAACACATCCCACAACCCTTATGATAGTAGAAACTTGTATTATTGCTGTTCCGCAATCCACCAAGGTAGTTTGAACTACTACTGCTCAGGCCACATGGTCCTATAACTGGCAACCAACTTCCACAATTTCCCAAAGCAACTTTCCAACAATCAGAAAAATGAAGCTGAGGATTAAGTAAGATGGAGCAAATGGGTACATTCTCACTTAGTTATTAAAGAATAAGGACCAGATACATGAAACTGTCTTAGCATACCATGTGGATTTCAGGAGAACTATTTCCAGTCTGCTACACGTGATGGTTGTGAGCTTTTCTGTCTCTATCAACTCCAGCTTTGAGTTTGAACACCAAAACTTTTGTTATTTCCTGTTTTCTCAGGACAGTTTCAACTAAAAACTGATTTAAGGTGGAGCATAAATTAATTCTAGAACTTTGAGTCTTCCCACTGTGATTTCCAACTGCTATGTCCTTCAAACTTCATACCTGCTATGGCTCTTAGACCTCAACTATAATACAGAAAGATTCTCTGAGAACACAGTGCTAATAAGACTTACATTGCCACCTCTAGGATTCATTTTAGGTACAGAAAAAAAAAAAAAAGGCCATGTTTGCAGTAGAAGACAGATAGAATCACTGAAAATAAACAAAAGCAGCTAAACTGGGGCAGGTTTAAATTCTCACTTGCTGGTCAAGGCTTACCACGTGTCAAAATGTCTGATAAATTGAGGCTGGACTTCCCAGAATTTTATTTCCTACTTTGCCCGTATTTCCTCTTTCCTTCCATTGACAATGCCTTCTCACCATCTGGGACATCCAAGGAGCTGAAAGCAGGGAGAAGCTGCACAGTTCTCACTTTCTCCACTTGCCAAATAGGACAAGGGGATGTCAGTAGCCCTAATACACAGCAATTTAACCAAAAATTAATTCCTTCTGTTTCTTTAGCCATAGCATAATGTTGACACGAAGAAGAGAGAAGCTTTCAGATACAAGAGGCAAAGTACTCATAAATTTAAACACATACTGGTTTTCCCCAGAGCACTACCCAACAGTTGAACTAACAATTTGCATCACCTTTCTGCTTAAGTCAGCGTCTGCTGCATTACTGTCCATAACAAGTTGCCAGCCTCTTTGCTTTCTAGATAAAAATGTATGAAATATACATCTCAATTAAGGTTTATTCATACATTGTTCAAAATATAGTTTTGTTTAAGTAATATTTATTCCTTCTACATACAAGTTACCTTCATCTGCTGAAAAGTAAACCAAAAATCAAATAAAAAAAAAAAATTTAAAAAAAAAAATCAGTTTTTTGGATTTTGGAATCTGGAAATTCAGATTAAGGTATGTGGTATCTTCCCAAGATGAAAGACTAGACAAAACAGCTTTCTGGTGCCTTCAAATAAAATTTTGTGATTTTTTTTTTTTCATGTGAAAGACACCATAAAGTGCTATAAGCCTCTAGTAAGAGCCTGTATGTTTTCCAAACATAACACTCAGTGCATTAATAACAAAGTATGCCTTAACCTTTAGTTTTGCACCTAGTTTACCATTATATTTACTTTTTACAGAACCATGTAAATACATGTACTTAAAAATAGCTTTTATGCCTATTCAAACATTTTAAGTCCCCATCATACCATATCTTACAGCCCTTACAGTTTCTTGACAGACTGATTTTTCATTCCTATCAAATTTTTAAGGCTAGAAAGATAGAAGTGTTGCAGTTATAAATTAATAGCTTGCTTAAAGTATTCTTCATATACTACAGCAATACAGTTCAAGGTATTGATACCAAAGCAACTACTTTTCATATCGGCACGGTTATACAGACAGATGCAGTTAACAGTGGAAAGAATGGCAGACTTCGTTTTATAGCCAGAGAGAAAGCTTCTGCTTAACTGCAAATATTTGGAAAGGATTCTTATTAAACACATATTCACTTCCAGAATGATGACTGAACTTCCAGGTTTTGTTGGAATTGCCTCTTACTATTCCATATTGCAAAGCAGCCAACTTTCAAACTTTTCCCACCTCCTTTTTCCTGCATACGGATAGTCAGCTGCATTTGAAGACTTGAGCTATTTCTAGTCACACATAGCCCATTTGAGTTGTATATATGTTTTGAGTTAAAACCTGTTGAGAGGACAGGATGGTGCTCTGACAGATCTACCAAGGCCCAAGTTGCTGCAGGGGAAGATAATCCAGGCAGGTCTCAGGGAAGAGGGGTGACTTCCTCACAACCCAGGAACCAAAGTCTTCATCAGGGACCTCTCAACCAGTGCAGAGCTCCTGCTGATCCTGGCCTACAGCATTTCACATTAGCATTTCACTTTGTCCTGTCATGGTAGAGTCTCACTTCTTAACTGGAAGGTATTTGATGACTGGGAATTTCAGTCCACTACAGCACACGCCCTTCTGTATTAGTCTGAATCATCTACAGCTTCAAACTTCTTAGCTCGCTTTTCCTTAGAAGGAAGGCAGCATCCTACACAGACTTTACTGAACAGGATACTTTAAATAGCCTTGTGAACACTTACACACACTTCAGAAAATCTCTCTTCAATTTAGCTTAGAAATCAAGGCTCAAGATACAGACCACAGTGAATACCTGTGTGGGTGGCTCAAGTTATTCCTTTTATCACATTCTGGTCACTTCAGCACCTGCAACTATGGAGAACAGTTAAAGTCAATACCACGAAAGTACTTCAACTCTTAAGTGGAATTTGGCATAATTCCCATACAAGTTAACAGATGTGCATCCGCATGTAGAGACTACACTAGGAATTACCTCACCAGCCTGAAAACAATGTTTGAACATCACAGCGAGTGTCCTGAGGGGCAGGAAGAGGCTCTGGAAAATTAAAGTTCCAATTCATTACTCAGTAACTCACACAACAAGTACGGTATTAAGAAGCAGTTCTCCATTTGTAATTTTGCTAATCTAATTTGACAGGCTTCAGTTTCTGGAAGAAATTGGCCAATGATTTTTATGATCCTTCAGTGCAATAGGACCCTGTTGTAACATGGGAGAGTGTTTACTGGAGCTTTTAAAGAACTGACTTACAAATCTGTGTTCCTTTCTTGATTTTGTAATGAATCAATGGCCTAAAATACAGAAGACAAGACTACTACTAAAGAAAATACTTTGCACACAGCAGATGCAAGAAAGGACGCTATCACTTCTGTTCAATGCATAGCTTTTGCTTTACACCAGACCAAGTCAGAACAGCAGTGAGCAAATTATCCAATATTCTTATGACTCAAATTTTCAGATGGACACAATTCTACAAAAACCTTCACATTCACATGTTGAGCGATAACATCCAAGTCCCAATATAAGCAACTGAAAAAGGCTGGCAGACTTCGATGACTTCAGATTATGAAGAAATTAAAACCCAAACACACACAGGAACCAAAACAACAAAACTCCCAGAAACACAGCTGTAGGGAAGTACAGGGGGTGAATAAAGGTGAGGCCAAGCAGGAAGAAAAACAAGTGGACCAAGGGCTGCAATTTCAAGTTATCATCATACATTATTTTAACTGAAGCCAGTTAAATAAATCCTGCCCATTCAAAGCCAACAAAACCCAGTATCTCAACCTATGAAGTGCTCTACCCACAGTATATAACCCACAACATATTTTTTCAGCAGAACCCAGATATCCAGCCTTTCTTGCATCTTATCAAGGAAGTGCAATAATTACTGTGAAGGGATGTTTTTACATGCGCACTTTTTTTTTTTTGCTGTCTGATTACTTTCTGCAGGCAACAAAAATTAATAATCTCTAAAGTAGGTATATTCTGAGTATTTTGAGCTTCTATGTTCAAAAAAAAAAATCAGACTACCAGTACTACTATTGTTAAATCTGGGAGAATGCTCATATTATGTGCATCTTAGACAAATCCAAAGGAAATTTATAAATCACCAGGTCTCATCTCTATCCTATGTATTCAGCAGTAGTCCAGAGAGTAATTTATATGTGTGTGTATATATATATATATATATATATATATATATATATGAATGAACAGACTTTTGAAATGCAATCTTACCCCATCCCCAGTCCCCACCCATAATTTTTAATTGCTTTAAAAAGTATGAACGGAACAAATTAACTTTAGGCACCAACCTTCACAGATTTACATACTAAACTATCACGGCAGTTTAGAGGTATGACCAGAAACCTTCATGGTACAGAATGAATCCTGTACAGTGTTTTATAGACAGGTCAGCAGACTGCATCCTTGTCACACTTCCAATGCCCGTCATGCTTCCAGAAATCAGTTCTCTGCCCATCTGCAACCAAGGGTGTTCAGCGGTTGCTCTTGCACACTGGCTGCTGTGGTTAAGTCCTCTTTTTCACTGACATCAGCCAACAAGTACTCTTGACATAACCCACAAAATAAACAGAGAATTTCTTAAACCTTCATAATTATTCCCTACAGCTTCAATTATCTGAAAAGACACAGTATGGTCTCTTGCCAAGATGTTCACTACTATTTCCATGTGCTGTTCAGCATGTCAGGGTCGGAAGTCACCTCCACTTATTTTATGCCAATTTGGTTTGCAAAGCACTTGAGACCAAGAGATAGAAGGCAATGTGCGAGTATAAAATTTTGACATCTTTAAGCATGCAGATAGTGATCTGGAAACCAAGTGAAATTGAAACCCTAATGAGACTGACTTAAAAGTGCTAAAAAAAGTAATAATCCAGTTTACAGAAAGTGTCTTGCTGCACTGGGACCCAACACAGGTTGTGTATTTGCCCTCCATCCTTTTCGTATGCTTTATTCTCCTGCTCCATTTTAAATTTGTACAATGATGGCATGTCTCAAACTGCTTTTTCTTCTTCCAACTATTGACTCATTGCAGCTACCCACTGAGCTTGTTTCACTTTGTGAACAAGATGCAGATAATTAAAGTGTCTAAAGTATCCGTATACTTTGGTACTTTTACTATATCAATACTTAGTTACAGACTGACACATCAAAAAGCCCTACCACAATAAACCAAGAGCAAACAAACAGCTACATGTAACACCAGAAGAATGAGTGACAAACACTGTACAATTGGTTACTAACCTAAAAAACATGGCAAAATAAACATAAGGAAAAAACACGTTGGACCATTTAAAGAAATAACTAACTATATTTTGGTTCCCTTTCTCTTTAGACCACAAAAACAAGGAAAGAAAAAAGTCTAATTGAATTTCCCTCTCCCTGTCTCCCTGGCTACACACTTCAAAACAATCAACACAATCCTGATCTCACTGATGGCACACGCATTAAGGCGAGGTGATTTTTGTGTTTGTGTGTGTGTAAATAAAAATCATTAGCTGCTCAAAACCTACAAGGGTAGGTCAGCAAATCAGATGAGATACATATCTTCCCTTGTCACACTAAAAGGTTGTAAAGAAAGACTGATATGAAAGTATGTATGGTACGAACTGAGGAAAAGCAGCCTTCTGTTACTGCTATGGAAACAAAAAAAAGCCCCCACGAATAACTTTGGAACTCTTGTGCATTTGTTATTTGTGTACTTGTTAATACACAATATATATTCAAAGTATATTCAAGACTAATTTGAAATGGTTACTTCATACCATTTACTGAAATGAATAGCAAAGCAAACGTGCACTTCATGTTATGAGAAATACTTTTCAGAACTGCGGGGTTACAGCACACCACCACTGCACCTGAATGCATTTCAGAGGACCATTCGAATGGCTTTTTTTATTTTTTTTTAAAACACAGTAAATATCAATTGCTGATTAATTGGCTCAGTATCTTCAGAAAAGCAAAACCAATGCAGGAAGACCTTTGGCAATATACTTCAACTGCGTAAAGATACATAATTTCTCAAGCTTCAAACAGACACTCGAGTCTGAGTATCTCAGCTTCACAGGTTTTACCCATTTTATAAACACCTACTCATTTTTCTTAATATGTGGATCCTAGGTACGTTCACAGATCAAACATATCCAGTAGAATATAACCCTCATTAGACTTTGTAGAAAGACATTTGAACTCCAAGAAAAGTTTTGATTCTATATTCTACATTGCAAGTTTCACACCCGCGGTGGACTAGATTTTGAAGGTGCTATGTGCAGGCAGCATTCAGTTACTGTGTGTTTTTCTCACCAGCTCTTTTTTCGGTTTGCATTCTTTTCCATTTGAAGGAGGCCCATTGATCTGTGTATCTTAAAATGCATAGCTGCTTATGCTACAGGGTTAATTGCTGCTATTTCATAAATACAGGGTTAAATACTGTTAATTCATAGGTATACTTCTTACAGGAATATACTCCACGTAGTTCTTACAGGCCCCAAGTTTTCTTCCCAGTAATTTATGGAAGACTATGCTCTGCTCCTTATTCATAACTGCAATTAAATCTGGCTCCAGATTTAATCTCTCAGCTGTGAGGCTATGGAAACCTAAACTGAATGTGCCCCTGGTTATTACTTAACACATGAAATTTCAAAAATAAAAACTTGGAAATAGGTTTAAGATACAATTGATGATTCATGCTTAAGGAGAAAAATAGATACCGTACAGACATAGAAATGTCTCAAAAAAAAAAAAGAATCTAGAAATAACTCTTACACATTTAAATAGAAAATAGTATCTTAAAAACCTTTTAATGACTTACTATGTCAATGTAGCATTAATTTTTAATTTGCACTAACATTTTACTGCTTATAGAAGCTTTTCCTTTGTGAAATTTTTTCCTCTGAAAGTAACTCAAAAAAAAAAAATCTATACTGCCAGTGTTACAAATTAGTTTTCTTCATTAATTTATTTTAGAGCACAAAAAATGCGCAACTCAACCTTATTTCTCTGCACATTATAGATCCTCATAACGAGGTCTTTGCAGCTAACGGGCTGTTCACTGAACTTATTTTTCTACTGTACATATTGTACTGCACTATTATGAGGGACAACATCCTTTTCATTACATTTCATAAAACCCAACAAAACCTGTTAATCTTCCACACCAATCTCCCCCGCCAAAAAAAGAAACTCATTACCACTTGAGACATATTATTAGTTACAAATGAAAAAACCTCCTTCCAGTAAGTACAATGGTTACTAGCAAAGTCTTTACTAAACATTAAGATCATAATTTCCTTTACATTTTTATCAAACAGGATTGTTAAAAATCATGTAATGTGAGTACGTTTCACAGTAATATTTTCACATTTTACATCTGAGAAGACTCACTGTTTGCTCCTCAGTGGTTTAACAGTTTGCCAGTTGGGATGTGTCTATGTTTGACCCTCCTGAGGGGACAACTGTTTCCAAAGAAAAACAGAACACAGGGAATATCCCACTGGCAAAAGTACTAAAACCACCTAAACAGATTAAAAAAAAAAAAAAAAAAGTATCTCATACTTTTGTTATTTTACATACTACTGTTGCTATGTTGCTCCTCTTCGTACTTCTTCTAAAAACCAACATCAAACCACAAAAAACCGCACCAAAAAAACAAGCCACCAAAACAAAGAACCAACAACAAAAAAACCCCACAAACAAAACAAGAAAACCCTAATCAAACAATAACCCACAATTACTTTTTCCTCTTTAGCTTGGCTTGTAATGAAAGCACTTCTCAGGTTAACAGACACTCACTAAAGCCTTCTAAGCACTGTGGTCCTACCTAAAGGGATACAGAACAGAGAAGAAAAACTAACAGACCTAAAGGCCATGAAATAATTTTTGACACATTAAGTGATAGATTAAGAGGCCAGACCTAAAGTCATAGCTGAAATCTAAAGTGCAGCCAAAAGAGAAAAGAGCTTTCAGTTTGGAAACACTTTAAAGTTTCATTTTGGGTCCCAGGTGAATACTGAAGTGTTCTTTAACAAGTCTATATGGATTGCACTAATTTTGTCCATCATCTGTAAATGCCAACAACAGAAGCTACTACAGAGACACATTCCAATTTCCCTCGACCAAGTACTAATTATCGTCACAAAGTCCCTAAAAAAAAAAAAACCCAAAGAAAAATAGAACATTAAAATATATGGACAGAAGCAAAAATCTCATTGATACAGTAAATAAGTTAAATAGAAACACAAAGAACTGATTAAAAAATGAAGTCAGAACTTTAAAAATTATTTTTACACTATATATTAGTGATCACCATTTGATTCAAGATAAATAGGAGGCATTCAGTAGTGTAGCACTCAAGTATTACAGCATACACCTCTTTCAACTGCCTGAGACAATTTTGATACTGTATAGCACATTTTACTTATATGTCATTTTTTCTGAAAGATTAAAAACAGTGACTTGCTCCCTCCTCCAATAAGATGCAACCACAGAAGTCCTTCTCCTTCTTCACAAGACAATAAATTAGCCAATATTTTGAACACTTCCAATATATAGACTAAAATACAAAACCCTGGGGTTTTATAGAGGTTGAATGATGGAATCGGGATAATTAGTGAAGCGTACACCTCAAGAGCTGCAAAAGAAGACATCAACATCCGTGTTTTATGGAATGAGTTGACCTTTTGAAGGGTTATTAATCATCCCTACACAGGGCCAATTGAGCTAATGACTCAGGTTCTCAGTTAAGCTCTATGGACAGGCAATGCATACTAATGCCTGGTTTGAAACAGACCAGCAGATTAGTGTTTGAACACTATCTCATCTAAGCTTGGTCTGCTGTCACACTTCACAGAAAAACAGAAAAAGACAGAACCTCTTCCTCAGAAAAATATAAAACGTGGAAAAACTGTTACACACAAATTACCCACAAATCTAGCCCCTCCAGCTGTGCTTTGCAAAACAACACAACAAACCCCAACCCAAAATAAAACAAAAAACCACCAAACCAGAAATAAAATTACATCTGCAAAAAGCACTACTGCTTACTTTGTTTTTAAACCATCTGAACAATACGATTTTATCTGCTCAAGTAGATAACTATGAATTAATTGACTGGAAGTGTGTATTTTGTATGACTGAATTGGATCAATTTCCTACCAGAAAAGAGCCAGTGAAGGTATAAACGAATTGACAGTATGCAAAGGATAAGGTAAAGGTAACACACACAGAGGAAAGAGTATTTTCTTTAAAGCAATATCCAAAGCATTCCTGGACACAGTACACTAATATCAGTCCTTGAGAGGAGAAAAACAATTATTGCAAATTGTGTGTATGAGTAACACATTTTTATCTAAGCCAAATAAAAACGTGTGTGTGTTTCTCAGATCTTGATTTCCTCTACCTTCAAAGCTTAAAACTAAAGAACTTTGAAGCAGATAAACACAACAGTTTGAAAGATCCTGAAAGGAGAAACAAAATACAAAGAAAAAGAACAGGCATGAAACATGAAGAAAGTACAGATCACAGAAATCATGGATCTTAAATATTTAAAATAATTTCACTACCTAGCAAAAGTTACAACTAGGACACTCAATAATTCGAACTTTCGGCAGCAGGTGTGCCCCCTCAGCTTACAGTCAAGCTGTGACTGTTGGTATGAGAACTATAATGCAGTGGAGCTACCTGCTGTCTTGGTAGGTGGTTGTACAGAGGACATTTGTATTACTGCAACCAAATTAAAAGAGAGTTATATCTACAGTGACATATGAGGAGAGGAAAAATACAATGCTACAATAGTGCAAAAAAGCCCTAATCCATGGTAGTGTCTGGAGGACAAATAATTCCTCAAATCAGGAGAAATCTGGGTATGAAGAAATGCTGCAACCCCCCCCCCCCCCAACCTTCATTTCACTGAATGTCTCATTACACAAAAAAAGTGTCTGAACATGAAGAGAACCGACTACAATCACTACAAGCACCACTGCAACACCTTGCAGATTTGTTCCTCCTGTTGTCACTACGTTGCATTGCATTGCACAATGCAATGAGAGGAATCTATTTTAAAATAGATGAACTGCTCATTACATCTCCCTGTACTTAATTCTTCTGACTGATTTATAGCTTCTCCATGGTAAGAAATGAGGTGCAGAACAGCATACAATAAGGCAAATTTAGTACCTGAGAAGACTGTTAAAATATGAAAAACCACAACAAATTCCAGCAGGTTTTTTAAAAGCGTGTATTTGAAGTTATGATCTCTAAAAGCTCAACCACAACCTGCAAACCGAAATTTGACAGTACAGCTTTCTTGTCTCATGACTTTTATTGTCTCATGACCAATTTTCTTCAGTTCTTTGCAGTGCATGGGAGGTAACAGGGTGGACAACCTATACCACGCCAGATATTTTACAAGAAACTCCCTGGAAACATGCTTTGATACAGCAAATGCATTTGGTTTCTTCCAGCCAGACGCTAGGAGAATTAAAGAAAGACCAGATGAAAATAATTATCCTACTTTCTTTAAAATTGGAGTCCCTAAATGAGACTACTTACTTTTTGTGTCTACAATAATCTAGCAAGAAGACTTAGCATACTTGCTGTAGAAGTCATGAGAAAATGGGTAATTTGTATTCACTTTCATACACCTGTTGCAACACAACCTAAAGCAAAACACATTGGGTCCACCCATTCTTCACCAAGATACAGAAACATGTCAAATAAAACCAATAGTTACAGAATAAATACATAACAGCCATCACTGAAAAGTAAAGTAAGCGTCAAATACCATCTTGAATAAATAAGACTTTGCTGTGGAATTTCCTCATGAGAGAGTTTAATCTGGGATGGTTAAAATCAAATGCAATTTCCCTCACAACATGATACTGTTACAATCTTGCCACACTTCACTGCTAAATTTTGTGAAAGATAATCAACACACTTCTGGCTGAGCCGTGATACTTTTGGCAATACTTATCAGGAGCAAGGATAAAATCAGTTTACTTTTATATTGATAGAAGCTTCCCTCTCACTAAATGCCTTGCATTTACCAGCATCCTAGGTCTTTGTAATGTACATGTCATTAAAAGCAAAGTTAATTTAGGACTAAGAGATATCTCCAAACTCATCTTCAGGGAAAAAAAAAAAAAAAAAAAAAAAAAGAGAAAAGTCCATTGATAGCAGTGACAGCCTCGGGAAGCACCCAGCATGTTCATAAAGAGATTTAACCTAAATTTAATAGTCTCCTCTTCCTCCAGAAACATATTTTTTTTGCTTGTTTCAATTCCATTATGAAGTTTTCAAGAAGCTCCTGTTGCTCGTAGCACTCAGATTCCCAAAACGTTTGTAATTTCATGACAGACTGGAATGACTTTGCTTAAACATCCTGGAATTCCTCCACTGACGCCCGCTCATTTATACAATTCAGAGTCACAGAACTGGAACAGACCTCTCAAGGTCCTCTCATCAGACTCCTGCTCAAAGCAGGGCAAACATTACAATTACCATACACCTCTAAGAAGAATCTAGTTCTACCTTCTCTACAACCATGAAACATTTCGGGAGTGGAAGGCTGCAATTACTTCCCCCCCAGGCCTTGTCTTCTCTTTTGATCTTTTCTAAACAAAACCGGTTTCCTCAGTCCCTCCTCCTATCATATACTACAGCTGCCTGACTACCCCGGTTGACTTGTGCTAGACTCAGAAGTTTAACAGCACACACCTTACAGCAGGAGGCTGAAACTGGGTTTCCAGATGCAGTCCCATATGCCCAACAGAGGAGAATAATGACTTCTGCTGATCTGCAGCTACGCTCCTGCTAATGGAGCTCAACTTTCAGTTCATCTTCACTGCTGCAAGGGTGGTCCACTGACCCCTCCCCAGCCTGTCTTTCCCAGGAGACCAGTGTGAACTCAACCAGCCAGCCCCCAGCCAGAGCAGTGGGTTATTCCAACCAAGGTACAGGACTTCACACTTGTCTTGGTTAATTGTCATGAAGTTCTTGTCGTCCCATGTCCCCATCTAGAGTCAGTAGTAGATAGAACTTTTAATAAACTATCGACTACGCTCCTCCAAATTTGGTATCACCTGCAAACCTGAGGGAATCACAGCACATCCCATTGTCCTGGTCATAAAGAAGGACACACGAACCAGGATTAGCTCAAGTATCAGCCTTCGCACCATGCCACTGGCAGCTGGCCGGCTGGACTCCCAGCCACCGAGGAGACACAGTATCACACCTTTGAGCCCTGCGGTACTCCCAGCTCTTTCCCTCACCTTGCAGTCCACCTCTCAAATCCAAATTACCTCATCTGCCTGCAAGAACAGAAAGGCAGAGCACTGAAAGCTGCCCTACCCTTCTACACATGACTACGTTCCTGTATGACAACTCAGTGATCTTAGATTTACTTGAGGATTTATAAATTCCACTATAAGCATCAATACATCCGTTTACTGCTGTAATGCAAAGCAGCAAGCTAGAGATCTTCTGTCTTATTATATCAGTTTTATATAACAGGTAATTTTTACTCTCACCAATATTCTACTACAGCATTATTTAATTATTGAAGGCTCAGGGCCTAACACTTAAAATCAGACCAACTATATAATGCCACATCTACTGCCTAAGGGCCTAGCACTACACAGATTGGCAAATTTCAATTTAGGTAATGTTTACATAAGCTTATAGTGAAAGCTTGAATGGACTCTAAAGATACACAGAAATGTACGTATGTATGTACCTATCACTCAAATAATTTTATTATTCAACTTAACTGTCCCCCTAATTAGTCTTAGCATTTTCTTCTGATCAAATTCCCTACTCAACATTTATGTCCCAGCTATTTTTAGTGTGCTGACTACTCTGCAAAAACTGCAAAAATTTAAAGTGAGGGAATTAAGTAAAAGAAAAAACCCACTAAATTTCTACCAAATTACCCATTCCTCCACTTCTCCCCATTCAAATTTAAATTCCTACCAAGAATCAAAAGAATCTCCAAACACCAGGACTAACAAATTGAATTTCAACATATCATCATAAACAATTCCTGTTTTTCTTGTAGGAAATTTATTACTGTGCAAGTTAAGTGCATTTGTGTATTTTATTTACCTTTTAAAATATTTTTGCTTGGCTATGACTTTTTGGAGTTTCTTTCTTATTCTCTACTTTACATACCCCTAAACCAGACAATTCCCACCCTGAACGGAAAGCTCCTATGTCTAACCTGATATTGTATGTATAGTAGAGCATTTGCTTGATTTTCCTGTTTTCTAACACACGGTATTAATATTTTCTATTATTCTAAGCCTCATTGCTTATAAATTTGCTGTTAATAGCTTCTTCCCACTGCAGTTTGGAGCTAAAAAATCACCGTGAGTGCTGGCTTATCTGCTGCCTAGTTTACGAAGGCGATCCTGCAATTACCCTGTTAGAGTCATCCACAAATATGCATTGATAAAACCAGTTAAATGGTGCAGGAAAGGGGAAAATATATCTGCAGTCCTTACTGTAAATTGCCTGGTTTAAATGTATCAATGTCTTTTTCAACGGCTCGAAACTACATTGAAATTTAAGATGAGAACAGAATGGCCTTAAACATGAACTACAGGAGTGGCAGCAGTAACTCCATTGCTTTTTTCATTTCCGTAAGCCTTTACTCTGTGTGAAATAAAATTATCTCAAAGCTTGCTGGAAGTCTTAAACATATTAAACCCTTAAGTAGAAGCTAGAGAAGTAGAAAGTAGAAGCTAGAGAAACCAATAATTGGCCATGCTCTCCTCAAAAGACAATAGTTTGCCTTTTTAAAATAAAAAGGCCCAAAATAAAATTATTTTATAAAAATGCAGTTGCATTTGTTAAATTATTAATAGCTGCAGACAAACCAAAAGAGTGGGACTGTGTCCTGAGTGATGCATTCAGGAAGCAAATCAGTATCACTTAAACACATGCACTTGAATTCAGCTCTGGCAATTCAGAAAGTAAATTCTGAACACTGATCAAAGGTTACATCAAAGTACCTCACCAAGATATTCCCTGAAGTATTTCTGCTTATGCTACATAAATTAAGAAATCACATTTTATGCTTCTTTGTTGTGACTCTCTATACTTGAGACATACTTGCAAGTATACAAATGTATGAAGTTAATTATTGTCTCTTCCAGTTTTTTTAGACTCTTCCAGTCTAAAAATAGTCTTTCCAACAGACAGCATCATAAAGTAAATTGTCACTACTTCCTTCACCTCCTATGACTACTAACACTACATATTTTCATTGCAGATTAGGAAAGATTTCCCAGTAAATCAATTAATGATACAGATTTTAAGTTTATGTAAGATAAACAACGTTACTGGACAGCATTCTTTGATGTTGCCATTTACCATGTGATATCAAGATGAACCAAGTACTTAAGTCATAAAATTCAGATCATCATTTACAGATACTGATGTATTAGTTTAAAAGCATTAAGAAAGAAAGCGGCACACATACAGATCGATGACAGGCAAGGCCACATTTTTAATATAACATTCAGAAGTTATATGATAGCTGACCAGGAAAATGAAGGTCAACGCTTTCTAAAGAACATAATCCTCCTTAAAAGTACCAGCTTTTATCACCAAACTCAAGCTTCAACAGCTTTGTCCAGTGCCTTACAATTATTTACGTTATCAAAATGACTCTTCAAAAGAATTAGTTTTAGTGAATAAAGCTTTTGTAATTCCACAAAACCAATATGGCAGTCTTAACTCAGTTTAAAGAACTAAAATATTGTGAAATTATAAGATCTTGGTATATCGCTATACATCTATTAAAAGCAAAAGTGACTTACCAAAAGACACCCTGTTTTACTGAGAACTTTATCACTTATTGAAGACAAAGAGACATGAAGTCCTTCTCTGTGGACTGTGCTATATTATGCAGTCTGTCCAGTTGGTCAATAGACTATCATGGGGGTGTAAGTCCCAGTCCAACCTCAATTTAAGCACATGGCCTTTACATCCACTCATCAACTGATGCAAATCAATACAAATCCTTTGATGATGGTTCATACAGAGGAATTAAGATCAGAGGTTTTACAGATTTAATAAGAGGACAACAACAAAGTTCTGCCAAAGCAAGAAGAGAAGCAACTTCATTATCACTAGCAGTTTCAGCTGGTGGTTTCTTATATTTACTAAGAATCCCTACATTAAAAAAAAACCACTCCTGGAGAATGCTGGACACATTAGTAAATAAACATAAGCATTACAAGCAGAAAACATTTTCTGTAATAATCTATACCTAGAGTTTTTTTAATGCCTAAATGCCACTTAAAAGAGCAGGACCAGGACTTATTTCAGAGAACAGCTACTTCATATGAAAGCCACAGAATAGTCATTTCTAATAAACAGATTTTAGATTGTTTTCCCCCTTACCTCAATACATTGAAATTATGCCAAGAGTTAGGCAAAATGCATCTTTTATCTTCTTGAAACACATTGTCTTCTGTATCCTCAGTATAACATTCGTTTAAGTTCTTTCTGGATATCCAGATTTTAAGATTTATGCATTTGTACTCCCCCCCCCCATGGTTAAAGACTGTTGAACCTCCATCAGAGCTTTCTTTTCTCTGTGCAACTTTATTAAGACCATATGTAGATGTGAATACCTACATTAAAAAAAAAAACACAAAACACCTTTGGCTCAACTAATATTCTTATATAATAACTTTCTCTCATGCAGAGAATTTTACAGACTCGAGTGATTTTTCTAGCTTGGACACAAGCTATCCAGCTGGATCTCTTCTGGACAAGACATTATTAGTACCATGGCAATGAATCAATATAACTCCACTCAAAAAGTTCAAGTTTAGAAGCAAGAACAGAAATACTGAACACAATAAATGAAACAAAAGGTTTGTAAAGACTGTGCTATCATCGATTTTAAAAGGAATTGATGAGCATTTCAATGAAATATAATACTATCTGATAGAAAAAAGAAGAGAAATACAAAATGGAAAAAAGACTAAATAATCATCATATGGCAGAGACTTTATCTTAAATTAAATAGGTCATTATTATAACAAGGTTAACTTCCAACTCACAAGAGTAATACTGCTTTCCTAATTACACATCTTTTATTGTAACAGTACATGCTTACGTATTCCACATTATACAATTTGATTTAAATATATTTTACTTATTTACAACATAATTAAGATATCCATGTAAGCATTCAGTAGTACTGCACTGTAGGTGTACTGCCATCTCATACAAGATAAAGCAATAGAGAGTAACACAAGAACAATCAAAGATTATGCAGGGATATTTTGCAATGAGAAACTACAAATATTTTTCAATCTCTAGAGAGCTAAACACTGGGAAGGGTGAAGACGTCAGAAGCATAATGTAAGTCCCAACTTCATGCATGGCATGAAGATGACGAACAGCAAATAACTACTGAGTTTTCCTCACAATTTCTCACAGTTACTACAAGGCATTAAATTAAGTTAATCAAATAAGCAAACACTTGCAATTCAAAATTAAACCATGTAACAATTGTCATAAAACACTAGAAAACCTAGATGAGTTTAAACATTGATTAGACAAGCTCACAAAAAAGATCCTCAAATAATTAAGTATAAAGATCCAATACCACGTTCAGAAAGTACAAGATTCAGGAAGGAGCTAAAAAATACACTAGTGAGTATATTTGACGTGTGTTCACCCTTTTCTTATCTTCAATCTCCAAGTACTCATTATTAGCCAGTATCAAAGAAAATCGGGCTACTTTGAGAATTCTCAATATCACTGTTACAGACTAACCCATCATAGACAAACTAACTCTTCCTTATAGACAAGCACTAAGCTATTCAATAAAAACCCACTATAGAATAAAATTCAAACTTGTTCAATCACATGTGTCTTTGCACGTTACCAAATGCTTAGTTGACTTTGGGGGGGAGTAAATATTGGGAGAATTCTCAGCTGCTTTCTGTGAAGTCCTTAAAGGACTCAAAATAGCTAGAGCAATATGCTGAGCAGTGAAAAGAATACTGTAAAAGTCTAAAGCATATATATAAGCAAGTGAAATTCTCTTTCATTTCAAATCAAAGGTTATTTACTTTACTGGGCTCAGCTATACACAGTTTCAGGAAGTGGTGCTGGGAAATTCAGGATTGCAGCCCATATATCACCATTTCTCAGTGCTTAACTGAACTGCACATTTGTATTACACACCACTCCTGTCTGCAGAGTTCAGACTTGTAACACTTCCCTTTCTTATCAGAGCCCTGCGACAACAGCATGACAACCTTCTTACGTCAAGATAAAAGGAGAACACAACAAGAAGCTTTGGCACAATCTGTTTTCCCTTAACGGTTCTCTTCCGCGCCACTGCGCAGCCAGCCATCCCCAGCCATCAAGAGATAACTATATCAGAGCTCCACGTCTTTGGCTGATGTTTCAGGAGGAAAACAGATCCAAGCTACTGTCTTATACACGTGGCCCAAGGCTAATATTTTTTGGTTGGTTGTATAAATTGAGGAAGATTTCAACCATGCAGTGTCAAAACTGTGGTCTGCTTCAGCAATAAATAACTGCTTTGATTTGCTCAGCCTGGAAGAACTCACTGCACTGGATCAAGACCTGCTTTATTATTGTGGTTTAAAATTTGTGGTTGGTTCTCTAATGCTAGGAATCAATTTTTCTACAGAAAAGCTCTAACCAATGAAACACATAAATGTTTTGTTTCTTTCAGATAAGTACATATTCTGAGGAGAAAGAGGTAGTTCAAAGCAAGTCAAGCATGGTGCATCTATAGCTGGCTTTTATCTCTGTCCCCATCCACCAAGTAGGTACAGGGTGCTTCCACGCCTTTTCCTTCTAGAAAAGTCAGACATAGTATTCATTAAATTCCTTTGAAATGAAAAAAGTTAGACTAATGAATTTCCATTACAGGTGGGTGGAAGGAAAAAAAAAAAAAATCACTCTTTTTCCACAGAAGCAGTAAAAAAAAAAAAAAAAAAAAAGAAGAATTTTCACAGATCAGTCCCTGCAAACACAAACCCTATTCAACAAACTTTTATTTTACATAGTATAACCTCATTGAGTAAATTAATTTAAATTTCAGAATAGTGTTAGAGCTGGAAACAGAACTGAAATGTAAAAGGTGTTTGAAACGAAAATGCAAAATCTTGGGGTACTTTAAGAAGTTCTCTGGGCATTTAAATTCAGTTTTCAGTTTCATGTTAAAAACAAAACAAAACACACAGGGTTTGCTTCATATCATAAAGATTCATTTTCACAACTTTGAAGAATTTACTACAACAGCATATTGTCAACAGCTACCGTAATTCCTGCAGGTCTGACCATGCCTCCCACTGAAACTAAGTTGCAAAATCAGTTGGAAATTTCCAAGTCCCAAGCTTTTGTAAAAAACAAAAATGGAAAAGAAAAAAGTAGCAATAAAGCCATTATTTAAGTTGCTTCAGAGTGAAATTTAAGAGAAAATAGCACCATAGAAACCTCCTAGAAACACAAGTTTTAAAAATTTACCAGCATTCATTAGCTTAATTACTTAAGTACACATTAATAGTAGCAGTTAAGCACCTTAAAAGGGAAAAAAAAAAAAAAAAAAAAGGAGAGGAGGGAAGGAAACACCCCACTCTACAGGCTAATTCTTTTAATGAGAAATGTTTCATTGTGTCACAGATGTCTATTTCCATTACCTTTTCCATCCAGTAATTATTCCTAGTTAGTGACATGTTCCAAACTACCATTTCAGTTCATGTTCGCTCAGAACAGCATCCTGCTGCTAGGTAAAATGCTTTACTAAAACCCCTGAAATAAATAAAGACCAAGAAATAGGTCACTTTAAGGGGTTCAATTACTCCCCTTTCATCTTCCCACATGACCATCTAAGAAATCAAAAGAATTCATATCAAAATTATGCATTAAAAGCCTTTGCAGCATTCCTGTTTGAGTTCTCCCCTGCCTAGCACTTCTTCTGTCACTGGCTTTTCCAAGAAACAGCAACTTTTCTTTCAGAACTCAGTCCCTGTTGATTAAGCGATAAACGGGACATCAAAATATCTGGGATTCACTGAGATGCAGTAATTAGTACCTGTCATCTGACCTGCCTAACCACCACAACAGCTGTTTATAACATTTGCTGGCAAAATCTCCTGTGGCACTGGTGACAGACAACCTTTGAACCCTTCTGTCCTCTTCCCAAACCTGAGAATACTGAATCGTTTGCTCTTACATGAACTGGAATCTTAAATCCACAAGATTACCTACGAGCCTGAAAGAATTTTTGCTAGCTAGAGCGAGCAATGTATAAGCAGTAAGTTGCTGCATCAGTTGGTTTAACAGTTCTTAAGCAAACACATCTGCATCCCAGTTCCAGGTTTCCACAGACCTATTCTATCACAGCTGTGAAGAATATGCTATTTGCAACTAAAGAAAAACCCGAGCACTATCCTAGAAAATTTATACTGCACAGGGACAGGTATTCAACCACTTAATTTTTTGGCACTGCTAGAAGTGCAGGGATGTGTCTGTATTAGCATGTCAGGACAGAAACTGATGGTAATGAGGCCTTCAAAAGGCTCTTCAGAAGTCAATTTAGCCTTGTCAGAGATTTACTGAATGTGGTGTAATTGCAAAGGCTGCCAACACAAGAAGTTTAATGTGATCCAGAATAGCTAGAGAAACTACAACATCAGGGAAAGAAAGCAAAGGCATTTGGATTGAAAGGAGGCAAGGACTAAAATTACAGGGGAAGTGAGCAGAACAGCCTTATCCCATTCGAACTGTTTTATCTTAATAATTCACTCTCCCTAGTAAAACTCAAAAGTATGAAGCATAACAGCAAGTACAGCACTGGTGAACAGACTGGTTGAGTGCAGTCTGAAACAAATGCTCAAAGATCACTGGACAATACCATGGGAACAGTAAGGCTTCTTGGTTTTAATTATATTTTAAAAGAATCATAGAATGGCTAGAGTTGGAAAGGACCTTAAAGATCATCTAGTTCCAACCCCCCTGCCATGGGCAGGGACACCTCTCACTAGAGCAGGTTGCTTAAAGCCCCATCCAGCCTGGCCTTGAACACTTCCAGGGATGGGGCATCCACAACTTCCCTGGGCAACCTGTTCCAGTGCCTCACCACCCTCACTGTAAAGAATTTCTTCCTTATATCTAATCTAAATCTCTTCTCTTCCAATTTAAAACCATTGCCCCTTGTCCTGTCACCACTCTTCCTGACAAAGAGTCCCTCTTCAGCTCTTCTGTAGGCTCCCTTCAGGTATTGATAGGCTGTTATAAGGTCTCCCCGGAGCCTTCTCTTCTCCAGGCTGAACAACCCCAGCTCTCTCAGTCTGTCTTCATAGGAGAGGTGCTCCATCCCTCTGATCATCCTCGTGGCCCTCCGCTGGACCCGTTCCAACAGGTCCATGTCCTTTCTGTGTTGAGGACTCCAAAGCTGGACACAGTACTCCAGGAGGGGTCTCACGAGCGCAGAGTAGAGGGGCAGAATCACCTCGCGAGACCTGCTGGCCACACTTCTCCTGATGCAGCCCAGGACACGGTTGGCTCTCTGGGCTGCCAGTGCACACTGCCTGCTCATGTTGAGCTTCTCATCCATAAGCACTCCCAAGTCCTTCTCCTCGGGGCTGCTCTCCAGCCATTCTCCACCCAACTTGTATTTGTGCCTGGGGTTGCCACGTCCCAGGTGCAGGACCCTGCACTTGGCTTGGTTGAACTTCATGCAATTTGCACAAGCCCACCTCTCCAGCCTGTCTAGGTCCCTCTGGATGGCATCCCTTCCCTCCAGCGTGTCAACTGCGCCACCGAGCTTGGTGTCATCAGCAAACTTGCTGAGGGTGCACTCTATCCCACTGTCCATGTCACCGACAAAGATGTTAAACAGTACTGGTCCCAGTACCGACCCCTGCGGAACACCACTCGTTACTGGCCGCCACCTGGACATTGAGCCATTGATTGTAACCCTTTGGATGCGGCCATCCAGCCAGTTCCCTATCCACCGAGTGGTCCATCCATCGAATCCATGAGTTTCCAATTTTGAGACCAGGATGTCGTGCGGGACAGTGTCAAATGCTTTGCATAAGTCCAGGTAAATGACGTCAGTCGCTCTGCCCTTGTCTACCAAGTCTGTGGCAGTATTGTAAAAGGCCACCAAATTTGTCAGGCACGATTTGCCCTCGGTGAAGCCATGTTGGCTGTTTCCAATCACTTCTTTATTCTCCATGTGCCTTAGCAAGGATTTCAGGAGGATCTGCTCCATGATCTTGCCAGGCACAGAGGTGAGACTGACCGGCCTGTAGTTTCCCGGGTCTTCTTTGTTTCCTTTTTTGAATATTGGAGTTATGTTCCCTTTTTTCCAGTCAGTGGGAACTTCACCAGACTGCCACGATTTCTCAAATATGATGGAGAGGGGCCTAGCAACTTCGTCCGCCAGTTCTCTCAGGACCCGTGGATGGATTTCATCAGGTCCCATGGACTTATGCACCTTCAGGTTCTTTAAGAGGTCTCGAACCTCGTCTTCTTGTACTGTGGGTGCTTCTTCATTCCCAGAGCCCCTGTTCTTGCCCTCCGTGACTTGGGCAGTGTGGTTAGGGCCCTTGCCAGTGAAGACTGAGGCAAAGAAGTCATTCAGTAGCTCAGCCTTATCCACATCCTGGGTGACCAGGTCTCCCGTTTCCTTCCGGAGGGGACCCACAGCTTCCCTCGTCTTATTTTTATCCCTGATATATCTATAGAAGTTCTTCTTGTTATTTTTCACATCCCTGGCTAGATTTAGTTCTGCCTGGGCTTTTGCTTGCCTGATCAGGTTTCTGGTGACTCGGACAGCTTCTCTGTATTCTTCCCAGTCTACCTTTCCCTGCTTCCACCCTCTATAGGCCTCCTTTTTGGTCCTGAGTTTGTCCAGCAGTTCCTTGTTCATCCACGCCGGCCTACTGGCTATTTTGCCCGATTTCTTCTTTTTTGGGATGCACCTCTCCTGAGCTTGGAGGAGGCAATCCTTAAATACCACCCAGCTTTTTTGGGCCCCTCTCCCTTCCAGTTCTTTTTCCCACGCTACCTTACCAATCAGATCTCTCAGGAGATCAAAGTCTGCTCTTTTGAAGTCCAGGGTAGCCAGCTTGCTGCGCACCCTCCTTGCTGCCTTATGAATCTTGAATTCTATCATCTCATGGTCACTGCAGCCGAGGCTACCCTTGAACTTGACATTCCCGACCAGCCCCTCCTTGTTGGTGAGGACAAGGTCCAGCACTGCTCCTTTCCTCGTTGGTTCCTCTATTATTTGCAGAAGAAAGTTGTCGTCGACACATTCTAAGAACTTCCTGGATTTCCTGTGCTCTGCTGTGTTGTCCTTCCAACAGATGTCGGGGTGGTTGAAGTCCCCCATGAGGACCAGAGCGTGTGAGCGCGATGCTGCCCCTATCTGTTTGTAGAGGGCCACATCCTCGCTGTCACTTTGATCTGGTCAGTTGTATTTTATGTGCTGAGTTAGGCCAAACCATTCTCAGAATAACAGGCACTGAATATGACCAGCAAGGTTGTAAGACTACTTTAAAGCCAATAATTGAACCAAATCAGTTTCTCTTAAGGAGAGCTAACATGCATCATCAGCCAAGTGATGTTTCACATCTACATCATCCACACACATCAGACATTTAAAGAGTGATCTAAAAAAAGGGAAAGAAACTTTTCCACCCTTCTGTGTTTGTCAAATTATCCAGACATAAGAGCTATTGATTTCATTTTAAACAGACCTTGCAGAAAGGTCATCCGTGCAGTAATAAAAGACCTCCAAGCCACATAGCTTTCTTCCCTACCCAGAAAGCAAACACACAGGAGCATCATACTTGCAGAAAAAAAAAAACAGGAAAGGGATACCTGATACAATACTTTTGCTTAAGAAGGAAGCAGTTCTTTGATTATATCTCACTGTGAAATACTAACAAGGATTGGAACGTGTCAGAAGAAAAAACACCACACGCTCTCCCCACCTTACTTGATATGGCCAATCAGAAACAACATTTCTCCCGAGAAAGATGAGGATAGAGATATTATACAGCTACTTCTGCAATGAATATAATATTAACTCTGTTAATTCATTGCAGTAAATATAAAAATAAAGATTAGATACCATCTACAATGTTGATACTTACTAGGTCTTCAGTTCTTCAGTCAGTGGCAAATAAAGAACCACAGTGTGAGGAAAAAAATCATGCATTTCACATAAATCTGGTAAGGATAAATGCCTATAAGAGAGATATCACCTTTACAATGGGACACAAGCACCCATCTTTGAGGGGCTTGGGTGACTGAGCTGGAATGCTTATTTGGTTTGTGAGCTGCCATTCTGTGGCTGAGAACGCTGACCAGCTCACTAACATGTCCTTTATGGGGCTGTTGTGACCCTTAGCTTCCTCTGAACGTATATCCTAGTATACATGACTTGGGGAGAAGCTATGCAGACTACTATTCTAGTCTTTGGATAAAAAGTACATTTGAAATAAGTATTCAGGTAACAGTAATAGATACTGCTTAGGAAAATCCTTGCATAATACCTCAGCCTTGCGAATTTCACTTTGTTCCCTTTTTGATTATTTACACACAGAATTTTTATTTTCCTTTTAACAAATGCATAACTTGTTTAAGAAGACTTCAGCTTGATTTCAACTAAGCTCAAATACAGCTCTGCACAAATGCATGGAATCGGTTTGTTCAGGATTTATACCAGCACCAAACAAGAGCTGCAGTGCAGAGCTCAGGCTTTGGTTAGAAGCTTCCTACCTCTACGGCTTAAACGAGATACTGCTGTCAGCTACCTCCTCCCATTGCTTTGGCTTTCACTATGCCCCATGCTGTGGGTTTCATAGTCACAGAAAGAACCAGACTGCAGAGTGAGCAGGCTGAAAAGGAACACAGGAAAAGAAAAATATTTTTCAGTTGAATCAGTTCCTGCCCTGGGTCAGTATACAACCACACAAACTGCAGTGCCATCGGAGAGGGAGAGAATGGCAACTCCCTAAACCGCCACCAAAACGTTAAGAGTGAAGGACTTGCTTTGCAGACTCCTTTCAGACCTGTGGGTTTTGGTTTTAGCTTTGTCGATTTTGTTGGGGTTTTGTGGTGTGTTGGGGTTTTTTTTGGTGTGGGTTATTTTTGTTGGCTTTTGGGGGTTGTGGTTTTTTAAATTTTTTTTTTTTTTTTTTTTTAATTATTCTAACACATCTGCCAGTACATTATTGAGCTAATTCCTTGTCTTCCATGACCTGGACTGTTCAGATGTAACATCTAATCTACCTTTTACTGCTAGATTAGCCAGAAACTACTCTCCTTAACAAAAGCACTGACAACAGAGCATTAAATTACATATTCCCATGGCAGCACTGCCAGTTAGGACCTGGCTGTAACTGTTACAAACAATTACAAAATGAAATAGATAATTAAAGCCTTATAAACCATCAGAACAATAAGCCCCACTGGATATATTACTAAACTCACCCAAATCATTACAGCTAAACAGCTAAAAAAAAATAATAAATAGTTCAGTATCTATCTATATCAATGCTGTGTCAAGTTCTCTGGGACCTTGCTAAGGATATTCCTGTTCAGATAGGAATGGGAAAACATGGCTTTATGAAGCTGCTTAAGGAACTGTGTTTCACATATGCAGAAAGAGAATCCAGTATGTGTATTTGATTACAAACTGGGGTAAGACAAGATAAAGTGTTTTAATCTGGAAAATCCAATTAAAAAAACAATAATCCAGCCTGATTCACACTAAACCACAAAATCCTGAATCACAATATACAATAGACAAATAAAATAAGCTTTTAAAAAATTCTACATAAGTTTCTGTCACCTGTTGCAGATCAATTCTTTTAACATTATCAAACAAGGCTATTATTTCAACATTTTGTTTACAAAGCCAGTCATTATCCAGAAAGCTGAAAATAAAACAAACTGAAGAAACACACCTGCCCTATGTCCAGATTTCCTCAGATATACCCTCCTCCCTTTCCATTGGGAAGTCTTCCCTAAGCTGAAGACTGAATACTTCTATGAGGTTTCCCCACACAATTTGTTGCTCAGGTGAGACTACGAGACTCAGCAACATACCAGGACCCTGAGAAACACCTGTACACTGTGTGCACTGACTGTGAACACGCAGTTAGTCTAACACTGCAGGTCTTGCAACACATGTACTTTCATACAGATTTTTCTGGAAATCCCATGTATAAACACAGGAATTCTGCTTAAGGTTGCCTAGAGTCCTCCTCAATACCACAAAAATCTCATTCAAGTACTTCTTCACTGAGAAAGACAAAGAGCTATCAGTTGCATATACTTCTCTCAATGGAGCAAATAAACATGGATTCAAAAGCCCATGGCCTGGAATGGCATCAGCTAGTTCAAGTACCTAGAGCAGAAAGAAACTAATACTTGGCTGAGTTACTTTTTCTCCCCTTGCTTGTACCTGTTGGAGAAAGACCAACCACGTCAATAACTACTTAAAGTTCCTGTAATTCCTTAGCCTTCTACATATGCAGTGCAGACTAATTTTTGCGATGAACAATTCTCAGAAAGCATCATATCTTGAGGGATCAAAAAAATGCATGGTATTATAGGTAGTGTTTTGCAGGGGGGTGGCTCTTTGTTTAGAAGACTTTCCATGAACAAATAATAAATCCTAGTACTCAGATATTTATATTTGTTAATTGTTGATTTTTAAATTAGAATTTCATACCATACCTACCATCATTGTCCTCAGATTAATATGACTATGAGGACTTTCTTTTGCCAATATAGTATAGTAATCAGTTTAGCTTTAATAGGAATCCCAGCCTTTTACTATTTCATTCTGCCACCCTGTGAAAGTCAGCCTTAAATTTAATTTTAGAAATTACACAGCAAAATCATAGGGGATTATTTGTACATTAATGATGTTGAACTTTAAAACTGAACATAGCATACTACACAAATTGCAGTTGTATAGCCCCAGACTGCAGCAAGTTCTCTATCCTTCCATCAAGAATACATAATGAAAAGGATTTAATAACATAAGAAACAGCTACATATTGGAAGCTTACACAAATATTACCAGCAGAGATCCTGTGGAACACGTAATACAGACAAGACACAGCCAAGAATGATTATCATGTGGATGATCCATGTAGAGTTAAAAAATACAGCAATGTATGAGTAGGAAATTAAGTTTTATTACTACATTATGATAAACAATGTTAATCTGTAGACTCAGGTTATAGATTACACAAGAGATCTTGCTGATGAATGATTTAACATTATGAGACCACAGATATAGTACTGTTTGTTATCACAGATAGAGGTTCTGGATAACAGGATTTAGGGCTCGGGGTTTGGTTTTTTAGTTTTTACATATAACCCATGACTTAAAGTAAACAGTTCTGAAATTATAGTCAAATAGCAGGACCTTACAGGATAACCACCCTTCAGTCTTCAAAGGATGTCACAGTACAATGAATAACCAAGTACTTTGGTGGAGTAGTGGTCCAGTATTCCTGGGACTAGGAATTACTGCTGGGAAAATGTAAACTGTTCTCCTGGAGTGCATCGAAACATTTATATGAATAAGAGGTCAAAGTTTCCTAGCACAATAAATACAAATGTCTTATCTAGAAAAACTCACCTCATACATGTGTGATTATCCCTGTTAGCACCAAGTTCAAACACAATCCAACAACAGGTTACGCACAACAGACACCTAACCAACTGTGTAATAACTTTAATGATGTTCTGAACAAATGCAGACAATGTATTCAGATAGAAAATAAAATAAGACTTGGTTGAATTAGATATTGTAGTATCCACCTCATTTTATAGGTCAGCTGTACTGTGAGCAGGATGCACTGGCTGCAGATAGAACTATAGCTCTTTTCTCTATCTCCACCCCCCCTTGCCTGGGTTATGCTTCCCGACAGTTCACCAACTTCCTTGGACAGTGCATCTCAAACAACCAACACACTGAACCTGGAAGAAAACATTAAGTTCTTTAGAAGTTATCAATACGGTTATCAACTGTACATCAAACACCTACTGGTATAACACAAAAGATAGGGGGAAGATGACAAAGTAATTTTGGAACATTCTCTGCATTTCAGAGCAACTAAACAATCCCAAAGGTGCACAAGTGGAGAGGGATAAACACACATTATGTCACTCAGCATTTGCTTTCAAATGATCAATCTTTAGAGATGTCCGTAAGAATCACCTTCTACTGCTCAAATATTATGACCCCTTCCAGATAGCAGGTCCTATCAACACAGGGTTTGCATGTATTGACATGCATCAGTTTAGTAAACCAATCTCCTTTTACCTGTCTCAAGTCTGCCTGCTGAATTCATTATGGTCAACACCAAAATGAATGCAAGCTAATTCATTACTTCTATTGTTTATTCTTTTCATACTGTGTTATAGTAGTGAAGAAAATCCTGCAGACCCTCATGTTATTTGAAATATCCAGAAATAGTATCTTGACACCTTGCTTAATCACATTTTGGATGTTCCACAGTCATCATTGTTCCCAGGGAATGATTTTCTTTGTAGTGCATTTTAATTTATGTTTGCTACTCCCTCAATCCAGATTCAATTTCAATAAAATAACTATGAATACCATTAGCTAAAACACCAAATCTATGAAAACATGCCCTATAGGTTCTGAGCTTCCCTCTCCTGTGGCTGGTGATACCACACTTAGAGACCTGGCCGCACAGTGGATGTGAGCAGAGCAATTGCATGGCTGCACCCTTCTCATGATGTAGCCGCAGACCGTACTGTGCATAGCTTGCACAGTATGGCATCAGTTGTCCCCTGAGACTCCTTGTCATCTGTGCCTTATAAAGATCCTGCTTCCAGTTGCTTTAAAAAAAACAACAAAGCACTAACCAGTGTTTTGGGTAATAAGGAAATAGCATTCTTTGTAGAAAGGATCCCACAGTCAGTTACGTTATGATTCAAGGGTTCCTCTAACATATCTTTTGGTACTCGCTATCCAGTAAGACAAAACTAATTTCTGTACGAATTGCTGCCACATCACTGTCAAAGAATAAACCTGAGAAATCAGACAAGAATTCTTAGTTTTATACTAGAAACATTAGAAGTGGGCCATCTACCCGTTTTCCTTACAGTACTACCCCTTATGCAAGCTTATAGTCACTTAGCAACTTGGTGGTAACTGCCTTTGTTTCAAGAATATTGATAACTAGATTATGAAACTACTAGTTCAGTAAAAATAACATCTTAAAATAAAGGACATGTCAGTCAAGTTATTCCTATTCTAGGAAATTCTATGTGTACTCTGAGTCAGAGTGCTTTGACAGATAAAAGCACACAGTCAAGACATAGCTTGACAAAGTTGCATATACATATATTAAGTTTCCAGAATTTATTTGATATCAATGCCATCCAATTCTTGAGATGTTTGTATTATGCTCAAAATGAAACAAAATCCATCCTTTCAAAATCATTTCTGCACTTAGGAAAAATAATTTTAAGGTCAGCCCTCAAATTCATGCATTCATGTTATGATTTAAGAGAAATTGTCTACTTAGGCAGCACTTCAAGGCCCAAAGAATCTGCATTTCTTTTATTTTATATTCTGTATATATACAGATGTTTAGCAAACTTATTAACATGTCACACTATCAGAGATAAATCATTTTATGAAAAGGAAAAAAAATAAGTCACCATATTACTCAATTTTTATCTGCCCTCTTTTGCAAGAAATGCTGAGTCAACTTAAATAGATGAACTAGGTCTAAAGCTAATTTTAAAACATGAGAATGGATATGTTGAAAGGTACCAATTTGCATTCCTCTCTCCTCTGTTGTTCACTGAAGACTCAACACATGGAAAATGTAATATACTATTTTTATATACGTATACATGAATAGTATTTATGGAGAAAACTGTGTAAAAAGAGGGGAAGAAGCTGTAAAATATCTTTCTGTTGAGATTAATATGCAAAAGAGAACGAAGCACAAATAGTAGTGAAGACAAAAAGTTCTCCTAGAGGGAAGGTGTAATAAGCTTTAACAGGTGAAAAGGAAGCCAGAGCACAACTAGCTAAACCATTAGTTTAAAGCCGAATCCCAAACATCTAAGAGAATGCAACACAGATGCTTCCAATGATCCATCCCCACAAACATGTCCTAATGACCACCCATTCACAGCCAAAAATATAGATCTACAAGACTGATCTAATACTCACTGTTTCTTTGCTATTTTGTGCACTTAGTTTTCCAAATGGTTTTAAAATCTCTTGGCTCCGTGGCCAAAAAAAACCCGAAACCATTTTTCAGGAACAATTTCTCTGCCCTTCTGCTATGTGACACCCTATACAGAGCAGACAAGCAAGTGCTAGGATTGCATTAATCAAATTTTACACAAATCAGCTGAATGATACATTCTGATCTCCCAGTAGATGCTCACTAAGAGAGCAGAGTTCACAAAACCTAACAGAAACAGCAAACAACCCATTCAGCTGAAGGCAAAGAGAAACAGTAGAATAGGAAATAAAGATTCTGCAATCCAAATGATTCCTCCTGAGTAGGGCATAGAGCCAAGCAATAGGGTATCAAATTTTCACAGAAATGGCATAGCAGAAGCCTGGGTTTACAGCTGTAGCAGGATTCTAGAAACAAAAGGAAAGAGAAAAACAAAGCAAAGCAAACCAAAATATGCTCCAACAGAGCAGATGAGGTATCGAAAATTAAAGAGCTTGACTGTAAGACAGAAAAGTCAGAAGAGCAGACTGCTTAAAAAGAGAAAGAAAGTAAGAGGGGATGGGATAATCACATGAGGTTAAAAGACAATCAGCAACATTCCTAGTCTGTGTTAAGAATGAAAGAGGTTGGCATAAGCAGCGGTTGACAGAGGAAGAATAGTGTTATTTTTTTTTTAAACAAATAAAACAGAGTAGATTGTTGTGGAGAGCTGGACAGCTGGAAATTGAATTAAGCAGAAATAGCGGCAAGATGACAATGGTTTGTTACTAGTGAATATTCACATTCAGGAAGGAAGCACGCAAAATTAAGATGTGAATTAACTTGAAGTGAAGGAACTATGTTTAGTGACAGAAATTTCTCCAAGAAGCTGTTGCAGCCTAAGAGAATCACAATCAGCTGTGTCGTGGTTTTGTCCCAAACCAGGACAGCTAACAGAAAGCAGCTGAGGTAGAAAAAGGCAATATAAATGGCTGCAGAAAGAATCCAATTAACCATAAAGAAAAAAAAGAGTATTTTAAAAGTAGAAGTAATAAATAGAAACCTTGCTAAAGTTTTCCACAAATAAGACTAAAAGAAGCTGTCCATAATAGGCCAGTTGGTTTGAAAATAGGAGCTACTTACAGAAAAAGGGCATTTCAAACATTTTTCCAGCCTTCCAAGACATTTTAGATATGCAAAAAAGGGAAAGACATCATGAAACCAAGTTGATTCCCCTATATCATGTAAGTTTTTTTTTTAAAAGAAGAGAAAAGAACAAATGGAAAGAATGAATGTTTCAATGGGTCCACAGTAAACAGAAGTAAGAACATTCTTTATGAAATCCATCTGTGAAATCCAGATCTTTATGAAGTGACCAAGACTGAGCTGAAACAGCCTGAAAACATAGGTTATACTTACAATATATTTTACAGTATGCTTACAATAGGAAAGTAGAGTTGTAGAAAGTCACAAATACAAATAACTTATGAAATTTTTCTCTACTTCATTAAATTTTGAGTCCGAAGTTATACAAAGCAATAGTACACCTGTGATTACTCAAGTCTTTGAGACTGTGCTATCTTCTAAATGGTCTTTTACTACAATTCTTGACAATAATTCTACTGTTTAGACTGCTGCTCTGGATAATTCAAACAGATTGCCTGAATGGCATCACTGTCTCACTACACACCTTTTTTTTTTTTATAAACTCTTTAATGAGTAAAGGTTGGACCAGATGATCTTTCAAGGTCCCTTCCAACCTAGGTTATTCTGCTATTCTATGATTACTGTAACATGAGGACTGAAACATGACCAAACAAAGAGACATTTCTGTCATATTTAAAAGGCAATTAGAGCCTTTAATGAAATCTATGTTATTTCTCATCACCATGATCACAAAAAACCCACTACCACTGGAAGTTAATGATAAAGTGCTTCAGTCCTCACAATATCTCAAGTATGGATTAAAAGACCCATCTTCCCAAATGGCAACATCATGCTGCAATACATCAGTAAGGTCAAGAGAACTCCGTAGTTCTACCAGCTTGTGTAGTTGCACACATTGATTCTTTTAATTCCCCTCCTGACTCTTCCTCCTGGCCAAAAAAAAAAAAAAAAAAAAAAGCTATTTGACATTAGCACAAAAATGTTTTATTAGGCTGCATCAGTTTCTAGGTAGAAAACAAACAAACCTCACCTTTTGTTGAAAATTATATTGCTTTACACAATCTGCTATGAACACAGATCAATACTTCAAGTTGTTGACACACCCAAAGGCAAGCTTACGTAATTTTGAGGGGGGAAGGGGCACATGAGACACGACAAGAAGAGTTTTTCTAAAATTTAAATTAAAAAAAAAAAAGAATTTATTTGGGAGTCCAACTGAATAAAATATGAATACTTCATGGCTCTATCATTGAACACACACACACACACACAGTGGTCTATCAGTTTAGAATCTTTCAAATGCCACAGTAAAAGACATTCTGTTCTCCAATTACTGACAAATATCAAAGTATCCCTCCAGGTCTTTTCCAAATTTATATTCTCCATACTTGAGCACAAGTTTTGTTTGCTTCCCAACTACCTGCCATTACAGAATCAACATTGGATAAACAACCAGCATTCCCTCAGGAAGATGGTACAGCTGAAGGATGGTTTGTGTGTATTTGTATGCTAAATTTATGTAGGCTAAACGTATGAAAACTATTCTTAAAAGAAACTGTGATACCTGAACACAAAAATAAAACAGAACACAAATTATTCCACAACTTTTACAGAAGTACTCTACGTAGCTTTTGTTGTTTTCCTTTTAAGTAAATTTAACAGATTTCAGCTGCCAAAAATCTTATCAGATAGTGTTTTAGACGATTTTAGATATGCCCAGACACTTGAATAGCCAAGATTTTTTAGGAACCTGTCATTAATGCAGGTGAACAAACATAATGACTGGAGGTTGAAAGTTTTTGTTTATTTAAGCTTTCAATTTTCACCTCAATCAGGAAAAGCATACTTTGTGCAAATGCTTTGAATGCTTTGTGTAAATGCTTCCCTTGCTTCTAGCAAGAGAATATTCTTTTAACAGTTCTGTTCTCTTCCAAGTCATTGATCCAGTCACAAAAAACTGCTCTTGCCATTACTACTGTGTTCCACAAAGTGTGACAAGAGGCAGCGATTTAAGAAAACTGACACAGCAGGGGCTGATATCATATTATCCATGAAAAGCATTTACTAGTTATTTCATCCAGCAAGAAGCTGTTTATGTTGCAGCTTCCCTTCAAGCTGAGCCTGTGCTCTGAAGACATGCCTGAGAAGACAATACGGAAGGACAATTAGATGCTTAAAGCAATTTTCCAATAGCCATCTAGATTTAGGGGATAAAATTGCCTAGGAAACTTCACTGTCTGATGCCTATATTGCACAGTATTATAAAGCTATCTCACACCCACGCTGTAAAAATTTCACCTAAATGAAGTTTTCTTCAAAACACTAATATTAGAGAATTTGAGCTGCAATAGGGTTTTAACTCCATCATTCCCTATCACTACCATATTTACTGTGTGCTGCTGAGCTCTAATGAACACAGCAAGAGAGCAGCTGACAGGGTGTGCCAGACTTTTTCTATGAAGTTGTTCCAGCTACACAGTTACTAGAGATTGTTTTAACTTGGACAAACGGGTAGGCTCCTCCCTGATACAAGGCCAACAAAACTTTGCATAGTTTATATTCTCTCAGCCTCCCCACCCTTCATATGTTTTTTCCTTCTTGTTAGGATATGCATAATCAAACTACAAAAACCAAGTTACGTAAAATCTTAATGTAAGTAGGCTGGAGGAAAAACATTGCCTGCTGTAAATGCAGAGCAATTGTTTGTGGTGGCATATATACATGCATGCACGAGACCATGACCTTGTTTTTGTTGCTTCAGCTAGAGATGTTTGTCTATTACACCATCGAGGAAGAACTGGACAGAATTAGTTCAAAATTTCCTCCCTACTGTATTTCATAGGTGACACGCTACTTGATTAGTATACAAGCTCTTGTGGCAGCAGTTTGGATAAACTAGGGGATACAGGCAAATCACAGCAGTAGATCAGGCATCAGTTCTGATCTGTTCTTTTTCTATTTAATTTGCTTTAAAAAGATTATTTATAGATTAAAATCACAAAAAGAAAATATTTAGAGATCAGGACAGCATTATTCATCTTTTTCTAAAGACAACAATAAAACCTACCTAATGATAGAGAAGCTTGATGTAATATTCTAATCGGCTTAGCAATTCCTTTGTTAAGTACTTCTTACGTGCTGCTCTGCACTGAGAATTATTTGATAGTACAGTCTTCAAAGGTCAGAAGTATGATGAAAACTTAAAGGATTTGAATCCTACAGCTTGTAGCAGTATAAAAGGATAAGATTTTAATCTGATATTTATCTACTAAAAGAGTTTGTAATACACCAGCCACTGGTCAGACAGAAAGAGAACTGACAGAAACGCTTTCTGAAGTGCAACTGCAAGGGAACAATCCAGATGTTTTCTGCCCAGTACGATTCAAGTTCAACAATCCTTAACACAGTGAGTTAGGGTATTATAAATATCATGCACCTTAAAAACTGAGAAAAATTTTCAAATTGAACTCTACCTCAAAGTGAAACTCCGACCAGTTTTAACTATCTTGGTACAGTGAAAATGGTTTGCAACAAAGCTAGCAATTAGAAGATACTCAGACAGGTCTGATGTGCATAATTGCTACACTTAAACTTGAAGGAATAGTTACTGTGAAATATTGTTTATTACACACTTCTAGTTCTGCAATTTTATCACGTATAACATAGCACCAAGCCCTGCCAAAAGTCTCACCTGGACAAAGAACAAACAAACTACTTTCAAAGACAGCACGACATTCAAACATTTTAACCTGGCATTAAACTTGATGCAAGCATCTGCCATGTTCTTGGCAAAACACTGCAGTGAAGTATGCTGCACTCACTGAAGGTAGCTACTGCCAGCTCTTGAGCAACCCAAATAAAGCACTGCAGAGCCACCATCCTCTTCTGAACATGGAGATGGGAAAGGAAGTCTGCAACCTGATTACTTTGTGTAAGCCTTCACAGTAATTTTCAGATGACCCCATGGAAAAGGCTACAAATTCCAACTAAGAATAACTTCATCAAGCTTCCTTTATGATGAATGGGGCAACACAGAGCTTCCAGTGCACAACTTCCAATGTAGAGCTTTGCAACCAACTTGTTTTATGCATAAAAAACTTATTGCATTAATAGAGGCTTCATATTTATGAATATTAAACCTATTCCCTTCTGATTACTGAAAAATTGCATTTGACGAAATAAACACATCCCATCAAGTTTGCTATGGTTTTGTTTTGCTCATGTTTTTTCTTGCCTTTCTTATTTTTCCAATGTGATCTCATTTGTAATTTTGGAAATCTTTCCAAGGAGTCATGTATGCATGAGCTGGAGGGAAAAGCAATTCCAGAAGCTCAATTCTGAATAAAACTGAAGGCATCATTAGTAATACAAGTTCTGTGGACTAACAAATATCATTAAGAGTAAGTGATATTTGGACTTCTAAAACTCATTTTGAGAACCATGAGGTGAAAATATCGGAAATACCTAACAAAGACAAAACATGTTCTGATAAAGAGAAAAGGGGTTTGGTTAAGAACTGTATTCAATATCACAATCACTTATAACTACCTTCATGTACTTATAATATTTCGACAGTTTAGTATGAGCACACTGCATCCAAAACATCAATCAGTGGCAAATTCACTGAGCTGTGATGCAACAGGGAAACTTTTTGAGACAACCCTTGTCTGTGCTGCCAGTTTCCAAGACACAACATGAGATACATCTGAGCACAGCTGGAAACAACTGCTTCCAGTTTCTACAAGCCCTGAGGCTAGCAGATAAGAGTAGAACAAAGTGACATACATATGTATACATTTAATGTATGTTTATTTAGACACTCACAGTACATTACCTGAATGTAACTATGTTAAGAAACAATTAAAAAAAAAAAAAAATCACTGCTCTCTTTTACCCAACTTGTCAGTCCACAGCAGTGAACACAGGTCATTGAGCACACAGCAAGAGGAGCTAGACATTCATTAGCCCTACAGGTACCTGAATGATTAAGCCTTCGTCTTAAAGAAGCCATTACCAAGATAAGACAGTGATGGTTATGAATTTCACCCTTGGTAGAAGTGGAAGGAAGAGAAGCTCGTTTGTTTTTTTTTCCCCCTGTTCTGGCTTATGAAAAAAGGGATTTGCATTTTTGCCATGAAAGACAGTACAAAACTCATGCTATTATTGTTTAACACAAAACACCCAAAAAACCTAGCTAACACCTGAATCCAGAGCACCACACATACATGGTTAGAGGCTCATGGTAGGGAAGACGAGGTCTGAAACATCTCTTGGACTTTTTTTTTTTTTAATTTCTCTTCCAACAGAAAACATCAAGGCTGTAAAGGGCCTTAGCTCACTTCACAGAAAAGCTAATGATAACATTATGCCTATGCATGCATAAACTTCTAATTCCTTATTTTCAGTAAAATTTAAATAACTTTAAAACTTTTAACCAAAAGCTTTTGATGATTTTTTTAGGTAGCTATTTCAAAAGGAGAAATAAAGGCAGAGTAAACGCCAGAGAATTACTCCAAACTCCTATGGTTTAATCAAGGTTAAAAGAAACCCTAGTGAAGACAAAGTAGGGATGCTGAAAAGACCTATTTGCTTCAATCCTATTTCTTTTTGAAAGGATTTTAACTCCACTCAGACTGATTTCTGAAGCAATGTCGATAAGGGGAAAAACATATCCATTCACAAAAGGCCATAATCAAATAAATTTTTTTACTAAATTAATGAAGCAAAGCAAAGAAGAAAATGGAATGAGCCTGTTCTACCCTCCAAACACTGAAAATTTCAAGGCAAAACCATACCTTCTGAAAAGGACACAGTTCTTGACCCTTTTCAATGTTTGCCACAGCCTCCTGACTCGCTTAAAGGCATTCTCACACATGCCCTTAAATTCACTGAAGAGCTTACGTATTTCAGCTTGTTTCCTTGGAAAGCTGCTTCAAGGAATGAAGTATTTCCCCAAATGAGGAAAGCTGATGTTTCCAAGATTGAGCCATGGCTAGAAGGACTAAAACTAAGTATTTGAATGTCTCCTACAAGCTCCACTTATCAACGAAGTATTATACAGAAGTTGTGCTGCACACACCCAGGAAACTGTTTCCCAGATTTTCTAATCTGAAAATACAAACAAAAAAAATGGCAATGTGGAAACAAGATGCAGCTTATATAAAAGGGCATATAAAGGCTGACAACGCTTCTGTTTATTTCCTTATTTTCTGGTGGTAAAACAATTACTGTATGAAGACTGAATAAAAATAGAAGGATTAAGTATGATTACATTTTACACAGGCGTATGCCAACACACTTACATCTAAGCATATCAAAAAGTATCCAGCAATTGAATAGGGAAAAAAAATAATCTGTAGCTTAATCATCAGAAAATAGTAATATTATCGATCTTTTTCCTCTGAAGCTACTCTTAACAAATTAATCTATGTAATAATGTATTTTGAAAAAAATAATCTAGAAATAAACCCAAGTGATCTCTCAGAGCATCTTCTTATCGTAAAGACAAAACCAGTCACCTTTTATGCCACTCTTGACAATTCCACAACTTCTTCCCAAAGGTCTCTGACGACATACTATATAACTTTTCAAAGCTAGCTATATCAGTGACTTGCTATTCTGCTAAGAAAAAAGGTTTTCCTCGTAGCATCTTCATCACTGTACTTTATTTTTTTTACAACTGTGATGTTACTCTTAATGGTTTCCTATGAGCAAAAGTGAACTGCAGTGGTTCATGGTTCTCTTGGTCAGAGATTCTTGCTCACACATTTGCACCAGTTCAGCTGCATGAACACTAGTAAAAAGCTTCAGTGAGCTGCTACAGTCAGCTCACTATATAGACACATGAACATCAGCTGAGGCACTAGGAAGGCAGTAAGAGGCATCATAGTCCATGAAGTCCAGGCATATATGTGAAGAAGCTGCCATTGAACTAGAATCTAACTACATGCGTGTGGAAATCACAGAATGTTACATCAGTTTAATTCTACCCATATTAGCAAATTGTATCAACTTTGACTTAGTCAACACGAATGCAGAATTCACACAAAATCTGTGTAAAGCAGATCTCTGAGCAACTGGAAGCAAAAGTAGCCACTGACTCTGCACAATTAGGTTTTAGATGGATCAGTAGCCAATTAAAGAAAGTCTTCAATATCTCTGTGCTTTGACATTAAAAAAGCCAATAAACAAGGAACAGTACATTTATTTTCTACATTTTCTGCATTGCAGAGTCCTTTCCACTGAATTCTGGAATAGTTTCTCCACTAGCCCTCAAAAAGTTATCAGGTATTTTCTAATTGCATAAACAATTGAACGTTCCATGGAGAGTCTGACATCTAAGTGAGTCAGACTGAAAGTGAATGCCCTATGTCTGACCACGAACACTGAAGAACACTCACTTCCTTAACAGAACATTTAAACAGAGGGGAAATGGCCCTCTTCCCCACCCCCCCCGTATGCAATATTACCTCAATACACCCTATGGGGAAATGATTAGAGCATTCTCCTGGAAAGTCAGTGGAAAATGAAGTTTCCTTTCATTTCATATGTCCTGAGAAGGCACCATGAGAATCCTCTGCACTGTAAACTCCTGAAAATGAGATGTTTCCTTCAACAAGAAAATGCAGAAAATAAGCTGGGAGACTGCCACTTCAGGACAGTAGCAAAACTCAAATGGAAAGTGAGAGCACATTAGGAGAAACCTGAATTCTTCTGATATGAAGTTCCTTCTCGCTACTTTCCAATTTTCAGTTCAGCTACCATGCTGAAACCTCAATTGCACTTAACCTGCCCTTGAACTCCCCATGAAATTATGGCCAATTTCTGGCAGCCACGTCAAGTGACCTTCAAAGAAGCAAGAGATACAGGTCATTCCTGTGTAATACTCTATTCAACGAGCAGCCAGGACGGGAGGAACAACAAATTCATCTTTGGAAAAACAACCTCACAGCACCATTGGCTTTAGGGGCAAAAAACAGAATACAAAGCTTATGTTGGAAGTGTAACTGAGTGGTGTGGTTAGATACCCGCTGAAGGAAGTGTTCTGTAAGAACACAAAGAATATTCACAGAACTGACTAAGCTAATAAGGCAAGCCTCCGTCTCTCTGCATGCTTAGAAATAGAAGCAAAAAAAAAAACCACCCCAAAACCTTCTAGGTTAACTGCAAATAGTTTTCTAAGCTATTTACTGTCTTTTTCAAAAGTCTGTGACATGGTCAATAAGGCTAACAAATAAAGAGGGAAGAAAAACCCAACACACTCTCTCCCTGCACGTACATCTTATTTTTGTATATTATTTCTTTTCTTATGATTTCTTTGCTTCTTATGCTTTTCCAGCACCATTCTTGGTAGATTGTACTTTTGCATAGAAGTCATACAAAAAAACCTCTGAACTGACAATATGTTAATAACACTATTAAACCGTAACCACAGGGGGAAAAAAGTTTCACTCCCAGCTTTAAACAACTTTAGCTTTACTGTCAGATCCCAAGCTTTTTACCAGAGGGACTAGAAAGAGCGGTGCAGCTAAGCTGAGTGTTATGACACACAGGAATTCAGGTTCAAAAGGAACCATCTGGTTCGTTCAGTTCACTGCAACTGCAATAGATTTTTAGTTCTGAAAGGTCAATGTCACATGCATATGTAAAAACTGGAATACTTCCAATGCACTGTAACAAAATAAAAACCTTTTTAAATATTAGAAGTTAGTTAAAAAATGTAATGACAGGGTGTCAAGGGAAATAACACACAGAGAACTGTACACAATCAAGTAGGAGAGATCGCCAGTGTCCTGTGTTTCTGAAGTGACCTTTTAACTATTTTATACTTAATTCAGAATTCTAAATAAGGCTAAGAACTATTTTAAAAATTATGTTTCAATTACGTAAGACAATGATGACAAAATTAAAACTTAGATATGATCCAATAACTGTCACTGGGTCTGCTAGTGTGGAGGAGGTGATAAATATCCACTTTCAGCTCTGAATTTCTTGGTTTTTCTCTGTGTTAAGTCCTCTTCTAACATTAAAAAAAAAAAAAACCAACCAAAAAAACCCCCCAGTTTTCATCTTCTGTTCTGCCTACAGCCACCTCTGTGTTTCCCATCTGTCTACTCCTTTCTTGCTGTTCTTCAGCTGAATAACTCCCAGAAGATCTCTCTTGGCTCTGCTTGCCAGTCTAACTTGGCCAGCCCCATCACGCCAGCAGGCTAGAAGGTTGCAGGTAACCCAGCTGCACAGTTTCCACCAGTCCAGCAAGCGGTCTTCCTCCAGCTTTCTTATCGTAACCTGTCTCCAGTTTCAGATGACAGGCATTAGGTACAACTTTTTGGAGCGTTAATGAGTATTTCCTTCTAACCAATTCAGTATTTAGTATTGTCAAATAAAAAAATCCAGCACGTAACTCAAACACAAATTTTAAGGAAGAATGTTCCTTACTCTTCCATCTTGCTCTGTTCAATATTTGATACTTCTAATGCTTCACTACCCCATCTCTTTGAGGCCTAAGGGTATTCTACCTGATCAGCATCTCTATCCATGCTTACAAAAACACAGACAGAGAAAAATTATGATATAATGTATTTTCAATTCAACACTGAAAGGAAAACATTTAACTCATTACAGCAATTCATGCAATTTGTCAGTTACAAACTGAGCAGTAAATAAAAGTAGCTGTCACAATGGCTATGTTTAACTTTCTGTATCCTATCTTGAATGAAAATACAACTAGGCAGGATATTTTATATCGCCAAATATTTATCCCTTAACAAGTCAGTTTCTGTGTGTATTCTTTCAACTGACAAATTCAGTTGTAAACAGTAAATTATCAAATTCCTTTTAGCAAAGGCCAAACTGTATTAGTCCAAGGAAACTAGGAGCACAAAGATACGTTTACCTAACACATAGCAAACCTGGGGAAAATGGGACAAGAGTCAAAGGCTGATAAAGGTGTTTCCAAGATAGAAATTGGAACACTCAGCATTAAAGCACACATTGCTTGAAATGGAAAGTAGAATCCAGAGGTAGCCACCATTGTGTCTTACTCATTGCATCAAATCACAGAAAAATGGAAGGTCACCAAGTATATTCTGTTATACCAAGACATAGTTAATCTTAGACCATTTGGGGGGGACAGGTAAAATGCCATCCCTGCATTAACTTACCCTTACTAAAGGAAAATGTTTTATTTGTAACACAACTTCTTCCTGCAACTAAAACTGTTATTGCTTTACAGCCATCAGGAACAGCAAACCCCACAGTTTATCATTGCCACAATTTCCTTTAACCACAGTGGCAGAAACAGTTGTTCCCTACTCCTTAGTTTTGTGCCACTGATTATTCCTGACTAAATAACTAATTGCACTTGACCCTACTAAATTGCATCATCTTTCTGATCAGGCTGTTTGGAATTCTAATATTACTCTCAAACACAAACACAGCCAGGCAGTTCTCTCCCTGGTCACTTTGTTGTCTATCAAAATTACCAATCAGACCATCTTGTCATCTATCAAAATTACCAATCAGACCATCTTGTCATCAGTGAGAAACGCTGCTGAAGTCAGGACACCTGATGTTTCTTCCTTGCTTGTAATACGTTATCCTCTTGCAGAAAGACATAAGATGCAGCTAAGATCATTCAATCTCTTAAAATACATGTTGGCTGCTACACATCAACATGGGGGTGGGGGAGATGAAAGAGGGCTTGGTTCCCCAGAACGCAAATTTAAAAAAAAAATAATTAAAAAAATCCATCTACTGAATAGAGTTAGCCTCGTGAACAGGATTGTTCTTTAAAATCAGATGACTTAGAAAAAAATATCTGACTGACACTTGGAAAATTTGACTGTCAAAGGAAGAAGAGTTGAGCTTTGCTTCAAAAGGTTAGTGATTTGAACGTTTCTTTAAAAGATGGGAGACCTAGATTCAGTTTCCTCTGCAACCTGTGAGGATTGAAACCTGCAATCCTTACATCCAAAAAGAGTATCCCAACTACAAGTCTAGGGAACAGCCTCAGGAAATCAATTTTTACATCCTTCCTTGAAGCTCTGTATATAGGGAGGATAAAAAGCAGAACACTCAGCTGGAAATGAGAAGTCTTCTGTTTTGTCTCACTGTCCTCAGTATATGTGTGCATATATACAATCTGTAGCTCGTATTTTAACATAAGCATTTGTATATATGCATACAAATATCATTTCATTCAGTAATTTTCAATAAATGTACATTGTGTGTGCATGTGTGTGATGTCTTACACCAGTAGTAGAGTCACTGCATTCTACATCCTATGCTTTGAAAGTTTTAACACAATGTTTAATGGGGAAGAAAAACCCACCAAAACAGAGTCCATGAAACACTATCTTCTATTTAGTACAAAAATAATTGTGGTCTTCTGAGATTTATAGAGCACTTATTGCTCTTGCATGTGGGTGGCAATGAAGCAGCAACACGTAGTCCAAGGGCAATCAGAAGTGACTTCAGAGCCTTGAGACAGTTGATAGGAAAAAATAAAGCTGTGCTCTAGGTTCCCTTATCTCCTCCCAGTTGCGAGAAGCAGCATTGTAAGAAACAAACAAGCCCAGTTTATTAATATGTGACTCCATGGCCAGTGTCACCGCCACAATTTCAGGTTTTTCAATAATGGGGTAGTCTACAGAGGACCAGGCTTGCTGGCATCAGATCGGATTCACCTTTCTGAAAGGGGCAAGAGGGTCTTTGCTCACAAGCTAGTGTAGCTCATTGACAGAGCTTTAAACTAGGTTGAGGGGGAACAGGGATAGTATCAGGCTTGCCCGTGACAAGCTGTGAGATGACACACCAAAGTTAGATGGGGTACCAGCAAGGGTCCTCAGCCTGTTGTTCTGAGATGTGCTGGCTACGCTGGAGCACACTTGAAATCTTAGAGAGAAGAAAGGGGCTCTTGAGATAATAGGAACCAACAAGGAAACATTGGTGAAGTACCTCAAAGGAATTAAGGGGTGTGCCTCTAAGAAGGTGACATAGCCAACAGCCCAGCTGAAGTGCCTCTGCAGCAATGCATGCAGCATGGGCAACTAACAGGAGGAGCTGAAAGCTACTGTGCTGCTAGAAAGCTATGATCTAGTTGCCATTACTGAAACTTGGGGGAAACAAATCCCATAACTGGAGCATGGTTAGCGATGGCTACAGGCTCTTCAGAAGGGACGGGCAAGGAAGAAGGGGTGAAGGTATTTCCCTCTATGTCAAGAGTAGGGTAGAGTGTGAAGAGCTGTCTCTGAAGAATAACCATGAGCAGATTGAGACCTATGGGTAAGAATAAGAGACTGAGGCAACACTCAAAGGGAGCAACTGATATGCCTAAAAACGTGACTAAATCACCGTAGGATACCAAAGATATTCACGCACACTCGGCTGGTAGACGTAGAAACTAGAAGGGATTTTTGTCTTTCTAGAAAGCTACCTGGAGGAAGGGTAAGAAACAAACCTAGAAGTGTACTGAATGCTTACTTCCAGGCAACTGAATTGCATTTTAAAGTTTGAAAACAGGTATTAAGTACAAGCAAATCAGGATCACAAACTGCTTTCCAACAGCCTTGAGATGTTGTTATCTTGATTAAGGTTAATTTCACCACAATAACCAGAAAGTATCCAAAGCATTAAAAAAAGCCAACCAAAAACCTACAATATCATAGTTAATCTCAAGTTACTGAATCAGTGGGTTTGCTTTATACATGTTAAAAAGCAAGACATTAATTAGACCATTACTTTTATTAGGAAAGATAAAAATATAAAGCAAAACATTGTACAGCTACTGCCTACCCTGTTCCTGCAATCCAGACTCTCACGAGTGCTGGTTTGACCTTGGAGAAACTCAAATTAGTTTCATCTGAACATGTCAGCAACAAATAGATCCTTTCTCCCTGTTCCCCATGGCCTCTCACAAAACATGTCTTTACACATGCTTTTCTTCTTCATTCCAAATATTTCCATCTTCATCCCTCTTAAAGTCATGTGATTGACATGTAGCACCTGTTCTGTTCAATGAACTGAAAATACCCTGGCTGACAGCTGCATATCTAAGTAACCAATGAGCTGGTAACACACAGAGGCAAATATGAAAAGAAGATGCAAGTGTATTTTTTGCTTCAAACAAAAAATTTCAGTGCATTAAAAGGAAATGCATTATGAAGTTCATCCCTCCAAGAAAGAACAAACTCAATAGGCAAAGACTGTTACCAAATATTCTATTTGTTCATACTCTGCAGCTATGCTGTGAGAGAACACCTGTTTGTTTTTTTTTTTAAAACAATGAAGCCACCTGTTCAATTTATTATATGAAATAAGTATTAACAGCCTTGAGCATGTGTCTTCTCAAGATTAAAGATAAAAGCATCATAATTCTCTGGTTACTTTATTAAGAGTCAAGTCACACAGCTCCTCATGGCTACAGATAACATCTAATCAGTTAATCAAAGATAAACCAAAACAGATAACTGCATGTCAAAATCATTAATCTTACCTGACAGGCAGATGTATGTTAAATATTCACCCTGACCCCCAGTAGCTAAGAAAGGAATCTTTTTTTTCGTTCTTCTTTTCACTTGGACGGCTCCCAGCATCCTTTCATCATGTGGGGCAAAAATTTCTTTACTGATTGCAGATTTGGCATTCATTGTAGATCACAGATATAGCAGACTGCTGCTCTCTAAAAATAAAGCCATAAATAAATAAAAATAATATTAGAAACTCGAAAGTTATATGAAAGTCCAGCTAACTTACATGGGCATTATTTGAAGGTCAGAGCTGTTAAAGTTTTTAATGATTCAAAGAATTTAGAAGATAATTTCATGCATTTAGAGGCAGAATTTTCCATGTATGTAAGAGTCTCACTTAAGTTGTTCTCCACGCTTCTTAAATTCTCTGAAACTAGCTTAGCGGATTTTGAGCAGAAGCCATCCAACACTAGCTCTTCAGTTGGATGCAAAATCTTCTCAGAGGGACACCCTGTAACTTCATGCTATATAAAAGCTTCATTAATTCCCTCTCTGGTAACTTGAGGGAAGCTCATCTGTCCTACAGACAGGGAAAGCTCTCCAAGAGCATAGGGAAGGAACATTGTGGTTGAGTTTATCAGTGTCCTCTCTGAGCTTGGTTGTGCTTGCAGACAAGAAGTCACATTTATAGAAGATACAGAAAGCTTCAGACTCAGTAAGACACTTCTTTCAGGAGCACTGCTCTTGGTGACAGTACTTGACTAAGCAGCTCCTGCACTTCTTGCAGCTTTAGCACCTCATCCCCTCAACACCTCTTTAATTATCAACTGGGCAACTCCACAGAAACAGTGAGTGTCAGAGAAGCCACTGGTGCTCACACAGACAAAACCACATCTCCTCTTTTCTGCTAAGCAATTTTGACCCAGGTCAGTTCCTCACTGTGTTTCATAAGAAAACAGCAACCAACTTAGGAGAGACATTTGGGTGGGTGGGGTGAGTGGCAGATGTAGAGAATGAGGAGGGAGAATGGAAGCTGCTTATTCAAGCTTGTCCAGCAGAAGAAAGGTTGATCTGACCACAGCTTACAGAGGCACCTAACTGAAGGAGAGAGAACTCAGTTACAGAGGGTGTATTATCTAGCAGCACTACAGTTATAACTCCATCTAGTTCTGCACTGAAATCTGTTAACAAGTATATAGGTCTCACTGACAGAGACTGACAAATGCCCCTTTTTATTGCTCAAATACAATGACGCTCCAATACATACATGTTAAATGCCACATCTCCATATCATTAAGACTTTTAAGCCCACAGATCTTTGACACCCTTAGCTTTCTTAGTATGGGCAAGATCACCTTCAGGTCTCCACTACTGAAGCCAGAAATTCTGCCTGTGGGATCATTTGATATTTGCCACAATTTAACTATTAAAAAACATAGATAAATTCCAGTCAAATTACATTATGAAGCCAAAAGAGTCATGAATCCATTATCTTTAGTCTGCGTACTATCAGCAGAGTAATTGTCTTAACACTTTCAGTCTCAACATTTTGTAGGCACTTATGACAATCCTTTATCTAAAAAAATCCAAACCAAAATAAAAACAAACAAACAAAAAAAACCTGTATTCATGGAGGTATGAAAGAGCACAAATTAGTCCAAATCAAATTCACCACCTATTTATTTTGGTATGCAAATAGAATCCTTTGTCAAAGTAATCTGTACTAGTATACTTCAGTTAACCATATAAAGATATGCAAACTCTGACAACTCTTAGCATTAAGTTATTTTACATGCACCTTTACAAAAATCAATTGCATTAAAAAAAATGGCGCCAAAGGAAAAATCCAGACCAATTTCAAAGGAAAAAAAGAACATGCAGCTCCTGAAAAGATGTGATTTCATAACTCCTGCCATGTAAGTTATCTACCTTTAACAACAAATAGATCAACTTGAAAAAAGAATAAATTTACCTGCTAGTTACTTAGAAAAGATTGTTTTCACATTCATGTTTATTGTACCACGATTTTCCCCTCCTCTGTGTTATGAAAATATTTGTAGTATATCGTATACCAGCATGCGAGCTGCTGGCAGTTTATGACTAGGGTTTCAGGATGGGTTTTTTTTTTTTTTTGCTTTGGTTTGCGGTTTCGGTTTTTTTGGATTTTTTTTTTTTTGTTTGCTTTATTTTTAAGTTCAAGGCCAGTATCGATGACTACGGGTTTAATAACACAGACCTTCTTTCGGCTGAGATAAAGATTGATAATCTTTGCAAAAATAACTTCAGTCTCAGGCCTTCACATACTTAAAGAATTTTCAATAAATACCCTACTGAGAAAACACACACAAACACTGTCAGATAAAAACATACTCGAGTCACAGTCAATGGAAAAAGTGTTCTCCAGCTTGCAATGATCTGATGCTGTTAATTCTGCAACTGAGATGTTGAATAGATGTTCTCAGACCTTTTTTTGAGGTTCACATACTGCAAAATAAAGCGTGATTTCAAAGACATACTCAGTGATGTAAAGGTTTCCTGGATTAAGTTTTCCCTACCTACAGTTGGTTGTAGTAGTAACTGTTATCGGTTTAGAGCTTCAAAACTTCCACGTATACTTTAAGGATATTACAAGCAATAGATCTCACTGTATATGGCTGTATTTGGTAAGACTGCTGAACAGGAGGCAAGCCAAACAAACAAGAGACACTATTCAAATCCTATTTTATAGATTTCCCAAATAATTTTGCTTCATATATGCACTCCAACTTACAGCATGAAGCTAGAGTGACTGCCACATAGACAATAACCCAAAATAAATGCAAAACCTAGGAGATTTAATTAATGTACTTCTCCATGTATATATACATCTGTGTCTTAAGGCAAGTGCTATTATGCACGTACAACATACAAATCCTTCTTTAAATAAAGCCTAGCTCAACACAATATTCCAAGACAGATTCAAACTCCTGTTTCACTAGAGACACAGAAGACATGACTAGAACAAGCAAATATTGCAGTCTATTGCTGCATACTGTTATTTGCTTTGTGATTAAGCTGGTTGTATAGACATCCACCAGAAGCTGTACACAGACAGATGCTGTAGACACCCAATGTTGTAACTGCAATCTCCAACTAAATCACGCACTCACTGCCCAAGATCCTTCTGTTCCCCATACTTTGTTTACAACAGCCTCAGATGCTGGAATTAACCAACTAATCTAATGCAGTGTTACTGATTGCTGAATCTGATGTGGAAACTGACACTGGCACAAACTGCAAAAGCCTATTTATTTAAAAAAGAAAAACCAGCCAACTGTGCCTGTACGCAAACAGACTCCTGAGATTGAGCTGTTGGTATAGTTTGGATGAAGTTTTTTTTCATACGTCAACAAAAATCAGCACCTGGGTTTAAATAAGCTACCTTCTGCATATTTCCTGGTGGATCTATGGGAGTTCGACTCGATGTTCCTTACAGGTCCCTTTCAAATTGAGATATTCTATGTTTCTAGAAAAAGCAAATGTTATATTAAAGTCTTAAGTAAAACATTCCAACACTCTTCTTTTCCAAAAGCAGGCATAAGGGAGTCTTATTAGTCTTACTAAAAAATATGGAAGACTTGCTCAAGGAACATGAATTAAGTCTCAATTTTTCCCATTCTCCAACACAAACAATTCTCTACCTAAAAAGAAGTAATGCTAGCAGTACATGCAAAACTTCATGTAGTACATGCACACTTCTTTACACAGTAATGTTTGCTCTTGGCACGCATTCCAGGACGAATTCAAACGATCAGCAGTTTCCATTCATGGCCCATGTGGAATGCAAACAGTTTTCCCCATGCTCAAATATAAAGTGCCTTAAAAGTTGAAACTTTTACTGGATGATCTCTGAGCTCTCTGAGACAGTACATTAGTGTTCACAATGTTTTCCCCTCTGTGGCAAGAGGTATTTAAATGTTTCAGTAAATGCAAGAGCCTTTAAGGAGAGCCAACATTTCCTGCCTCACGTGCATTCTTTGTTCCATGTAGTTAATTCTGCTTAAATTATTATAACGATGCTTTTGGCTGAACGAAGAAAATTCCATTTTTCTCCCACAGATTTTCACTCCAGCCATCACAGTGTTATGGAAGAGGATGTCAACATTTACACTGTGCCCCCAGTGCTCAACAAAAACACCCAAGAGGGAAGATTCCTGTGCAGATTTGAACTAGTGCCTGTAACACACTGTCCATCTGCATCTCCTCCAGTCTTTCTCTGCTGCAATTCTTCTCCATGATATTTTTATCACTAAAACCTCCTTCTAGGAACAGCTGACCATTCCTCTATATGTGCGCGTGAGGGGACGGGGATTAAAGGTAATCTCTAAAAGATATTAAATAAAACCAAGATACTTAGGCTGATACCTTCACAGATCCCACACATTCAGCAACAAAAAACTTGGACTGTTTTCTGGTCAGCCAGAATCTCAGACTGTTTTCGGGCAGACAGCCAGCAAGCGGCTCACTTATCTTTACATCCAGATGTTTTATAGGACTATGCAAGTGAGGGGAAAAAAGGAGATTTGCAGTATCTTTCTTGAGGTATTGGTACACAGAAGGAACTGGGGAAACTAAACCTCAGCACGCAGAATTTAAGTAGTAGTAAATTAGCAAGGAGAAATTAAGTAAGAAGCAAGAGAAGGAAGAGCAAGTAATGTTTTCCAAAAAAAAGAAAAAATGTTCAGTATGTTAAGACTCCCTGTTTTCAAGGATCTTTAGTTTAATCAAAAACAGGGATGGGCTCACAGGACAGGCTAACCACTGAAATGCTGCCTGCAGTGGGAAATCATCTGAGCAACCAGCTATTGCTGGGCTGCACTATTAGCTCTAGCAAGCGCTCAAATCTGCTTTTAATAAAGCCAACATTCTGAGAAAGGACATCTACTTTAGGAAATCATTGCAAGACACCATTATTAAAAGCCCAGCTTCTGCTATTGTGATAATTGTCTGGTATTTACTTGCTGGAAGTGTTGGGACTACATATTTGATCATTACATTCATCAAAAAAAATCTGTATTTGTTGTCATCTCAAAGAGCTAGTACAACTTTTGAGAAGCACAAAATCATTGCTAAACCAAGGCAAGTAGTTTATAAATCCTTAAAAAGCAAATATTAGAAAATACAATTTCTAAAGTTGGTTTGCAATAGATTAGTTAAGCTTAATTCTATCCTACAGGAATAACACCAAGTTTAATAAGCTCTGCAAGCAAGGATTAAACCACTAGATGAACCTTACTATAAAATAGTTGAGGTAAAATCTTCAAAAGGCTTGAACATAACAAGAATATCAGAATATCTTCCGTCACCCTTCTACTTGCAAAATACAACTTTTCTTGATAGATTTTTATTTAAATTAGGACAATAGTGGTAGCCACTATACATGCCAGAAAAAAAATATTATTTCCTACTAACATGAGTTCACAACTTTTAAAAGTATTTACAGGGGGAGGTGCAGGGGGAAATCACTCTCCAGAGCTACTCGTAGGCAGTCACAGTTCCAATTCATTTTTTCAAATAAGCTTTCAGTCATGACTGGTTTATTTGGATAAAATATTAACTCTACAACAAGAAAATTATGAAGTTGCAAACTGCATTTGTGGAAATTTTTTAAAAGAGAAACAAGAAATGTGTTTTACTTACATGTATAACTACAAAATAAACTGTCTGCCCAACCAAGCTGAGCTGGACATAAGCAGACTTCAGAGAGCAGTGGCTCCTAAATCTAAAACTTGAGTCTTTCTTCCGCTGAAATGACTTTTTTCTTTCTACTGTATATTCCAGGTGAAACAATTGTTTCTTGTTCTGACAAACACACAGCAATTCCAGACCTAGCAGCTAACGTCCTAGTAAACAGTATGTTGGGTTGCAGATAAACTTTGCTCACAAGAGGATATTAATTCTGAAGTGAACCTACAGTACTGCAAGCTGGAAAAATTAGACTCAAATATAAGACATGTAACACTTCTGTACTGCAAGTTTGTGTGTGAACAGCTGCAGACAGTTAATAGACTCCTTAAACAGGAGAAACAAGAAAACAACCATACATTCAAGAACTGCGGCAAATTAGAAAGAATTGCTGCTTATGTTTTCTTAGCATTTTGGATCAAGACTGTACTATAAGAAGTTAATAAATAATAATGCAAGAATTGGTGGACATTATGGACATTCAGTCTCTAAGTGTTTTTTCACATCCGAGAGCAGGAGTACTCCCTATGTGTGCTTTCCCCTGGACTCCATAAGAGCTGGGTGTGTTTCTGGGATGCAAAGATGCCCCAGGGAGAGAAAGGCACCTCAGTAGAAGGCAGTAGAGCCCTGTCAGGGCCTCTCCCTGACAGCTGGTTACCCACTTGGAGAGGTTCTGATTATAAAAGTCCCACAATCTGACAGTTGCTATTGTTTGAGAATGTATGAATTTGAAAATAAGGATGGACAACGCCCCATTAAGCAGCATCATCCAAACAATGAACCTGTTCGCCAGAAAGTACCTGAGAACTGCTTGGGAAGACTGCCATTGGAGTCATCTCTTTGAAAAGGAAACGTTCTGAACCTCACAAACAGATTCACAGAGAAACTTGGGAACTGCCAGATGTTACAACAAAGCCCCAGAGAGACTACATTTGCATTTGTAGCAAGTTGCATTTATTCCTTTAGGACACTGGGACATTCATAGCAGTAATAACTATTACTTCTGCATAGCAACACTGAAAATCATAGTCTTAAGGTCAGCTTAATCCTTATGATCTTTTAGATATTTTTAGATGTTAAGACCAGTTATTACATCTGCCCTTAGATTTTTATTTGCAGTCTGAACTATCACAGTTTCTGCTGTCATTCCTCACAGGCTTCTTGTTCCAAACACCTCACCTCTCCAAACCCTTTCCCATTGTCCTACATCTTTTACAAAATGCAATCCTCAAATCTGGACTCAGCTTCACTTACGGCACCAGAGTCAACTTGAGGAATTACTTGGTCAGTCACTGGAACAGGCTCCCCAGTGAAGTGGTCATGGCACCAAGTCAGAGTTCAAGGAGTGTCTGGATGACACTCTTAGTCATATGGTTTAGTTTTATGTAGTCCTGCGAGTTGGATTCAATGATGCAGTCCTGAGTAATGTGCTCTAGGCAATCCTGCTTTAGCAGGGGAGTTGGACTAGATGATCTCTAGAGGTCCCTTCCAACTCTGACAATTCCATGATTCGACATTGGTCATAAGACACCATTAAAGTTGAGATATCTCTGCCAGTTCCAACTTATTCATATGGTCTAATACTTTATCACAGAAACAAATCAATTGGTTTGATTTTTTTTTTTTTGAGTTCTCTCAAAAGAAAAATAATTTAAAACATGGAATTAAAGAATCTTGGTGAGAAGGAGCAGCCCATGTTCTCCAGGGAATAGGGAACTGGTTTGAAGGACTGCAGTTGGGAGCATGCACCGTTTCTTTCAGCAGTTTGTGTTGTTTCACGTTTAATTTATGCCCACCTCGTACATTTGTGCTGGCAGAAATGATTGATTTCCCTGTGCACTTTTCTTCCTTTTGACAGCACAGGTGCTTATGTGGTAGTGCAGTGAACTAGACAAGAGAATTAATCCAGGTTTAATCCAGTTTAAAAGAAGAAATATAGTGATTAGTTTTGTTTTCACTCAGATCAGCTCCCTGACTCCGTTCACTACACAGCTGCGTGTCAGCACGTGGGAAGGAAGAGCAGGGGTAAGATTAGGGCTGCTTAGGCACCAACAGTATTAGTTTGCAAAGAACATGAAACTGTGGTTTAAAGACAAAACCTGAAATGTCAGGAGCTTTCATGAAATAGTGAAATTGGCTGACTGAAGACATGGCACAGAGCCAATCTAGGTGAAATTTTTTTAAATCAAAACTTGCAAAAAAGAACAAAACTGAATTAAAAGTGCTAAAAGAGAGGAGTTCACATGAGGCTCTCCTTGATAAGAACACATCTCCTGATAGGAGTGAATTTCTCAGTATACTGACTCCATTATTATTGGGTTAAACAGAGGCATAGCAAAAAGGCAGGTTGGAAGTTAGGCTTGGTTAGCATGCAATGTGATTTGTGCACTAAATCAGAACCTGCTGCATATAGGAATATACAAAAATATTATGCAGTGCTACTACTGCAGTATACCCCACATAATCAGAACACACTAAGTCACAGCAGCTACTCTGGCAAGACATCTCACAAGAACCTAATTTTGCCTTCTTAACATGAACAGTCACAGATGCTCAATGAAGGCAAACTCTGCAAGTACTAAGTACTGATCACTGAAAAAAACCAGCTGTTAAATGGCTTCATTATTCAGTGTAGAGGTTGCAAGAGAGACAGGACATTACTACAGTATTAGCTGAAAGCGTTTTAAAGAAAAAGAACTAAACCACTGATTCAGCAAACAGCTAGCACATAGTACTCTTGCAACTGGCTTACTCCAACTAGTGTACCTCAGTATGCTCTTAAATCATGTTTTCCACATCCTCACAGTTCCATTTCCATTCCTCCTCATGAAACTGGCATAAACTGCAAATTTCTGCACATTACAGTCATCTATTAAATGGAATATTCCAAAAGAGGAGGAGGGAACAGTCAGGTCTCTCAGGCTGAAGATTTTCAGTTTTCTGAACTGCAACCTGCAACACCCATATCTGAAAAAAAAAAAAAAAAAAAAAAAAGGAAGTAAACTCTTTATCATTCTGTTCCTTTATATTACTTTAATGCTGAGGAAGAGTACAAAAGCAGAGTAATACAATGGCATAAAACATCACATCAGGGGATTAAAGCATTCTATTTCATTCGTCAAAGGTGGATCAACTTGCTCTGGTAAGTATAAATATTTTTTTCCAATCACTTCAAATACACAAGCAAAATCACTTACTAGCAAAATGCATAATTCTTTTAAGAATGCAATATATCAGGTTCTGGGGATTTCAGAAACTCTCTAAGGGCAGAGACACTTCTGTAAAGTATTACACCAACATTAGACTTGAGGGAAAACAAGAACTGTGTAAAAGTAGTAAACCATCTGTTGGCAGTGTCCCGATATTTTCTAGCAGTTAACTAAATATAGTTTTCTTTCTGGCAAATGACACAAGCTAAACACATTCCTGACATGCTGAATACCTCTTCCCAGGAATCCTCCAATATCACCCATTTCAAAATGGGTGAACCCAATAACGCTTGCAAAACTGCGAAGAGTTGCGCAAACTGAAGAAATTATGAAAAACTAGTCTGCTCCAGTGTTTTGTTCAAGGGATGTTATCATCTCAGGAATTATTAAAAATGTCATCCATGGCTTTTATCCCCCACTATGTTTGAACGCTTAGCTCTGCACTCCTGACAGAATTCAGGAGGAAAAAAAAAAAAAAAAAGGCAAAAAACAAGACTGCAAACAGACCTTGTATATTTGAAGACTTTTACTGTTTTGTGGTTTGGTTTCTTTTGTTTTGGTTTTGGATTTTGGTTTGTTGTTGGTTGTTTGGTTTTTTTATGTGTGTTAAATGAATGGATTGTTCTTTAGTCTCACAGAAACCTGAGAAAAGCTGAAAGGGAAACTACTGATTTTTTCCTCTCTCTTGATACTTTCATAGTAATTTGCAATCAGTGACCAGTAGTAGAAGTACTGTATTTTAACAACCAGAAAGTTTCCATTAAACATGGAGGTGGTGGGGAGAAAATATCTTGTCAAGCGATAGCCTGTTGGGCACGAGATACTCTTCTTTTAACATAAAAACAAAAAAGAAGATACAGCTTTCACCCTCTGCACTCCTTTCAGGGACCAAGTAGTGACTTCTTGAGGATTTGAAAGCTTTCATCAGGTTTAGGAATCTGGACAAACCAATAAGTTTGGGATTAAAATCTCTTACAGATCAAGTGTATGGGATACCTGTAAAACACATAGTAACATTTTACAGTTCTACACTAAATTCTAAGACCAACAGTATAAAATCACAATGAGGGATGAAAGGAAAACCTAGACAGCCAAAACAAAAAATGTCCTTCTCTAGTTTTTTCTATTATGTGTTTTCACATTTTCCCAAAAGAGAAAGATAGTGAAATACCTTTCTCAATATTTCCACTTTAAATAATTACATGTGTTTTGCACATCTGAACTGAGATACAACTGAATAAAACATGGAGGCATGAGAAGGTAGACCAAACAGTGGCACTTAAGCTTGTGTAAGAAACGCCCTATCCAAGAAGTGGGGATGGGACAGGACGATACAAAAACCCTGCAACATTTGTTTAAGTTTAGGAGTGATTCTGTGCTTCTTGCACATTTATAGCTCTTAAGCATCTACATGCATAAGTAGGGCAGTTTAAAAAACAAAACATGCAATGTACTTCTTTCATTAGACTGATCCCAGAAGATACCAGCCCAATCAATGTATCAAATATCCTCCCAATCTTAATCTCACTTGCAACTTTACTGTGAATAATTTACATTGTCTCTGAACAATGCGCAAAGCTATGGACCCTGAAATAACATCATCTCTCAATATATATTCATAGGCTTAAACAAAGATGATTAGAGTACCAAGAGTATGCTGAATTTAGAAATATACATTTTCAAATGGACTAAGAATTCCAATCTCCCCCCACCATTCAGAAGTATAATAACTGACAACATCCACAGCAACAAATCCTCTGCAATGATTCTATGCCAAAATCAACTTCATACCACATCTAGTGCAGAGCTGTAAACATTGATATTACTAAGAAAATGACATCTCCAACATTCAAACTGTTTACTGCCAGTAACCATCTAAAAAATACAAAAAGGTATTTTACATGGCAACACCCTTAGATAAACTGACATCTAACTGAAAGAACAAGTACATATCCCATACAGTGTTACGATTTTTATCCCACAAATGCTTTCTGCAAGAGCAACAGGAAGAAATAGATTGCATATTTAACTAAGACCTCTGAATACAACGGAAGAAAAAACAACTGCCAGCCACGCATCCCCGGTTGTGGTGTGCAGCCTAAAAAAGAAATCCATGTACATATATACATGCTTATCTCAAATGCAATATTCTTTTTCCAGCATAGCCAGGCTCAAGAAAGTCCTCCACGTGGACTTCACTACGGAATCACTATTGCCATCACTACGCAATAGTAGCGACCCACACAATTGCTCAAGGACAGAAATATCCAGTTGCAGGTAAGAAAACCATTCACAAAGAAATCAATCCAGTTCTGTCCTCAGCCAAAAGATCTCTTCAGCACCAGCTTATGCCAGTTTAGCTGTGGGATGCTGCCAAATAACATGGTCAACACCTTTTATCTCCTTTTTTTTTTTGCCGATTCATGAGAACAGTAATGCCATACTAAAGTTTTTAGCTGCATTTAGCTTACATCATTACTATCAACACAGAGGAATCAGTGGGAATATGCACTACTTTTGGCACTAATCTACAGTTCACTGTGTTAATTCATTCTTGAAACTTTACCCTCACCTCTGCACATACCTTTAGAAACAAGCCTGAAAATGACATTTTTAAACTTGATTAATCTCAAATCCTAAACTGATGTCTCAGAGGAAATGATGTGATAGGGTCTGTTACAATGAACATACAGACTCCTCTCCACAGCTTCAATCTTTTTTTTCATTTAGTCAACAGCACACCACCTCTACCCATCCTAACATCATGCTTTATTCAAAACTACTAAACTACTTTGCTTTTCATGTAGTCTAACAATCATCATAAGTAATTAAAAGCAACTAGGTCCAGTCAGTAATTAACTGCTTATCACACCCTGCATCCAGAAAATTTTACAAGTATATCTTATATTAGACCAAGTGATCTCTTTGCTATAGGCTTTTCCTTTCATATATTCTGCACACACAGAAGAACGATACAAAAAAATTCAGAAAGGTAGCATTAGCATTATCTCCAAACTTATAACTTCTGAAAACCACCCACCTACAAAATCAGCTACATTAAAAGAAAAAGATTAATTTATTAATACAAATGATCTAAATCACATTTCACTTTATCTTTTACTTTTTATTTCACACAGACAGTATGCAAATAAACATGGCTTCAGAACCTCATACTTGCCCATTTATTAGACTAAACCACTGTAACAATGTACATCAAACATGTTCACTTCATAGCGCCTAAAAAGATTTAGCAAAGAAGCTTGAAAATTTGCACAGGTGGCTTAAATTCACAATACACATGCAAAACTTCCATCACCTAAGGATATGCTTGCATGTTTAAGGTAACTTATAATATGTATAATTACAGAAGGATTTATACAAAGACTTGTTAAAACAAAAAACATACTCAAAAACTTTGTGAAAAGTGACATTAAGGTTCATTTCTGCACCTGGTTCATCCACATTAAAAACAGCACTTTGGCTGCACATAATAAAGAAAATGTCCCGGTTTGAAGTAAAACCGAACCAATTTTCTGTTCTGTAACTTTACATCCTAGCTAGGCCTCCTCTAACTCTCTGAAATTAACAGCATATTGTGGAGAAAACTGCTCGTTCTCAGAATGATAAGACCCATGTTTGTGCTCCATGCCAAGGAATGGTGTGCAGGGAGGCCCTTGCTTATACTTATTGCTATAACAACCAAGGTCAGCCAATTTTGTTATTTGCCCCCTTAGAGGGTCGGAAACGGAAAAAACGTAGAGGGGTCACATTGATGGGGAGGAGTGGACAGGACAGGTGACCCAAACCTGACCAACCGGGGTATTCCATCCCATCTGCCCCATGCTCAGTATAAAGGCTGAGGGATCAAAGGGTCAGCGCTTCCTGCGATGGCCAACGTCCAGAGGGGACTCTGTCTGTTCATCTGCCTTTGATCCCGATCCGTGTGTTCCTGACTCCAGAGCTGGAATCCAGTTCCCATTCGTCACTGAGTCCAGTCTGGGACTTCCCCAGTGCCTGCCGGTGATGTGACTGTCAGCCTGGGAACTTGATACGGTTTTGTATATATTGTATCTATTTCATTATTTTTCTTCTTTATTTTTATTTTAATATTAATTTTTCATTAAAGTAGTTTAGTTCATTCTAAACTTCTGAATCTCCTTATCTCTTTCTCCTCCTCTCTCCTCTTTTAGGGGGGGAAGGGGGGGGAAGGGCCATCTGCCGGTCCGGTTTTGGTAAATTCAGCCGAAACCACGACAGAAAAGTGCATTATTATTTTTAAATGCGTAATGCAGAAAAGCTCACTACATCTGTCTTAACAGACTTGCAATCTAGATAGTAACCAGCAGTTACTTTTCACACAGTTACAGGGAGTAAAAGATATAGCTGAAAAGAATGTAAGTTTGTCAAAACAGTACGGGGTACAGTAATGAAACTTAGAGAAGAGAGCAATTCCAGCTTCTAATGAAGAAGGGAATGGAGACATAGAGAACATTCATTGAAATACCAGTAAAAAATTAAGCGAGTACTGTAACCACAAGTGCAAGAAGCCCTTGATTTAGAAGCTTTTGGCTGTGGCACAGTTACAAAATATTTTGCCCCATAAGATAAAAAAAAAAAAAAAAACCACAAAAAAAAACAAACAAAAAAACCCCAAAAAACTTCACATTCCACATAAAAAGGTAAAACTTGTTTCTTCAACCTATATAACACCTCCATGTCCTAGCAGGACAGCAGAGAGAACCCACAATCTACCAGAAGAAGAGACAAACTGAGTACGAGCAATGAAAAAAAGGTGGGGGCAAAGCCTCACTTCTCAAAGCGCTACGATGATATCAGAAGAGGAATGAATAAATTGCAGAGTAAAATAAATAAATGAGGAGTAAAAAAAATAAATGAGTAAAAAAAAAAATAAATGAGGAGAATATCTCTCCTCATTTTGTTCAGCCTCCACAGCTCTCCCCTCATGCACTGAGGAAGCCATTTCATCACAGAAGGCAGATTGGTCAAGCCTGGTTTACTGTCTTGGCTCTTCCTGCTCACCTTCTTGTCCTTCACGTGCCTGGAAATAGCTTCCACTGACAAAACGTAAGAGCCTGCTATGACTTCTTACAACAAAAAGGGGGGGGGGGGGGATGAGTAATATAGGGAAGATATTCTGTCTTTCACATCGCTTACCCTGTTGCCTTCGCACTATTTCTCAGCTGTGATCCTCTGCATGCCCTACCAGCACCTCACTAGTGACTCAGGTTCGTTAGACACTAATGCTTGCCTGGCTGCTGTCCCAAGCACATCTTATGTTGTTGGCAGAAAGACTCAGCCCCAACGATGAAAAAAAAAAACCAGCATAAATATCAGTTACGAAAGCTGGATCTTTTAAACTTATCCAGTGGAGAGGAGAAAGATCAGAATTGCTTGCTGCAGCCCTACAGATACAGTCAAGGATATGCATGGGCTAAGCATAACACACTTTGGTCCGTGCTTCTTAATTGCATTTTAAGATGAGAATACTTTCTGTAAAACACCCTGGGAACTCCACTTCTGTCAGACACAGATACAGTACACTGCAATTCCTGCAATGAGCATTTATCCTCGGAGTTTATTCTGTGAGAAGGAGGTGACACAGCCAATGCTGGTGACGGTTCAGGGAGTAAGTCTGTGTACAGTTACTACAATATGTTGTTTCATAAATAGAAATTTGCCATTTCCAGGCAACTTCTCAGGGGAAAAGTAAACCCATTGTTTCAAGGCTATTGACTTCTAATGGATTCTACCCCAAAATCTCTTTTGAGCAGGGAAAAGAAGTAGCGTCTCCACTTCTTTGCTTTCCATCCAAGAATATGAAAGACTTTTTTTTAAATCTTTTCCTTCTACCCGACCGTCAGGTTGAGATAATCTGAAGACGTACAGTTCTATCCAAGTGCAATCATAGATGCTCAGAGACAGGAAGAGAAGGCTCCTCCAAAGGACTTGAGCAAAACACACCAGATGCAAAAGATCCCAGCCAGGAAGGAGACAGTTCATTCTTCTCTGGCAATGGATATGAAATGGGGTTGTGGAAGAAGGCAGCACCATCACTAACTAGGCTTCAGATATCTGAAAGGATACCCGGAGAAAAGCTGTTTCCTCTCCAACACTGAACTGAACTTATAAATGCCAAACCTTGACTTCCAGAACCTACAAATTATTTTATTTTTTAAAACTGCAGTGTCTAAACAAAACCAAGCTATTGCTTCAGGAGCAGAATTGCTTGTTTCTTTTACTGCAGAAATCTGGGTGCTAGTGGAGACCAAGCCTGGACTCAGAAACACTGAAGGTGCTCCACATTATGGAGAGTGGTTAGGATGCTGTGAAATCCAGGCTTGGGCTTTACCAACCTGGACTACAGCTATGCCGGGGCTGGCTAGACAAAGGAATGACTCTGAAAGACGTGGGAAGCCATTCAGCGGTAGACTCCTGTGCCCTAATGGTCTTGCCAAGTACAAAAAAAAAAAAAAAAAAAAAGATTTGTTCATGCTTTAAGAGTATTATAAGTCAGCTGCACATAAATTGAGGAAGGAACCTCTAAGACATAATGTAATTAAAAGAAACTTTGAAAATTAAAAAAGATCCTAAAGAAAAAACAAGACCGCGAGTGGGCCTATCACTAATAGCTGAAGTACAGGTTCCCACTGCTTAACGAGACTGCCAGACAGAGAATCTGGATGTGGGAATATATGCAAGAGACTCAGAGATGGGGCCACTGACTGCTGTGGTAACGAGACCTCAGGATGCACGTGGGATCCAGCAGCTGAGGTACAAAATAAATTAAGACTCTTTTAAGGGACTGGATCAGTTTCCAAACAAATCAAATTTAGAGATTTAATAAAGTATCTATAGAAAGAAAGCTCAAGTGCAAGGTGATTATGCTAACCCAAATGCATACACTTCTGCCGAGAAAATGCTATTCTCACCTTATGAACTACAGCATCAAATCTGGAGAATAGAGTTATACAAAATCCTTGCTAGCCAGTATTTCAAAACCTACTACATCTCCTTCAAAATTTAGAAAGGACGGATTGAAGCACTGAAAGTCACCTCATTTTCTTATATATAATAATAAAACTCAACTAGATAAAAACCTAATACTTCACAAATAAAACCTCATAAAAAGAAAGTGCAGCATAGAACAGCTTCAACAACTATTTTCCATCTACTAGTGCCATAATACTGCTTTTCAAGTAGTTTGTGTTGAAAATCTGATTTTCTTCAAAACATTTCTGTACTACTTCTTCCCTCAGTGACAGTATTTACCCACATATAAATTTATGTCAAAACTGAACTTCTAACAACATGCCAGTCCTCACCACTCTTGCCATATTCTTCATTCCTTCTCATTGCATTCAGATTCTTACTTTTACTAGTATAGAAAATTTTGTCCAAGTATCATAAAGGCTCAAAAGTAAGAGGCCCTGTCCAAGTGAAAAAAGAAGGCAAGTTTTACTGAGTTCACAATACAATTTTTCTTTTCAGAAAGCACAGTCTTCTGGTGATCTCATTGCGCTGAGACCAGCACAGTTCCCAAACCCATGACTCATTCCAATCCCAGAAAAAAACTGCTGGGGAGACAGATGTTTTGTTTATGATGAATTAATTCCTTCAGTATGTCTTGCTCATAAAAACATCAGGCTTTACTTTGTGTGCAGAAGATACAAGTGTGATAGTCATGCTCCTACCTTACCCTTTTCTTAATACTATTATGTTAAAACTGAAATGGCAGTGCATGCTACTGAAGCTTGAACAATTTATTTAGGAAAAAAGAAAACACTGTCTTGCCAATAAAGATTTGATTTCCCAGTTACTAACAATGTGTAACTTCTAAATATTCAGGTTTCCGCCTTTAAAGTTTAATTCCATAGGCCTTATGCAGCAAAAGCTGATATTATTTGTGTCTTGGGACATAAAATTAAACTAAGACCCAAGTACAGTTTATTAACAGATAGTGAAATTAAATGGAATGACTTTCAGCATTGTTCAGTTTGACATCAAATCTCAAAAGAGCATTTTCATTTAAAAAAACTTGTTAGTTAGCAATTTTTTAAAACAGTCTCTGAAATAACATCAGTGGAGTTATGCTAACTTAAGAGAAGTAGCCCCTACATGATGTTTGCTTCTTGCCCCCATTAAAAAAAAAAAAGTATTTTTGTCTAACCCTAAAATGCACAGAATCCCAGTATCAGCCAGTTCGACAGAGATAAATTTACTCATGATGCAGACTTGTGTTCTCGTCCCCCACACTTTGTCATCACCGTATCCTCCTTTGCACATGGTTTGTGGTTTTATAACATAGTACTTCCTCCTTCCTATCCAGTTTGTTTTGTAACAATACTCTCAGATGTATCTAATTTACATCCCAGTAAAGAAAACCTGGCACTTCAAAACATTAATGAAAGCTAGGTATCCATACCTTAGTGAAATCCATGGGACTGGACCATCTCCAAACCATCAGAAAATCCTCATTTCAAATTATTTTATTTATGCTCATTTCACTAGCATTTAAGGGGATCTCTGGTCTTTATCCAATTCCCTAGATATTGTTCAATACTGCAGAATAAAGATCTTTCTCACAACTTTCATACCAAATGCAAGAAGATGCATGCTTCCATGCAGCTGAAATGTTAACAATCCGGGAAAACCCTATGGCAATTAGCCAACAAATGTATGCCTTAACTTATCTGGGCTACAGATGTAGCCCAAACAAAGACTAGTAACTCTGAGAAACAGATTTAACTTGAGCTGGCAATTTAAGAGTTTAGTATCACTGTATGATGCATGTGACCAGGTCCTTTGTAAACTGTATGCTTACTTCGATATGAAAAATACAAAACCAAAAAAACCCTACTATAACCACTACCTCACTACCATCCTTGATTTTCTACTTTTGCAGTAAAGGAATCAACATGCAACTGTTGAATTCAGGTCTATTAATGGCATTGTCAGCTACCTGAAAAGCTACACAAGCCCAGAACGATAATGGTTAGAGGTCAGTTATACTGGAGCAAATTCAATACACCAGCATGTCCATCAGCTAGTCACTGCCTGATGGGCAGAGAACTGCTGGGTTTAGAGAACAGATTTTGGCATTCTTCCCAATAAATTTGAAATTTACTCTCAGAGCTATGAAAAGCAGTATTAGAATTATGCCACTTTTTGTCTAGCTTAAAAAAAATAAATCTGCAAGCAAATGTCTCCCAAGTGGAACAGTTGTGGCACATCAGGGAGAATACTCTCAGAAAACCACTTGCTTTACGTAGCACCCATAATAGCACTACTGACTTGATTTATCTCTGTACAACCAACAGCAAAAAACAAGTCATCTTATGCCATATAAAGTAAAATTACTGTGGAAAAACTCTCAGACTTTTTTTGTTGCTGTAATCCATATGATCTTTGCCACGTCAATTAGATGAACAAAGTTCACATACTAATTCTTATTTAGCATAAAGGAGAAAGAAAAGACATAGACGGAGAAGGGAATATTGGAAGTAACCCTCTCTTCTCAGCCAAGGTCTAAATGTAGACTACATCTAGATGTAAACTATGTAGACGTAGACTACTTCTACAAGAAGACAGCTGCAAACAAGCGATGACAAGCTGTTATTTCTATAATATTCAATCTGACCAAAAAAGAAAATTAAATATTGAAAGTATCAGCTGGGGTACATCAGTAGAAATATTAAAATTATACAGCACCTCTTACTGTTATAGAAAAGAAATTTACAATAAGCATGACAAGCTAGTCAGATTTTTTAAAAGCTATGGTTTACATTGTTAGAAAAGATTGCCAACACGTTCATGATCTTTCTGTGCCAGAAAATATCCTCAGTCCAGCCTTCTGCATATCTGACAGCCACTGGTGCTTCTGCAGTCTTTTGCTCTTTTCCTGTAAACCCCCTCATATTTAAATAGGCATTTTAAACAGTTCTATTAGTTATTTTAATTTTACAGCTAAAATTTTGTATAGGTTTTGTCAGAACCCTGACACGCTGTACTGGCTCTGCCAATCCCCCTGGGGCTCCCCCCACCCAGCCCACAGCTCAGGACCCCATGTCAGCCCCATGGGGCTCCCCCCACCCTGACCACGGCCCAGGACCCCATGTCAGCCCCATGGGGCTCCCCCCACCCTGACCACGGCCCAGGACCCCATGCCAGTGAACCAGGGGCCATCAGCCCCTGCCCCAGCCACACTGTAGCAGGGCCAGCCTCCAGCTCCCCGCAGCCCTGCCCATCCAAGGGCCCTGCCAAGCCAGGCCGACATCCCAGGCTGTCCCTATGGCCCCATCTGACAACAGTTCCCCTCAACAGGCCTGATCCTGTCCCCCCACCTGCCGGCAGGCTGATCTCCTGGCCTGGCCTTGGCTTGTTCTCATCCCCAGGGCGGTGCCCGATGCTCTGGGCTGGGGTTACTCCCTGGCTGCAAGCCCCAAGGGAGCCCCTGCTGCTCCTGGTGCCCCGGCTGCAGGGAGCCACCAGCCCATGGGCACCCAGCCAGGTTTAACCAAGGCAAGAAATAAAAGACCAACTTGAAGCCATCAGCAACTACTTGCACAGGATGATGTACATCAACAACGGCTTGAGTAAACGTACTAAGCAGCAAGCAGGATCCAAAGCCTGAGCTGACTCAAGCCTTTTGTTATCGCACAGTTATTCCAAGTCTCATTGTGACAGGGAAAGGGAAAAACAAAGGAATCAAGCAAACAAAATTGATTTTTACTGCTTTCAGAAGGTTTTATGTAAGGGACTGCAGAGCACGAGAAAATACTGTGGAAACTACCAGCAAAGGACAGCCAACCCGTCAGAGCAGGGAGGCAAGGGGGGGGGGGGGGGGGGGAACAGAAACACCTAACCATTGCTTGCGCACAGCAATATCTCCAATTCAGCAGCAGTAGCCACCCTGAGCTATTTTTCTTTTTCAAAGAAAAGGTAATCATGCAAGAGACTGCCCAGCTCAGCAGCGGGAAGGAAGACGCATGCATCTGAAACCTATACCACAGAACCAAAAACTTTCTGCTTATTTGTGGTTAGCAAGGGCAACAAGGACTTCAGAACTGCAGATGGAGATCTTCAGAGGGAGGGCTGCAGAACGACAGAACGACAGCAGCAGCCTGATTTGACTTTGACCTAGAAAGGCTACAGCGTCTCCCTTAGTCACCATGCCTCCTGTAGGCAGAGCCGAAGTGACTAATGACGTTCTTCGAAACACTCACCAGCATCACAAGAACATACTTAGTCCTTCTGACAAACTCTGAGCTGTGATTTAGTGGGAAAGAAAAACGAGGCGAGCAATTTCTAGTCTAATCAGAGCACATTAAAAAAAATGGTTCCGTGACATTGGCAAGTAATCCAAATTAGATAGGAGGCAAAGGGGCTGCCAAGCCTTGCCAGTTCTTCCACTCCAAGTCAAGACAATGAGATAACTACTTTAACAACAGTATGGCAATTACAAAGCCCAAGACATCACACCACTGTAAATGAAAATTCCTTCCTATTCAGACACAATAGTTCATGCATAATGGAAGTAACTGCGAAAACCGCAACTGATCCTTATCAATATTTATCAACATTCTGGGGGCATGATCCCATTCTAGTGAGAAGATAAACAGAACAGGCCAGAAAGGAGAATTATGCACTAAATGGTCTTGCTCCATGGCTCAATATGGTTCCCTTTCAATAGAGGTCAGCAACAGGCAGTCTTCTGAATGTCAGAGAGACTCTAGTCCATAAACTTGAAGCAACTATTAAACTTGAAGAAATTAAAAAAAAAGAAATCCTTGAAGCTATAAGCATGTCTGAGCATTGTTGAAAGAGCTAGCATTGTTATTGTGTAAGTAAAACAGAAAAATTAACATTTTAAATCAGATTTTTGAGCACTTTGTGCAGTTGTTTAGAAAGAGTTAAAACTATTTCACAGATCCCTAGTATGTGTTACTATCGATAAGACATCGGATACAAACCTTAATAATTGAATGAATTCTACCTCTTAAAATGCTGGCTACATATAAAATAAGAGACAGCAACTTCTGCCTGAACATTTATGAGAAACTTTGAGATCATATTTCAAAATAATACTTGGTGAATTTCAGTCTTCATTATTTCCCAGGGGTTTTCTCCACTTTTTGTCAGTGGATGTATGAAATGAAGAGCATAACTGCCCGCTGTAAACAAGCACTTACTGATAAAACAAACAGATTCTTCTCAGCCTTATCTGTTGCATAAAGAGGCAATGTTTTGAGATTTGAAAGAGAAAATATCAGTAAAACATAAGTAAACTAGCACCATTGCCAGACAAAACTACCAGTTAAGAATTACTGATAATAGAATATCACCAAAACTAACAGATCAACTATTTTATGGGGACAGAACTACAGAGTGAGGAATTTTTCACCCTGAAAGAAGTTCCATTCATATTGAAAATTGGAAAATAGGTCTGGAAAGCATTTCAAAAGATCCAGCCCCTCCTGGAGACATCTCCAGCACACATTTACCACTAGTATAAACTGGTTTTAATGCCACCCCAAGATAAACTCCTTCCAGAGGTACTTTTTCCCCCCAGGAGATGAAACCAGGAAATGTCATGCCTAAATCTGTCTAAACCAAAGAGAACCCATCACTTCATGCATATTAGACAAAAAAAAAAAAAAGAAAAAGAACAAGCTATTCCTTGTATTGTTTTAATATTCTTTCATCCTACTTACTACAGTCATTTATACCACTCAAGCCTCAGCCGCTTCTACATAATAGTTCAAACTCACAAACACCACAACAAGTTGTCTGCCTACGCAGTGTATCTTAAAAAGCAGTAATAAAACTAGAAATCTGGCATTTTAAAGCCAGAAACTATTGTCCGTGTGTCAATGTAGAATTAGTTTGAACAGCATTAGAAGAAATACAGATCTCAGTCTTCTAAATCCATATTTAAAACATACAAAATTTAAAAGCTTTCTATTTAGCATTTGATCATCATGTCATCTGGCATCTGATGGATCAAAACACTAAATATCTATCGTTCCAAAAGACGACCATTTATTTATACTCGTTACAGAACACAGAGCTCCCGTCTGACAGATACATGTCCTGTTTGCATCACACTTAATTACATCGCTCTGCCAAGCATTCCTCTAGTACATCAACATTCTGTATTACACACCTGGTTCATGCCCATACTTGTGACACATAAGCATGAGGTAATTGCAGTGCTTATGCACAGGATAAATGGTATGCAACAGACTCACAGGTCACAATGCATCCATGCTAGAATAGCTCAGCAGAATAGCAGCAAGCAGTACATGGCACGTTCTACGAACTGTAATTGGTGCTGCTGACAAGTGTTATAAGACAGACTCTTTTCCAGCTGCTTAAGAAATCCCACAAATCCATTAAAAGCAGTACAAGAGGATTACTGCAATCTACAAGAAATCAGATGAAATTCTTAAGTGTCTATTTGAAAGAGGATTTGAAAACTGTCATTTACACTGAAGTTGTCATTTTCATTTAACTAGAAGTCCACAATGAGAGCATCAAGCATCCAAAAGGAGGAGAGGACCAGAGACATGGTGAGAATATATTAATGAAGAGAGATTACATGACGCATTAAATGAATCTGGTCACTCTCCAATGACAGTTGAAAACAAATTAAAAACCTAAGATTCCAACTCATTAAATTTTTCCTTATGGTTATTTCTTCAAACACAAATTATGTGCATTCATTCAGTTACAAAGTTTCTGCCCCGTAGCAACCAAGCACCAGGCAGAGCCACCAGTTTTCCTTCTTTTCCAAAATTAGGCTGAGACTGAACACAATTTCTGGGACGACAAAACATGCTTACTAAGCATTGCCAAAAAAGAAATAGCCATGTAATATTCCATGTAACTTCCTTTCAGTTTCTCATTAATTACTGAATATGTGAATTAGATACCTTGAAGAACAGCAAAAGAAGTTAATTAAAAAGCATTCTTAAATCGGCACCAGTTACCACCTTCTAGCACAATCACACAAAACAAAAAGGTCATCTATGAGCAGAGAGCACATCATTTCCTTGAAGCAAAAGATATTATGAACTTCACTGACAAACAGTAACATTTTAGGCTAACACGTGGTTTTAATAACACAAAGAAAGTGCTCCAAAAATACATTAAAAAAAAAAAAAAAGAAAAGAAAGAGACATTGAAAGGTCAATCTTAAAAGTAATTAGTGTTAATTCTGTTCCAAGTAAATAAACAGCTGGAAACCGAAAACATACTGAAATAAAACAGTATTTGGAAGTTCATCTTCATAATTAGTATCTTTCTGCTGTCGCACATAAGTTCCCATACAAGTCTGCATTTATTGACTTTATGGGTGTGCTCCCTGAAGGAGAGTAACAGCGAGGTGACCAACTGCCACTTCTTACGTAACTTCGGTTCCAAAAAAAATCTTAAACTAAACAGATCTTTGAATCTATTTCTTCCAATTCAAATATATTAGTAGACTGCATTTTTGATTACTTCATAAACCACGAACCATAAATCCATTTTGTTTGAAGAACAGTGTTTTGCTGGAAGAGCATTTTAGGACAGTTTTACAATTTTAATAAAATGCCCTCATTGCTATTACTGAACAACACACCTTCAATGAGAACAGTAATTACTTTATTTTCCTTTCCTTTTTTTTAAGGAGAGGGAACAGGGGAAAACTTACCACACTGCAATTACATATGATCAAAGTTTGCAGTGCAATCCTAGTATAACTTCAAAATATGAATGGAGGGGGTATAGGTAAAAGGGAGAACAAAGGCCTCGTGAAAAAAAAACCCCAAACCTCTTCAAATTACTTTTGAAGTTTCATAAACAAACTTATGTGGTTCTACGGTCTTTAGGGGCTTTTAAATCAACACTGTGCAGTTTACTTGAAATCAACAGGCTACTCTGGCTACTACTGCTGTCCTCAGTGATATGAAATCAAATGAATTTCATCTTCCCTTCATTCTCATATTTGCTAACACTCCAAACAGATTAAGAGTAGACTCCAGCCCATACTCCCTTGCTATACCATTACTTTGCCAGCAGATTACTGGATCTTTCCATACAATGCTCTCAAACCCAGTCAGCATGGACTCTGAAGCTCTCGCAGGAAGGTTGCTCAACTCCCTCCCTTGTACCGCAAGATGATGCTAGCTGTGTTTAACACAGAGAGAGAAAGAACTAGGTCTTTCAAACATGAGGTTATCTCCGCCTTCTGTTAGGACTCGACCTTCTCAGGATCTTATTTCCCAGTAGTGAGCTTGTACAGCTGTGTTCACACTGAGAAGATGTGCTTTCAGTGAAACAGCACATTTGGTGTCTTGAAGGTTTACTCTGACACCTGTGAGCTTGCCTAAAATAAAGGACAAATGTTTGCTGAGCTTCAAATGTATGCAGTATTCCTTCTAGCTGTCGCAAATATATTAATTGCCTCAAGGTATGTGACATCAAGTAAGCCCAAGGTACAAACACCCAAGGAAAGCACACACGAAAACTCAAATTGCTACTCACCTTATCCACAAGTTCCTGCTCTTCTACTCTAAAAACAGGCAGCTTTGTTAAATAAACTATATAAATCAGATTCAAGATCAAACCCAAATGTTTACTGTTCTTTAGCTGTATTTGCTGCTACACAATAGAGTTATTTACTGTTCTGATGCCTTTTCACAACTGCACCAAGAACAATTCAGATCTAGTATTTCCTCGTACACAACTCTAGAGTTGTCTTCACCAAAAACACAATTCTCTCCTCTGTTCATTTCTGAAAGGAAAGAAAAATGGCTTACCTCAGGGGTTTTGAGCCCTGTTACGATACAGTGGGAAGAGCAGAGAGCTGTGAGAACATATGCTGAAGTCAAAAGAAAAGTATTTTTAAACAAATTTCCATCAACTACAAACTTGTCTTAGAATTGTTAAAATCTTATTCAGATTACTGTTAGTAATATTCTTTTATGATCAGTACTCATCACTGCAATGTGCGTGGCATTCTACAACTTGTTAAACAGAAAGGTTTTGTAGATTTTTTTCTGGAAGCTTAACACTTTTTTCTTTCTTTAAAGTCTTCTCCTTTTAATATGAAGCTTTCACACTAATCATGCTATAACCTGGTAGATATCCTGCTGCAACTACTGGCTTTTTAATCACTTGTACCCAAGTGAAATTTGGTGAAGGGAGGGAATGGGAGATAAAAGAAAAGCAATCCAAGTGCATGACACTAGGATAAGGAAAAAGAAAATTGAGAAGATGGAAAGAAAAGAAGGAAAGGAAGAGAAGTCCTATTAATTTTAATATGAAGACAAGCCTGTAACAGGGATAGGACAGACTTATAGCAGAGAGGAAGAAAACCTGTAAGTGTCATACATTTACATAGAGCAAGGATCCTGTTCTATACATAATTAACTTTAAAGACACTTATGTTCTGTGCTTATTTTGCTCAATCCTGAGAGAGATCTTCAGGACAGATAGTTAAAGCCCCACAGATAATTCTTTGTATTTAAGAGCTGTTCCAGTAGCTCTCCCATTATGCAAGGAGCATTCAGCTATGCATTTTATCATAGACGTTATCACTAACAGAATACATTAAACACTGTATAAACAAAAGATAAAAGTAAAAAATCCAACCAAACAAAATATTACCCATACCCGAGAAGGACAGTAAGACAGACCTATTCAATTTTGCACACATTTGCTTTGCAAACGACATTTTTATCCCTACTCTGGTAAGGATCACTTATTATGTTACCATTATAGCTCTAACTTTCTGAGATTTGAATATGGCAAGTTTTATTCTTTAAAATAGAAGAATTCTGTAAGCCAAGTAGTCTATCTTCAACACCTCAGGTCAAAGCAGGACCCACATTCCTCACTACAGTTTCACAACTTATTCCGTAGCAAAAAAACCACAAAAACAAACCCAGAATCTCAAAGGTCTGAATTCAAGCCTTGGCAGCTATGAGAAAAACGTTCTCTTTAAAAAACATTTTGATCTATGTGGAACACAGATGTACAATATGTATTGCAGGAGTGATGCTAAGACAAAATATAAACTAACAGACTATATCCAGCGTAACTGGTACAATGATGCCATTGATGAATCACACCTCATACAGATAGGCAAAGCGGTTTCAAAAAAGAGAACCACTAAACATTATCCTTAAAAGGGTCTGATGACACAGTGGGTACCTACACATATCTGCATACGCTTTCCTCTGATCATTTTGTGCTATGGTACCTGACCCTAGCTTTCCACAAGTTCAGATGTTTTCATCAAGATCCTACACCGATACTATCAGGACAGCAGTATGTAATCTTTATTATTCCTCTTTATATGTTAGAAAGGTTTCAAAGAAGAAAACCAAAGTTAATCTCCCAGAATGCTCTGGGGAAAAAGAAGCATAAAATTATTTACAAAACAAACAAAAAACAAAACAAAACCAAAACACACCACAAAAAAAGCCACCAAAAAACCCCACCACGCAAAAAAACCCCCAAAACAGACACAAAAAGCCCCACACAAATCAGAAAACCCACACATTACTCCATTTGCCTAAAGAAAGAAATATGCATTTCATTGCAAAGTATACATGTCTTAAGGGCTACAGGACCTATTACTATTTGACAACTTTGTCTCTCCAAGAAAGTTTTATACAGGAAGTATTTCAAGACCAAACAGGCATCTCTGGAAAAATCAGCATCTATAATGCAAGAGCCATGAGCATAGGCACACAAATATTGTTCTCGCAAATTCTTAAAAGGCTTTCGTTTCATTTTTACAAGAATACCGATTTGTCAAAAGATACATCATTATGAGAGCTGCTTCTAAATCCACATGAGAGAGAGATTTTGAGTTTGAGAAGGACAGAGTTAAACGCATTCTGTGCTTTTAGCTACTATGCCTAGTGATGTTTCATTCTTTCTTCAAAGAGCAATCTTTTGTATGGCCATCTGCACAGCAAGTGAAGAAAGTGAGAGACGTTTTTCAAATACGGATGATATCAGAAAAGTGTGGGTATAGCCCTAATAGCCAGATGCATACTTTGAATTCTTTAGAATTCATTATTTTTAGTTGCTCACTCAGCTTGACAATTCTAGCATCATTTATATACTTGAGAGAGACTATTTGCTTACTGTAGGAAAGAACAACTTCATAGGAAACCCAAAGAGAATTGAAAGATTTTCATCAGGAATCAAGCAAGGATCTACGGTTAATAAACGTTCCATAAAATCTTCCAAGAAATGCTTTCTGCCTCAGCTGTCCGTTCAGTCCAACGGCACAAAAAAAAAAGTAGTATTTGTTCTTTCAACATAGCAGACCAATCAATAAATCATCTACCAGAATTTTTATTATCAATCCAAAACATAATAGTGCTCAGACCACTTCCATTCTAAGGTCCTCTATGTACTGGTAATAAAACGAAGCTCTGCAAACAGACCATTGGTTTTATTCAGCTTCATACTCTAGATAAGAGCAGATTTTTTACAGATACAAGAAGTTAAGACAATTCATATTTGATTTAAGTCCCACTTTTTAAACTAATATCAAACATCAAACAAAACCCCTGCATGTTATGGATATTATACAAGTTCATCTCTTTAAAAGCAGAGGTTTCATATATATATAAATGTCTGATTAATTACATATACTGAAGTTAACCCTTAAAAAATAACTTTAAAGATGCACAATAGAAAGTTCAGAAATATGACAGAGATATTACAAATATTTAAAGTGCTCAGACTTTCTGGAACAAGTCAAAACGCCAACCAGAAGAGGAGGCAGCCATACAGTGTACTGTATCTTGTTATGCAGATAATACTATACTGAAATCAATTGCTCCTTTCAATGAAAGGTTAAAAGATAACTACCAGATCTATTTCTTTTGCCTTTTAATGTACATTGCTCCAATTTTAAGTTTTATTACATACAGAATACTCTATACAATATTTGTATTTTTTTACATATATATAGAGAGATAAATATCTCAGACTTGCCAGCACCCTACTCCGAGTCAAACAACCACCCACCACCTCAAGTTTGCCGCCTTGTTATTTTTAGTGACCGTTAACTCCTATTTTCTCCTTTCAGCATTGGCACGGCATTGGCTTCTTTTGGTCCACTACAGCATAAGGAGCAACCATTTAGTTACCTATCCAATAACTCCAGGACCCTCCCTCCACTCAACCCCTTATTCTATCCACACCTTTCCCAGCTTTGCATTTCAGGATTTTCTGGAACAAGCTACACAGCTCTGCTAATTTAAAATGGTTTATTCCCAACAGCTATTATTTACTCAATGTATGTGAAGTATTTCATATCCTCTTATCACAGAGTGCAGTAACACAGCTGGACAGACCCAGAACATATCACAGTGGCATCTACAGAACCTTTTATCCCTTATCATCAGTAACTTCATTGTTTCATTTAAAGTATGCAACTCTCACAAGAATGACAGCTGAAATTTTGTGAAAGGGAAGAAAAATGGAAAGTAGAGAGAAATGGAAGCTAGAAAAGAAATGTCACATCTTACTCTCCCTAAAAGATACCTTCTTTTCAAGGTAAGTTGGAAAAGCCTGATTATATAGAGAAGGAAACAAGAAAATGAGGAAAGGGAAGAACTAACCTGTCAGTGGAAGAAATCAATCTCTAGTCAAAATTTTTTGTCCAAAGATGCAGAAGTTTATGTTTAAGGTGAGACACAACAAGGAAATACACACTTATTAAGTCCCTTAAGAAGTTCCAGGGGACTGCTAAACGAGGCTTAAAAGAAAGATTAAAGACACATAAAAAGGAAGAGAAGATGAGAAATGCAGAAAAAATACACAAAATTATAAAGGCAGAAAATATAAAGAGTGAGATCAGACAGAATAACACACAGCTGAGACCAGGTCATGGGAACGATCTGTATCTGAGGAGGACAGCCAAACCAGTGCTACTAGTTCATTAATCAGATAAACACCACTAACAGCTTCCACACCTCTGTGTTAAAAAGGCTAATCACTGCACCTCTCCATGTTTCTGTGGTACTGAAGTCTCACTTCACGTCTCAGACACGTTTATAGGCAGACTGCTGCACTTTCTGAAATCCTGTAACATCTGTTTTCCATTTTCAGAAGAGTTTATTCAGAATAGCTTATTACAACACATTATATCATAGTTTGGGTTCCACTTTTCTGATTCCTCCTACCCCCCCACGGTAGCTCACTGAACGAAATAAAAAGCTTATTTCTCTTACTGCCAGCAAAACTACGTAGTCACCCCCCTTGTTAAAAAGAACAAGGCTCTCTTTCAAAGCCATAATAGACAAGACATTGTCACCTCTATCTCATAGCACCCTTTTGGAAGGGGGAGGAAGGGGGGATGTTGAAACGATAAGGCAAAAATTAATATGAGCACTCACATCAAAGCTGGGGCACATCTTCAAGTTCAGAAAAGTCTACGTGGTAAGAACACAAAATAAAACCTCATAATGGAGGAAACATACAGAAAACTAACTCTGGATTTACTGCTTTGTCACCAGCAGGAAGTGAGCAAACGCACTCGTGCAACTCTGGCTACCAACCCGGGCCCCTACGGAACATCCAGACGCTACATCTTCACATGGGTGGCTTCTATTGCTCTAACTGTGAAATTTCATTCCCTTCCGATGCAGAGACAGGGTACATGCACAAACTATGTCAGACTACAGAGCAGGTCACAACAGGTGCATAGAGGCAGAAAATGTAATAGTCCATATACATCATTGCCTGTTTTACTCTAGAAATTTAAGTAACTTGTTTGTTATAAACTGTAAAGGGGAAGAAGTTTTTCTTACCAACTGGGCAAGATTCTCCATGGCATAAATGCACAAATTCAAATACCAAAGGACTTCAAATGCACACCAAGTTGCTTTCAAGTCTTTTATTGAATTGCTTAAAAGATAAAGTCTGATACACTGGCAATCTATAAAAATGGAAATAGAAAGATGTGTTATTATTTCAGTTTCACCACTAAAGTATAACATGACCTTAAATAACTCACTTAAGGTCATTTCCTTCAGCAACAAATGACTGCTCACCACACCCAGCTCACGGATGCGTGGGGGTGCTCAGCATCTGGTAAGCGCTTGTGGTACCTCAGGTGCCAGGCTGGTGCTGCAGGTAATGCCCAGCTGCATTCCTCAGCCGAGACTGAGGAATTCCACTTCTCCGAGAGGGGGCTGTCAGGAAACCTCACTTCGCATTCAAGCTGGTACCTGGGTTACCAGCATAGACAACACATTCCTGCACTTTTCCCAGTGACTAAATGGAATACAAAGAATAAATCCCAGATCTTACACAGTTAGCTTATGAATAAATAACAAAACTACTTTTACACACAGAAAAAACCAGTCAATATTTAAAGTTACTCCAAGGTTTCAGATAAATAACTTGAAGACATCAGCCATTACTGTTCGAAACAAGCACCTAATCACAAGCTATTTCAGCATCTTGACTATACGCTGCTTCACAAGCTTCCACAGGGGACAAATGTGAAATGAACAAGTGTCTGATACCACTGGAGAATTCCTAGTTTTATTTACCCAAACATACAGAAAACCTCAGCTCCCTAATAAACTAGCGGTGGGGAAGAGGAAGCAGAGTTGCAAACATGTTCTTATCACCCGCCGTTATTGCACTCTAAGGACAACAGGATCAAGCCTTACCTCAGCCCAGACCTGCACACTCTCGTGCATAAGCAGCCATTGCTACAAGAACGAATTAGGAGTACACAAGTACTTACAAGCACTTGTTACACAAGTAACTAAAAGTAATATTGGACCCACTGATATTTGGAAGCATGACAAAGGAGTTTACAATGCCCATCATAAGCAATTATTCTCCCACTCCAAAACATTACTGTCTATTTCACAAGAATAGACAACAACAACAAAAAAAAGCAGTTTTATTTTACATGACATGACTAAGACCAATATATGTGTGTGTGTATACATATTACATACAAAATATATATATACATACATACTCGTTTTCTTCTATGGAGAAAAGTAAGTAGAATCAAGACATTTCTTAGCTGACAGAAATTATCTTTGAAGTTTTCTTTTTAGGAGGTTAAGACGCACAAATTTTAAAGAACACACATATTTAAAAGCTACCAGAATCTAAAATATTTTAACTGCATACTTCTCGTCCCCTAAAATGAGACATTGTCTAGCAACTGAACAGAACCTGAAACTAGTTTTCTTTTACGTAATTCTTCTAAGGATCTGAAGGTGCCCTATACATCGCTCACATCTACTAGATTCTTTAATCAAAGTAGATGCATTTTGGTTTCATACTCCTGTAAGGACTGGCATACTGATCTTCTGTCAGATAAGTGCTTTGAGTTAAAAATCTCGTATCGAACACACAGGTTTTACTTTTATTTTAAGATGTTGCAAGTCATATTTGAAATCCCATCACAGCATTAAAAATAAGTTACAGGTCCCAACTTCATCCTAAGAAACTTCACAGATCAATGAATTCTCTTACCTTCACAAAGCTTTCTCAAGTGACACCCTCATGCAACTGATCCCCTGGGCTGGGGACAAAAACCACCCACGCCTCAGTATTACCTTGATAAGTCAGAGCATGCAGGGACAGTGGTGTGCTGATACGTGTAAATGGGGCGTAACCCAACAGACATAGCTAACATCACCTAATGTGGTCCAGTCACAAAATTGTATTGCCTTATTCTTAACTCACATAAAAGCTATTTCTGTTCATACTTTCCAACACTACTTAACGAAGTAATGCCATTACTATTTTGTGAAACACTACAGTGATCCAATTCATGCCCTCAGGGCTTCAAACTCCTTCCACTGACTACACAGGAAACGTGGACACCTCAGGTCAGAGGGTAATCAGGTGCCTGAAGAAGACAGTGCCAAGTCACATGAGTCAATGCAAGGCCTGACATAAAAGACTAGTTTTAAGCGCAGACTGAAGCAAAAATGCAATTTGTGTTTAAGTGCAGGTTAATTAACAGCTTTGCAAGATACAAACGATCATCATAAGAAAAATCCTTAATCTATTCTTGAAATATCCAAATGTAAGATTATGTACTGTAACTATAGTCTCAGTATCTGAGAAACTTATGTCACCTAGTCCCATAGTCAGATACTAAAGGAATGCCTGAAACCTACCCAAAGCAGCTCCATGGGACAAAGCATGCCTAGCTGCTCTGTTCAAGTCTCAATGAAGTCAACTAGAACCTTTTCTTTATTTCCACAGGAGCTAAATTAAGTCAGAATCTTCAAAAACCACACTTCAATCATGAACTTCTGTATGCAAATTTCAGACCCTGGTGAATTGAAGGTGATCTGAATACACTACCCTAAAGCAACTTCAGTCTGCTAACATAACACAAACTAATTTGCAGAAAAAAAATATTAAAAACATGTAAACATCCAGTCTTGGTTGCATTCTTCAAATACAGATCTTACTACATTACCAGCAACATGGGAAGTACTCAGCACTTCATACGCTGGTGAATCATACCTTGCTCCTCTGACAGCACTTCTGAACAAGCTGCAAATGTATACAGGCTACAGTAAAACTAACGTTTTCAAAATTTAAATGAACAGATACATTATTTCAGTTCTTTTAAGTTGGAGTTTCATGAAACCAGTCAAGAATAATCATTCCCCAAACAATTTACTGAAAGTGTGTTTGTAATGAAATTGAACTTCCGCACTGATCAAGACAAAAATAAATAGTTTGGGCACAATTTTAACTAACAATTCCATTCCTTCTGCCTAGAAACAGAATCACCTTTCCACCATTTCCAATACAGTATGGACTGCTAATGCAACCTGCTAACAACAGGAGAGCAAAGCACTAAGGTTAGAAGCCACAGGGAAACAGGAGGGAACATCAACATTTCTGAAAAGGCCTATGGAGAACTGAAAGGTCTCCATTTAAGACAGCTCAGAAAAAACATGTTAGGAAAATTTAAGGTCTAGAGAACAAGAACTCCATTCCACCTGTGAATGCTTCCCTGACCTCACTCAGATGTCTGCTTACAAAACAAAGGGAAAAGAACAAAACAAAACCTCCTAAATTAGACAGTCTGTCTTAACCAGTAAACATCTGAATTTACAAACATCAGTCTCCTTTCTACATCTTCCAAAACAAACAAACAAAAAGCTAATCTTAACTTAGCTTTTCTTCTAAAGAGATAGGTACAATAGATCTGCAAAAAAGGGACCTCCAGACGTTCTGTCCAACCTCAGCTGTTCTGTGATTCTGTGATCTTCTAGGTTTTTGGGTTTTTTTTGTATTTTTAAGTCAGATTGCTTTCTTCATGCAAACACTTTTGTGTAGCTATAGATTTTAAAATAACAAAATTAAGTTGTGAATTCTGAGTTTCAACACCTACCTTTAAACCTGTCTTTAGGAGACTTAGGGCAGCTGAATGTAAGTAAGTTCTTTTGTTGCTCATTCCCAATAGAAAGATGTATAGTGACAACAAACTCTTTTTGTCTCTCTGCATCTCTTAACTTGCATTCAGTAAAGCAAAGTGGCAAAGGCATGGGTACAGAGCCCAGTTGCAATCGCTGCATACCAGCAGGGAACTCATGGCCACCACAAATCCACTTGTGCATTGCCAGGCACAAGTGGAGCACATCTCATCTAAGCATCCATCCCATCTCCAGTGCATGCTGCCCGAAAGGGTCATGAACCAACACCGAGTCCTACAGAATAGTGAAGTGTATGCTCTTAGAGGTTAGAGTCATTTATTACCCTACAGCGAACATTTTCCAAAAACTAATTGTAGTGTTCATAGTAAAGTCACAAAGATGCTAACAGACTAGTCACTAACCTCTGGGCACATCAGAGCTTTTGGACACTTTTTATTACAGTTTCAGGAACCTGCCACACAAGTTCAAGAAAATAAATGAACTAACAGGAACTTGCTCTAACAGAGTAATACTAATCTGTCAATAACTGATCATATTCTTTCTTTCTATATATGACTAATGACGGTGACCCGAGCATCATGTACCTTTAAATGAAGGGAGAAAGCTGATATGCTCAGATAATGGCCCGCAAAGGCAAACAATTCAAGAGGAAGCTTGTGAACATCCTAGAACTTCTTTTAATTACCAAGAGGGAGTTTCCTACTGTGGACTGCATATGGCCAAGTGTTTGTTCTTCCCCTCCTCCAAAACACACCAGCAAGTGGAAAGGAAGAAATGGAACTGAAACATTTTCCAATTTTGCACTTCAACAATCCTCAAAAAAAATTTAAGCAAACTTAGGGAATTACAGTTTTGGTTCTGTGAGCAAGTAATTGCAAGATACAAGACAGCGTTTTCTAAAACGGCCTAAGTGCATAGCATAGAATTCCTTGTGAAAAGGAGACCCAAAACCAAAATGCATAAATAACAAACTTGTTGGCCAGCACACTTACCAAAAAGAAATGGTAAATATTTACAAGATCTGTTTTGCAGATGAATTGCAGGCAAGCACCAAATCCTATAAAAGTTACATTTCTGATTTTACCTTATGGTAATATTTCAAGCAAAAGGAATTGTTTCCACAGCAGCACAATTTTATTCATGATTTAACCAGATTTATTTTGGTTCAGTTTAACTGGAGTAGGAGTAGGTTAACTTCTTGTACTGAAGTGTAATTCAAGACAAGTTTATTATTTATTACTGACACAGGTTTAACTGAACTGGTTTGTACAGAGACAAGACAAACTGAACCTATCCAGAAACCCGTTTTGCAAAGCCTCTCCATTCAAAGCGTTTCATATATAATTTGGGGTTTTTCCCTATCATTAACAGATCTCACTGTAATTATACAACATCAGTTTTATGCTACTTGGAAACTTCAAAGATATAAAAACCCACATGCAATCTCTAAGAAAAGGCAATGAAGGGAAAGTATCTAAAGTCTACCACACAAGATAGTTAAGGTAGGAAAAAACAAAAATGAGACTTGGAGCTGGCACTGCTCTTATGTCTACAGCAAGACTAGAACCAAGTTTAAAGGGCAAGAAAGGAAAAGTTTAGCTATCAGTGCTGGACTTTAATCCATATGAGCTCATAAAAGTAGAACTTTTAACAACTTGTGTTCATAACCATTGGTAAGAATTCTACACCGCTGAGCAATCCTGAATGCTCATAACGCTCCTGTTTTGTTACGGAAATCAAAATTTTACAGATCAGAAATGCCTAGATTTTTTTTTTTCCCTTAGGGCTACTCTCATTGCATTACCACTAACTGTAATCTACACATAAAAATCAGAAGCTCGCAATATTAAACACACATATATATAAACCTAGGTCTTCTAAGCATCAGAAATCCAATATAAGTGCTATCTTGCAAAGAACACAACCCACCCTTCCAGGAACATTACAGTCCAAACTGCTCCCAGACCTGCAGCACTCCCGCACAGCCGGGAATTCTTTCCCAACACTATCTGCCAAAGAAAAAATATAAAAGGGAAAGTAGGAACACATACTATAATTGAGTTAACCAACAGTCATGTAATCCCATTTGCAAAGGAACTAGTATCTTCTGCACTTATGACAAAGAAGCCCTACAGCATCGACTGTGTCAAAGACTTCAGGTGCAGAGGATGCCTGCCTAAGCTTAAGACGGAAAAAACCCCCACCTTAATGTTCAACTATGAGGTCCAGAGCGTCACAATGAACAACACGTGCCAAAAGTCACCAGCAAATGCATACTGGAGAAGGAAAATGGACTACCATAAAGAGATTTTTTGGGATGGAGGGAGGGTACTGGCTGTTTTGAAAGAGTTTGAGTATAATGATTTTGTAAAATGGTCTGGTCTCTTTTCTCCCCTCAATTACCCAGTGAGTATATTTCACAAGTTTATTTCTGCTATATATAGCCTCAGAAATGCATTTGCTTCCTGAGAAACCATCATTCATTTCTGTGATAGCAGCTTACACAGAGTAGGGCAGGCAAAAAAAAAACCTCATCCCTCTCGGACCAGAGTTCCCCTCTTCAGATCACAGCCTAAATGTTCAGTGACATCATCTGGGCAGGAAAACCAATAGCCCGTTCTCTTGTTAATATATTTCTTGTTTTGAATTGTTCTTACTATTTTGCTCTCCTTTTCTCCAAGTTTAAGAAATCTGTCTGAGATACAAATGTGATGTTTATTAGCACTGATAAGATACTAGCTTTACCCTAGTTTGTGTGTCCCGACTCAGAACAAGAAATAGTCAAACCAAGAGCACGCTTCTATACAGTTAACACAGCACTGCCTGCTGCAGTCATATGCAAAAGTATTAATGAATTCACTGGCATATCTGGCTACAATACAAATTAATGCCAAGGCTTTCTAGTTCATCCATTTTTCAAATCCCCAACATCACTGGAGACTGCCAATCAAGGACTAAGCAAATTAAGTGTTCTCTTGAAGGACTTGATTTGTCTCTGTACACACATTAGTTATAACATTCCTGTTTGGTTAAAAACAGGAGGAATTAATTTGTCTTACCATCACGTTATACAAACACAGGCTTCCAAAACTGTGATTATAACACTTTTGTGCAACCTTCACAATGTTAACTTACCAACTGTACACTGGAAAGGAACATGCAGTTACAAAGAAAGAAAAGAGAAAGAAAGAACAAATACACTATTATTTAGACAGCATACCTCCTCCCAAAACAGACCAACAGCTACTCCTTTCTAGAGTCAGCATTTCACAGAATTTTATTCATAATAAAACAGAAGTCATCTTAACCCATACAGTTTTAAAAACTGCTTTTTAAAAAAAGGTATTTTTTAAGTTCTCTAAAATGTACACTTTAATCTACTAAAAATAGTACAAACACAAGAGGTATCTATTGCTGAATCCATCTTATTTAAGATGTGAACTTCCAGTATAAGTACCCTGAAGTGGCGTAGTTAAAAAATATTCAACTAGGACAAGGAAAAAAACACCCCTTCATACTGGGGACTTTATAAATAGCTTATTTTTATATTATCCTCACTGTCTAAAAATCTCACATACACACAAGAGTGAGGTGATCTGAATACACACCTGGAAGAAAAAACTTAAAATACTTCTCTTTGGGCCTTCTACAGCACAGGTTATTGTGTTATCATCACAATTCCCTGACTCTAGATGTTCAGATCTGAACCATGTCTAGAGGGACATTCAGAAACTTGAAGATAAATGAAATTGAGATGAGAAATCAATATGTGCAAGTTAACAGCAACCTCAGTCCCCCCAGAAAACACTCTTACTCAGGGGTAAAACACCCCCTATTTTCCACAGCACAATGGTTCACAGACCTTTTTCCACCTGGAAATTCCTTCACCTGTGGAAGCTATCACAAAATGGCGACTTCCAAAATAGTCCTTTCACTCCACTCTAAAAATGTCACAGTATTTTTTATTTTCACTGATTTATATTAGTGCATCTTTAAAGGCACCATTCAACTTTTAAGGTATATTCTTAAAGAAAATCAAGAGTATGCACACAGGAAATTAGTGTGGCATGACTGCACCATAACCGTATTCCCCCAGGCAGTAAGGCCCTAAAACATTTCACTGAAAGAGACCTTTTTCAAGTAATTTATCAAGCAGAATACCATCAACCCCGCGGGGGATCATTCTTCCTAGGAGCAAAAAACTGTAAAATTATATTTCACAGAGGGTGAGGAAAAAAAAATCCCAACTCACCATCATGATTATTCACACTTATTAACTACCACAAGTATTTCTTCTGTGTTCATTACTTCAAAAAACATCATGTGTGGAGTTTTTGAGGCCTCATTAAAATAGCTAACTACACCTACAGAAAAACTTTGGGGTTAAAGGGTGCTTGGAAATTACAGATGTGGAAAAGAAACCTATGACTTGCTAACTCATCACCAACAAGGTACAACTTCCTTGCCCTCTGCTTGTTCCTCTCTTCTAAAGGAGATGGCAGGTCAGAGACCGCCTCTACAGTCAGATGCTGCCGCTTTGATTAGATATCATCATCGAAACAGAATCGAGATACCATATTGCCATCTTCCAGTCTTTCAGGGTGGAAAAAGGATAAGGTCCTGTCTGCCTCAGTAACATTAAGCATAGAGACGCCAGATGATCCCCATCACATGAGCAACAACTCCTAAAACTCTTAAGAGAGGTGTCACGGGTCTGCGGAGCCTGTTCAAGCAATGAAAAGCTGTAACTCTAGTTCTGACTCACAAAAGGAAAACAGGCAAGCAGAAGACATACCAAAAGACAGCTTATATTTAGAGAAAGATAGAGGGATTTGCAAAATGATGCAATTCCTAAAGCGAAAACTCCTCTGTTTGACAGAGGGCAAAATAAGATGAAAAAGGAATAACATATTTCTCTAAATAATGGTAAATATTCCCTTTAACTTCAGACTTCAGCAGCATCTGTGCAACACAAGAGTATAAAGAAGACAGATGCTGTAAGTTTTACTTTTCCACTCGCAAAGCCAGTTCAAAGGGAAGGCAGGGCAGGCAGCGACGGCCGTTTCACTGGACTGTCAAGGTTACTCCTAAAACACTGTGCTGGAAAGAGACCACTAGATACGCTTGACGCCTGTGCTGCTCTTCGCGACCCGGAGGATCTCCCCGGGAGGAACGCCGGGGGAAGGACCAGAGCCGGGCTGCACCGGCGGCGCCCAGGCTTTCGGGCCGGTGCCAGGGCGAAGCCTCCCGCCGGGGGCTGACTGCAGGGCCGGGACCCGCCCCGCTCCGACAGACTCCGACGGCGAAGCAAGGCGGGCTGCGCCGCCAGACGCCCCCTTCACCTCACCCCCGCCGCCCTGCTGACAGCGCTCCGCGCCCGCGGAGCTCCGCGGGCCACCCCCGCCCCGCCGCAGGGCCCGGGAACAGCCGCCTTCCCTCGAGGGCGCAGACCCGGCTCTCTCAGCCCGCCACCCCCGGGGCGCCCACGGCGCTCCCGGCGCCGGGACCGAGGCGGAGGACGCCACTGTGGAGTTAATCGTTAACTCGCTGCCCCGCTTCCCCCGAGAGCTCCTCCCGCGGGCGCCCTGGCAGCCGGCAGCCCCAACGGGGCGGCCTCGCCGCCGCCACCGAGGGAGCCGGTGGGCACAGTTGCCACCGTCCCGCTCCACGGCGACCGCGACCCGCAGCAGGGAGGCTACCGCCCCCACACCCACCTACCTTCCCGCCGTTTCCTCGCCGCAGCGGCGCGGGCGATGCGCGGAGACCCGCGGGGAGCGGAGTGCCGCGCCGTGCCGTACCCTGCCCCGCGGCGGCCGCCGCCGCGCTGCCAGCGCCGAGGCGTGAGGGCGGCCCCACGTGCGCCGGCTGCGCCAATCGGGGCCGCCCGTTGGCCGCCCCCCGCCCCCGCCGCCGCCACCGTCCCGGGCCGCCCGCGAAGCGGCAGCGGCGGGGCGGGCGGGGAGTACCAGCCCCGGCTGCGGCGGCGGCAGGAAGGTGGTTTGGGAGGGCTGGTTGGGACGGGAGTTTGGGGTGGCGGGAGGGCAGGGAACAAAGCAAACCCCAAACGCTGCTGGTGGCGGGCTGGGCGCCGCTTCCGCGCCCGCGGAGCCGGAGCGGCGGCGGCGGTAGCGCGGGAGCACAGCGAGGCGGCGGCAGGGGAGGGCCCTGCGGGGGCTGAGTTCCGCCGTGGCCGGAGCCTCCGCGCCGCTTGAGCCGGCACTGGGCGGGCGGAGGCGCCCGGCGCCTGGGTTAGGAGGGTTTAGACGGACAAGCCTCCGAAATGAATTTATAGAGCATCCTTTTAGCGCTCTCGTGAGTTTTGCTGCGCTAAATGCGCTGAGGAAAACAGAAACACGTTCACACCTTGTCCCGGAGAGCCCGCAGTGTAGGGGTCGGGTCTGGGTTTTCTAAATGGCCCGAAGCTAAAGCAGGGCTCAGGGATGGCAGGAGAGAGAGCCTTGGGTGGGCCAGGTGTGGGAATGGCTGGTGGGCTTCCTGAGAGGCACTGCCTTCTGCTAAAGCATCCGACTTCAAATCAGTAGTAACACGGGGCTGCTGAATCACACGCAGAAGGTGAGACCAGAGACAAATTCTGCCGCTGCACTTTCTGCCTTGGGTATTAGTGAGATGTCCAGCTTCTGCGCCACATTGCTGGAATTGCTGCGTGCTCGTTATGGCAATACTGGGAATGTAGTGCTTGAAAACAATGAGCTGGGTAGTAAGAAAATAAACATTCCTAACATAGCGAAAATATTTTTTGTACTTTGTTTTACAATGTTTAATTTACAACACTGTGGTTTTGTATAATTGTCAACATGAATTGTAATTAGTACATTTTCCGTTAATTAATGAAAATGTAAGTAAGTTGATTGTTGCTCGCTGTCTGTGTGTTTTGATCCCATCATTTAATCTAACGGTTGCTGATGTTACACAGTGGCAGTTGTTCACTACCACCTCAGTTTTTCAGCCCATTACACTCAGTTGTATTGCTGCGCCTTTAGATCTCTCTGTAAAATGCTCTGAAATCCATTCAATGACTCATATTAATTTCAATAAATTTTTCATGGATGTCGTGGAAACAGGCCAATCTACTTCTGTTGAAGGCAACAGCCTCCCACAAATGCCTTACTGCCTCCCCATCTTACATATAAAGTTCAGCCCCCCAGTGGCCTTCAGTTTTCCCTGTATATTAAACATAAATTTCCAAAAGATAGATCCCTTTTGTGTGAGTCTGGTTGCCAGCAAAGTTCAATGTCTCCAGGATCCATAGGCTGAATGCGCGGCCATGAAATGAAAATGGGGAAAACAGGCCACAGTTCTGAAAGGCAAAGTTGGAAACAAGGTCACTTTTTTCCTGATGAATCTGAGCATTGAGACCTTCAAAGAGTTCATCGCTACCTGTTTTAGAGAGGTAAACTTGGGAACATCCAGGTATGTGATCCATTTTTATCTACTCTCTAAATACCAAGTCTTTAAAAATGTCATTTTCTAACTTCTCTGCAACCATACAGACTAGTAACACTGAAGCTGAGATGGTCATTTAATTGCCTGATTCCAGAAACCAAGAAGAAAAAAGCTGAATATGCAATCAGAAACACTAAAAATGACACTTTTCAGCCCTTCAACCTTTTAACCCTTTTTGCTTCTTTTAGTTCTACTGTATTTTGGTGCAGTTTCCTTTTTTGTTTTGTTTTGGGGTTTTTTTTGGGGGGGTTGGTTTGGGGTTTTTTTTCTCCTTTTTTCCCCTGTAGCTTCTCTGCAGGCAATATATTTCAGAGGAGAGTAGAACTTGAAGTCCAACTTTTATTTTTGCAGCTACTCAAACCTTTCAAATGTGTCTCATTTTTGCTTCCATCATCTTTTGAACCAATAGTATTTAATTTTGGTGAGTTGTTTGTTGCTACTAGAAATGCTAAATTATATTGATGGACTTCGATTTATATCTCAGCATATAGCCTGTCATTTACAATGACTTGTACTGTTCCTGTTAAATGTCTTCTTCAATGTCCTTGGGCTTGTCAGGCTGAGTGGCATGCTTGTGCTCAGCCATTGTTCTCCTCCTACGACTGGATAAATTTATTAGTTAGACAGTTTTAGCACATCAAAACTGTCCAGCAGACTTCAGCCTTCATGCCAAACAGGTCTAGGCAAGCAAGTGGGTTTACACATGTAAGTAACCCTAAACAGCACACAAAAAATCTGTCAGTCAACCATGTAAAATTATTTGAATGCCTAAGGGTTCCGACAAGTAATATTCGGTGGATTTAAATGAATAAATTGGAGAGATTAATGCCCTCAGCAGTATGCCGGGCTTCTTCACAGAGCTTAAAGTCTTCATAGTAAAACGGACATGTTTGTGTCTCTCCTACCCCAATTCATAGTCTATTATCTCAGTGCAAACTAACCTCACCTCTAACCTAAACATTCCTTGCTGCAATGTCTGGCCAAGAGGCAGAGCTTAAACCTGGAAAGTGATACTGTCTTAAACCATTTTAACTATTGCTACCAAGGCACATCTCTGAGAGAAATAGTGTTTGCAGGGTTGAGATCCGAGAAACAAATTCTGAGCTTGCCTGTGTATTCTGTAATCCTGTGGGATCAGGAGCGAAATCCAGATTCAGAAAGGTTCACTTTCCACCAGTTCTACAAGAATAGAGGTGAAAGAGATATTGGTGGTTATCTGGGTGTAAGACTCATCTGAGTATTAAAAAGCAAAATTTAGCCTTTGTTCCAGGAGCACATGAGACTGTGGAAATGGCTTGTGTGCAAGATACTTAAAATTGCATTTCATATGTAAACTGCTTCCAAAAAATATGACCTTGGAATTTAGGCTAAAGAAATGTCATGCAGGCCTGGAGAGCCAGAGGGCCTGTGGAGACCTGACAGCAGGAGGGGTAGGACCTTGTGCAAGGTAGGTAAAAGGAGAAACTAGTTATCTGTGACAAACAGCATGTATACTGCAAAACTACAGCATATCCTCAATGTGTCATCCGAAGGACCATAACTCAGTTTTTCTTTTTGCTTCAGAATGAAATAAACAGTATTGCTTTTTCTAATGATGAAAAAATGCATCCATACATGAGAAAGTGAACAGAATTGAATCTGTATTTTTTTAAAAGGTACAAATAAATTTTTAACGTAAAAGTCTACTTCCCACCACCCTTGCCGAGTCATATTTTCTTCTGAAAGTATTCAGTATTAGCAAGTGTTGCTTAATAAAAAGAAATTTGGTAGAATCTGGTCCAGAGAATTAATATGATTTACTAATGTTTTCAAGAAAAGCAGTATGCATCTACGCACTGCAAAACTGATAAGTCTATATTAATAGATACAGACTTCTTGGTGATAATAAGGTCATTTAACAAATTGCTCCCACTCCTTTGTTACCCATGGAGAGAGCATTCAGGAATTCCGCTCTTCTTCCGGCAGCAGAAAGTATTGGCAGGTAGCAAAGGGAGCAATCCTTCTCTCTAATCTTTTGGACTCTTCCTTTCCTGCTTAATAACTGCCCCCCCCAATACCTTCTCAAAAGTATTAGTTCTATGAGGCTGAAAGAATGACCAAAAGGATTGAGGGTGGGAAGCAAGTCAGACTGAAAAAACAACATTTTGTATAAAACATCTTGGACACCGGTTATTCTACAGCAGGGTCTGTAGGACATGTAAAGCAAAGCAAGTTTTTCATCAAGAGACTCTGATCTGACAGAACCATAAAACAGAAGCAGGAAGTTTTGATACTTCAAAATATCAATAAGAGTCCAGTATGTGGAGGATGCTGTTCTACAAGATTTTTATCTTTCTTTAAGACAGACAAAATGAAGCACCACAAAAAGTTGAATAATATTTTGTCATCATTTTTCTGTTCACTGTCTTTCTTCACTGATATCCTCTGATGTTTATTCATTTCCTGTTTACATTAAAAGTAATATCCCTAACTGCAAACTCAGGTCTCCTCTAAGCCTCATCTCCAACCGAAAATTAAAATGTTTAATTAAGTATGAGCACTGTCTGAAAGAAATAGCCCTTAATTCAAATCTAACCAAGATAACATCAAGAAATATATGTGTTTCTGTGTGGGAAATCCAAATCCCAAATTACTGGGATACATTAGAATTGACCAGCTTCCTAATATGAGGATACTGGAGCTTGCTGTCACAAACCACGCATCGATCAGTTTAAAAATAGCCATGTAAGAATGAGATGAAGAATGGTCTTCCATGACCAGTGATATCTCAGAAAGCTTCCAGACCCACAGCAAGGCAGTGGAGAGCACAAGTGGCATTTTCCTTTTTTGAAAAGATGCACTTTTCTGAAAAAACATACAGTGGGTTAGGCAGCAGTGGGAGCTTTAAATGGGTTTGAGTAGTGCATGCTTACAGGACTTGGAAGACCCTAGCATTTTATTAGATCTGGTTGGCTTAGTCACTAATTACAGGTTTCTCTTGAACAGCGATAAAATCTATGCATAATGTTTATGATTACCAGGGGAGTGACATCACATTCTGCCTGGCCTACCAAAGTATATGACTTGACCACTGAAATTCTAGTGTGATTCATAATATGGTATGGGGAATGCAACATAAAATTATATATCATTTGCACAGCATGCCTTTCTGTTTATCATCACCAAATGGTTAGTATCAAAGCCATGTGGAGACTAGTGTTAAAGATCATGGGGCTGAGTATGAAATTCAAGGATTTTAGAAAGGTTAGAAACATGCTTTCATAACCATTAATTTAAAAATTTTTATAACTGAGATTTTGTTTTTTGCTTTGGAGTCAAGAGTACCTCGAAAGTTTATAGCAATTATTTGAAAAACGCCTTTCATGGTAAAGTGGAGAAAAAGCAGACAGCACCAGATAATTTACTATGATGCCTGTACAAAGCGCTTGTGTAATGTTTTATCAGCTCTGTAGTATTCTTCCCTAAATCATGTCCCAGATTTGCTAATACAAATATGTTCCTTCCTTAGAAACAAGTTTCTTTTTCTATTCAACTTGCAGCTGTGAAAAAAGAAAAGAAAAATCTGATTGTTTTGAGAAAGTTTTGTTCTCCCAGAAAATCATTCAGTTTATTTTTTATTATTGCAGTGATTATAGACCCTGATTTTGTTTAAGTTGTAAACAATTATTTGATTTTATATTTGAAATACAAAATGTACAGGAAATGTATTTTCCTCAAATTGAATATTATATTTTAAACAGCTTGATAATAATGAAGAGGAGTAGGTTTAAAGACCATATAAGTAACTGAAGATACGCTACGTGCTGGAGGAAACGTTGAAAATAGATTTTTGAAAACTGTGTCATTTTTAGCAATATTATGATGTTGGCTTCACAATTGTTTATGAAAATGCAAAATTTTCAAAAGTTCCTCAATCTGATTTCTATTTTTGCATATGCAAATGACAAAATTAAGGTCAAAATGCCTTGGCTTTCAGTTACCTGTGAAAGATGGCTGAATGCCTTCACTTGTGTGTTTAATTGTCTGGATTCATAACTAATTACTGGTGCATACATACATACATATAAACACACTCTAAATTCCAATTTTCTGAAAAAAATCGTTAGCAAGTCTTACATTCAGTTTGAAGAAAAGTGTTATCCTATGAGAGAGTCAAGGCTGTGAGCAGAAATCCTTACAGCAAATTGGCAATACCATGGGATCCATATTTTATAACCCATCGTAACTGAAAAGGAAGCATCTCATACTTCATGTCTGATTACAACTCAGAAATAGGACAGTACCCTGTACTTCCTAAAGTTGCAAGAATAGCACTCTTGCTGACATAAGTGGGGCTCTGGATGAGAGCTGTGTATAACATATATTCCAGAGTAGTGATAGGCACTTTTGAGGAGTGCTTTTAGTGGAAATCTGCGGGTAATGACAGTTTAAATTCAACATTCTAAAAAAATAAATAGAATTATACCAATTGTTTACAATTAACATGCATAATACTCTATGAAGTATATTCTAACTTTTCAGAAGAAGTGAAGCCCAGAGATACCAAAAGCTGCATCTTCAAAAGTGATCTTAAACTTCTTGCTCTCCCAGACTTGAAGAACCATTTAAAATGCCCAAAATAATATACATGAGAAAGAAATGTAAAATTAGAAGTAATTGTTAGAAGTGTGACCATGATTGCACAGCAGCTGGTAGGTTTGGAACAGGAGAGTCTTTGGTCTGTCACTTTGTACTTTTTTTAAGAGGAGCTTCTTTTCTTAATAGGTCTTACTGATGTAACTATAATAATTTTGCCACAATTACAGTATTGTATATAGGTACAACTGGAAGTAAATTCTTGGTGATGAGAATGATGATACAGAAGGGCAGTGGAATAGCCATTGATGGGAAGGCCAAATCTCTCTTTGAAGTTAGCCCTGCTTTGAGTTTGCACAAAATGACCTCTAAGGTCCCAGTGTAATTAAATTTTCCTGTGATTCCATGGTTGAGTTAGATGTCATCCTGAAGAACTGGAAGGAGGTTCTGGATGAAGCCAACACAGACATTCAAAACTTGCCTGAGAAGGCTTTGTCCTGACATGGCACTGGGGGGTACACGAAGAGGTGGACCATGACTGCGGCAAACTCTGCAAAGCTCTCCTCTGTCCCCATGGTGGTCGGATGTCTGGTAAGACAGAGAAGGTTTCCTATGTTTCTTGTAACCTCCTGTATAAAACTCTTCAAGGAACCACTATTGTACTGTCTTTTCTAACTAATTTGTGTATTGCTGAATCTTCAAAGTGGGAATAAGGAGTAAGAAAAATTGCAAGGAGGCATTTTATTGTAAAAAAAAAAAAGTGAAAGCTCTGCTTATGAAAACTCATCATAGGCAGGACACAATGCTAAGGCATACTTTTGAATTACACACTGAACTATAAAAATTTTTCACTCACCAACACTGCTGCTTATGTCATCTTTTTTTTTTATTTAATAAGAATCATCAAACAAAACCATAAAAATCAGAAAATCCGTATCTGCAGAGCAGTTGATTCAGCACCGGTCAAAAATTGGAAGAATATAAATCTTAGAGAAGCTTCAAGATCTTGCCAAGCTTTATTCTCTGGAACTCAGATTTGTTGTTCTAATCATTATGTTTACCTTTGTTTCTGCAACCAGCCTTAACAAAGACACAAGAAGGCAGATACATAAACCTGTCCTAGAAGTAATTGTGCACCACTTCTCCCTGAATTGTTTTGATAGCTTTTTTTCTAATATGAATTTATAATAACATTAAAATAGATTTCCTGTGGGATTTTTCTTTATTTTTCTACCACTGACCATCTGTCTGCCTTTCGTGAGGACACATCAAATTGAAAATAATTTTGAAGTTCTCTGTATCATAGACCTAATATGTGAAATATTTTTAAATTCAGGGCTAGATTTCAGTTTGGTTCTAGTAAAATCAGCCACAAGCTCTGATCATGCGTTAACACTGAAAGAGCTTCACTGGTTGCCAATACTAGAGGCTGTACTGAAATTATATTAGACAAAATTTGTACAGACAGGTTTCTTGGATAGGAATGCATGCATGTGGAAGAATGTACTTTTTTAGAATAGTGAGGTTTATTAGGTAGAAGTCCAGTTACAAGCTGTAAGATATATTCCTCACATAAATGACAATAAATTAAATCTTGTCTTCAGAGGCAGAAAGAATCAAATCAGTGGTCTTAAGAAAGAAATTAATAGGCTATTTAATTAACACATTTTTTTAATGTTTACGTGTATACCTATGTCTATATCCTGCATATTCATAGCGGTATGTGTTTCTGTGGAGATATTGTTTAGCATTATCACCTTACTGAAATAATCACAATCCTCAAAGACTCAGTACCAGTGCCCTGAGAATTTCTGCAGCAGAGGGGAAACAGCTTTGTGCAGTGAGGCCTAAACAGCGCAAAGCTGTGACTTACTCATGGCACGAGCTCTCTGCTGGCCACCAAGACTGTCAGGAGCAGTAAGGCTCACAATCCTTACTTCAGAGAGACGAACCTTGGAGTTCAGTCAGCTCCAGCACTGTAAGCATCTCAAACTTTAAAAAAGTTTCACTGCATACAGCAAACGGCAGTAGCAAGCACACATACTTAGTGACTTTTGGGTTTCATTTTGTATTTAAGAAAATCAATTCGCAACCCGTACATAGCATAGTACCCAGCCTCTCCAATCATTTACAAAATCAGTTAGGTGAAATGGCTTTGTGTATTCTGACAATGAATTAAATGACCAATGGACAATTTTCCACTCATGATTAGCTGATTAATGGCACCATTCCCTGAGGGAGCTAGTCAAACCATGCTTGTCAAAATAAACAGCTATGTGTATATATGTATATGTACACCCACATATATATATCCACAGAAAGAGAAAGCAATAAATGTTTGTTTACCTCTTGCAAAACTGGAGTCTAATCAATACTATGTTTTTTGACCTGAAATCACTTACCAAATAATACAATTGATATCACCATCAGGTTTCTTTATATACTGAAAATGGTGATTCAGTAGCTGTAGTCAATACACAGAGAGATAATAAATTTTGGGCTGGGGAAAGTTAATGTATTTACAATACAACATTTGAAGGATTTGAGCATATGTAATGGAAAGTTGCTTTAAAAATTAATAGTCTTGAGGATTTAAAAAAGAATGAATGACTTTTCCTTCATATTAGAAAATGAATTTCAGCACACATCTATATATGGCCAGTGATGTTAACTTCCTAAGAGGGATTATAAACTTCACAAGTACTTGAAGTTTGGTCTTCTGAATTCCAAGAGATTAATTTTAAAGTGCAGTTCCTTCTGAAATGCTTTCATTCCCTGAATAATAGCAATAATAGTCAAATTAACTTCCTTTCATGTCATTATTACTGCTCATTGTAAACATTTCTTAGGATAAATTGGGCAGACCCTCTTTGCAACTTGAGCTTTGTCTTCATTAGGTTTTATTGTTAACACTTCTGATAATTATCTAAAATTTAAAAAAATGGATTCTAGATCGGTTTCTCTAAGCTACATTTTACTTTCTGCAAACTAAGGGAAGAAAAAAACACAGTAAAACATTCACTGTCTATGAAAGAGAAGAGATAACTAAATCTGAAAACCAAACAATCTCTTGAATAAATTCAGTTCTCAAAAGGCATTCAGTACTATTAGTAGAAAAGTTTCCTGTGACATATTTAAACTAATGATACACAAAATTAATATTAGAGTTGCCTTGTGTTGTTAATCTGTTGAAGAGAAATAATGATAAATACAGTTAATGAATAAAATCCAGAATTTGTTTCCAACAAAAAAATCACTCTCAACTGCTGAAACACCAACTTCAGTTCTAGTAGCATATCTCCAACTTGAAGTTAAAAGTGCATTCTGTTAACTATTCTTCTTTTGAGTCTTATGCTATAGAGTAGGATGACAGAAAAGTGGTGTAGAAAATGAGAGCAGGTGAGAAGAAAATATTTTACATATAATTGATTTCTATTCCATTTCTAGGCCATTTAGTTGTCACCTGGCACATTGTCATCATGTGTTTTGTTTCACTACCAATCTATTTTTAACCTGCATATCTGGCAAACAGGAAAAATTCTCTCCTTTATAAGTGTTATAGTATCTAGATAAGCAGTACTATAATCAGCTTTCATTGACACCATCTTGCCTAAGTGAAAAAAGTTTTGATACTGGTTGTATTTGCTCACTTTTGTGTTTAAAGATTAACTTTTTTTCTTTTTACATTAGAAAAAAAATAAAAAGAAAGAAAATATCCCTGTTATGCAACTTCTGTCTCTCAAAACTTTATTCTCTGTAAGGGAAAACAGTCAGGCCAAAAATTCCTAAAATAAAAAGGACAGCTGAGGAAGAGAGAGTCCTGAAATAATACACTTTTGTTAGTATCCAAATGCTAGTTTTAAAAGTTAGTGTTCCGTCAGTGAGAATATTACTGCAGTTAACTTGTGTTTTTCCGTGGCAGGATTGACATTAATGATAAATATTCTGCAGGGTGTACTCTCCCTGCTCTGAAAAGTGCACTTTGGCTTCGCTGTGTTCTTATAGCTGCCTAATTTCAATGATGTTACTCTCTTTTGATCTTGCAATCTTCCCAATTTTTCTATTCATTTTCCTTTCAATAAAGTAAATGCTTTCCTTGCGTACCAGTGAAAAATTTTTCTAAGACTGGAAAAGCATTTTTTTTGTTCAGCTGAAGTTTTTCATAAATACATAGTATTTAAATAAAAAAACCCAACTCTCCTCCTGCTTACAGCCTGTAGGCCAAATCCAGAAGGCTGTTTTTCTTTTCAACTGGCATCTTTTATCTGTATGTCTTTAATATTCTTCTCTGCAACAGTGCAGATGCAAGTACTTATGACGGTAAAGCCTTCTCACAAAGATAATAATGGGTGCACTGCAATAATACATAGGATGATATACAGATAACCCCACTGTCCTTTGCGAGGTTAAGACATTTTAAATGAAGAAAATTGAAAACTTCATGGATTTCTGTATATTTTTCAGAACACATTTGTTTTCAAAATACTCAGTGATCTGTGATTTTGTTCTCAGGTGTTAGTAATGAGAACTCTGACTCAGGGAATTACAGCTAGAACGAGTGTTTAACATAACAAAAAGCTAAATTAAACTAGGGGACAAGCTTTGAGGAGAGAAAAGGTTCTGTTGGTACCTAAGGCCACTCATCCGTGTTCATTTAAAGGGGATCCCTATGCCCTCAGATCCCTAAATAGCGCAGATTTGTATAGGACCAGGCATCAATAAAGAGAGCACATACTATGGTATTTACATCTGCATTCTCTGTGGGCATGTGGGCTGCTGTTCCAGATTGCCTGGTGCTTTTCCTCTGCTTATCTGCATGGCACATTGAAAGTGCTTTTGGCAGCTTGTTCCTAAACTCTCCTGTTTCTGAGCTCAGCTCTGTGAAAAGCCTGACATAAAGAGCCAAATCACTATCAGGACAACATTACCTTTCAGCCCAGTCATCTCCAGCGTGCTTTTTAGAAGCCTTTCTGGTCTGAAACCTGACAGCAGCCTGACATTGGGAAAGGAGCTGTGTGGTCACTGAATGGTGAGTACTGTTTCCTGCTCTCCAAAAACCGCAGAGTGGTAGGCAAGGAGTCAGTGCATCTGACTGCCAGATGTCTGTCTCATAAACATCCAGACACCTACACCAGATACTGTCTGGACCCTGAGGAAGATACTGGCTGAGTGCTGTAGAGTGATCCTCAGCGGAGAGACAGCTTCCAGATGGAAGAGTCGATGCCCATGTATATAAGTCTGTGCTGAGTTCACCCTTTAGCTGCTGAAGTAGACAACTGACCTCAGAGAACCACGGGCTGTTGAAGGGACATTTCTGGAAGCCAGTAAGCCTACTGTTGACTATCATCTGGCAAAAGACTTGAGGAGGTGGCATTCACCAGTTTGAAAGCTCTTGCTCATCACCTCTGTGAGTAGTGCATACAAAAAAGATCATCCCTTGAGCTTTCTCCCCCCTCCTGTAGTATCAGGGTTATGTACATGGTGCTTAGTCTCTGTTCTGCTTAATTCTCAGTTCTTCACCAACCAGCACCTAGAGTGCTGATTCCCCAGAAGAGGGGGAATCCCTTACTCAAAACTAACAACTTAGACGGTAACTGGCCTAACCCAAAAGTTTTGACGTTTGTTATAGCTCTCCTAAGTCTCTTGAAGAGCTACTTATCCTGATAGCCCAAAGCAAAGCAACATAAAATCACTCAAAATTTATTTGGCTTTCTATATTCAAAATGTTAGTTAGGAGAAGTCACTAAATTTTCCTATGGCCCTGTAATCAAACAGGAGTTTTTACTTAATGTTATTCAGATTTCAGTGATAAGTAAGAGATTTTCAAAACATAAGGATTGTTTAAAAAAGAGGCAAGATATCCCAACAGCTGTGGGATTCTAAATAGATTTTACAAAACCCAAAACTAATCAGCTAAGCCAATTGTTGGAAATTGAAACCAAGCTGAACAAAAAGTGTATGTTGAATTGACATATTAGCTATTAAGTATTAGAAAAGTATGTTCTCTTAAGTTAGAATTATTAGAAATAATTGATTTTTATATAATTTTTATTTACAGGACTTTGCAGACAGGATATAGTGACAAAGGACAATGGGTATATTTCCTTACAAAGTATATTATCACTTTGTCATGTGCACAAAATATTTAAAAAATCAATAGGGTGAAGAATGTGAAGATTTTAAGGTAGATACTTATTTTTCAGAGGAAAACTCCAGACAAGAAACACATTATATTGAATAGCACTGAAAATTACTTCTGAAAGTATGTTTTTAGTAATGTCTTGAAAGTATGTTTTTAGTAATGTTTTTCAGTAATGTTTTTAGTAATGTATTTGCAGGGGGGAAGAAATACTTAAAATAAACAAAGCAGTCATGCTTTTAACAATTGGGAATTGACATTTTGTGTTATGACAAGTCACCTAGTAAGAAAAATTGTCTAGAGGGAATAAATATTATTATATAATGTGATTTTTATTTTAACAAGTGTATAAAACTGTATTTAAAATGATGCTGCTGCTAACTAAGATGTCACATTACGAGCATTTGATTCTTACATGAGAAATAATTATTTCAACTAGAACCCAGTTTTGCTGACTGGGCTGAGAAAACACTGGTTGACTTACATTCTATATTAAAAGCCCTTCTCAAATTTTAAACATATGATTTGTTTAATGTGCATACAAGGGTAATAAAACCTGCATTTTTTTTTGCTTCAGAAATGTAGAAACCTGCAAATAAAATGCAAATGCTTTAAAAATACACTGTGTTTACAATAAAGAACATACATTTTCATGACCAAATGAAGGATGGGACTGGAACTGAGACTCCCAGTTTTCAGAAGTAGACAAGTCTAACAATAGACTATTTGACATTATTTTTAAATCACAGAACAAAAAGCTAAAATTCCATACTCAGAAAAATGAAGAGCATTTTAAATCAGAACTGTTTTTTAAAAATGTCTTCATTGGCTATTGTGTCTCACACAAAAGTAATGTTAATTCATGGTCATACTTGGAAAACATTTCTTGCATTGCCTTAGATGATGATAGGGGACTGTGGAGGTATATTTTTGTTTCCAGTGAGAAAGCTTAGATGCTTGTCTTTTAGGTAGCTGAATTCCACACTGCAGGTTTCTGAAGGAGACAGCATGATTATGCCAGCTATTCCTCTAGAGAAGAAGGAAAGGCTAAGAAATGTAAGCAAAGTGAAAGAGGAAAGGAAAGGTCTGCTTTTTCATTTCTTCGTCTAAGACAATCTGTTAATCTTGTGTCTGTCCTCGTGAGAGAGAACGGTGAGGTCTGCACAAGCTTCTTGCTGACTCTCTTGCCATCTTGGAAACTAGCATGGGCATCTGAAATTGGCATCCGTACCTGCAACAGAGGTGCTTTACCTGCTTCTGTTCCTTAGGCTGACTGAGGCATTGCATGTATGACTTACTACTGGGGAATTTTTCCATTGTTATACATTTTTCACAGAATCACAGAATCACAGAATCTTCATGGTTGGAAGGGACCTTTGAGATCATCAAGTCCAACCATAGACTTTCCAGACTTCCATGCTACCCAGAGTTGCTTCAGCACGTTAAATCCCTCTCCATATGGCAGGGGTTCCACTGTGGGCCAAGAGCATGGATAGAGTGCTGAAGTAGTGCTCTCAACCTCTCCCAAATACATTGTGCTACTTTTGGAGAAAAATACAGGTGAATTCTTCCTTGTGGAATTTGCTGCCAAATTTGGAGATGTGTCTTGGCCATTCTGGAAGTGGGAGAGAGAGAGAAGAGAGATTTGGAGAAAAACATGAAAAGGCATGTGGGATTGAGAAGGGGACAACCGGGTTCTCTAGAGCATGTTCTGGCACCAGCATATACAACATCGTCATGAAATATCAGAGTCCTTGGACTGCATTTTGCGTCCGCAGCCTCTGCATAGAGCAGATTGCTACTGTGTACAACTCAGGTTTTGGTGAGAGCTGGAGAGAAAATATGGTGGGAATCAAGGCATCTGTGGGAACTGCTTAAGATATTTTGATATGCCAAATATTCCCATATAGAAGTATGATGCAGGCATTCATAGCCTGAGTAAAAAAGGCCTGAGTATTTCAATCAGATTCTAGATACCTGAAACATGGATTTTTGCCTCAGAAAGGAGAGGGTTGTTTTTCATCCTGCTCCTGTGTGGCTTTTTTGTTGCTGGGACTGAAATGGAAAGAGAGGGGAGGGTCATGAGGAGATCACGAGGCTTTGGGGATACTTCTGCAGAAAGCAGGTATTGTTGTCAACTGGATACTACTAACAGCAGGGAAACGGACTAATAAGCACATTTGAGCCTCTGATAGTATGGTAGCGTAAGACATAGTTATTGTAGAAGACAGCAAAATTACCACCGATTTGACTAAAACAAATTTTCTCTTAATGCTCCAGACTAACAATGCATGGACACATTTCTGCAGAAATAAGCTAAGCAGTCTCTTCACCACTCTGCCAAACGGAGTGTTTATAGAACGGCAAGGGTGGAGAGCCTGTTCACAGCAATTGTCTCTGCTTCAGCAAAGAGAGCCACAATTCCTACACTCACTCTGCTACGGTGCTATAATTATCCCTCAGTACTTGATGACTAATTTGAAGCCAAGCACTCTTAGAGGCTGCCCAAGTAATATTTTAAGTATATTTTTAGAATACATGTTTTTTCTGTTGGAAACAAAAGTAAGTCTGGTAGTTCGTACTACCTACCTCTAATAGACATTCTGGATACAAATGCAGTGGAATTTGAATCAAGCTTAAGTTTATGAAAAATGCTTTGTCTTGGCTATATAGGCTGCCATTTCTATAATCAGTAAGGGCACTGTTCATTTCAGTTGTATATTAATCTGAAGAATTCAGAAGCACATTGCTAACAAATCTCTACCTAGAGCCTCTGTGAGAATAAATAGTATGGCTGTTTCCTAAAGAGTTTAGATTAGGGCATAAAGATACAAAATGGGTAGAGAAATTAGAATTCTTTGAGTCAATCACTAAATAAGCCTTTTCCTTCTGCTCACTTTGCAGAAAGTGAGGTGTGAAATACTAGCTTAAAATGTATTTTGCTTTCTAAATCCAACTAAAGTAAAAATAACAGCTTGTAACAAAAATCTGAAGAATATATGGTGTACAACGCGGCATAGCAAGTCACAAATAACCTTACACAGTTTCTAAAAGTGTCAATGCAATACTTTCCTGCGGCAGAGGCAGGACCTTTATTTTCCCAGCATACACATTTTTTCCCCAGAGGATATCTAGCAGTCTGATATTCTTCTATGAATACAAAGGAGCCAGAGTTCTGTCTGAATGCAGGCTGCAGGCATGCACCCTTTAGCAGTTTACACTCCACTGAGAGCAAAATCATGAATTTCGTATTCCTTGAAAGCACTTGCTCTTCTGTGACCCAGAAGCAGGCCTTCTGTGGTCAGAAGAAATTTATATCCGGATTTTGAAGCTCTGCCAAGAACCCATTTCGGACTATAGAAATAGCTTTTTATGTATCTGTTTTTCTAGGTGCTTTGACACTGCTTGATGGATTCACAGCTTCTGGGGCCATTCTCTTAGGGAAAAATACAGTCATCTTGATTCAATCTCTAATATAAAGGCTTAAGGGTAAAGCAGTGTAAGTAAAAAATCAACACAAATAATTTCATACATTAAAAGACAATAGGAGAAGATAATTTTTGGAAGGTGGTTCTACTGATAGTTACTAAAAGTAAAATTTTTCTTTCAAAGCCCCAGCTTAACTGATCTGCCAGAATCTAAAAGGGGAAGGATTATATAAATGCTCTAGTTCTTGTACTCTTTCCTTATGCTTTGATATCAGTCATTGGCAGGATTAGATAGACCTTTGCCCTGGTCCTATGTAACATTCCTTATATTTCAGTGTTGATATTCCAAACACAACAGTGTCGGCTCCTGCTTGAAAAGTCAAGTGAAACACACAATCAGAAAACCCACAGTAAGACAATGCAAGACCAAGAAATTATTTCAAGACTAATGGTATAGACAACTGGAAAAATAATGAACAATTTGAAAAGGAACTTATATTTTTTTAAAAATTCCTTTTTAATGGTGTAATTCAAAAATGGTAGGCTAACAAAGAGTAAGTTTCCTTTCTCAATAACTTGAAATAATTCTGTAAAGGCATATATTACTGTGCAGGATTACCTTACTCTCTTTCAGAATAAACATACTCAGTTTCCTTTTAAACAAATTAATTTATTTTTTTGTATCACACTTCTTATGGTCAGGGTCTGGGTCATAAGTGATGTGAAAGAATCTCTGTGAGTTACTTGTACTGTGAATCTTCAGATACCATAAAGTACTGCAGAGCTCAACACAGCCACATAAAGCTATTTATTTTACCTAGCATTTATTTTACTTGTATATGTTCTAGAGGAGCTTACAAGCTAGCTAAGGACTGTATCATGGCACACTATAGTCCAGAAGCATATACATTTGTGCATATACACACACTATATATATCCATGTATGCTATATGTAATATTTTTATATACTGTGTACATATATATATGCCCATATAAATATATAGGCAAATTCAGAGATGGGAATGCAACAGAATGCCTAGAAAATTTAAATTAAGGTAAATTAAAATTAAATCCAGGCATGTTCACATTAATGGAAATACAGCATGGCCAGGGATTTCACTTCAGTTGTTCCCAAATGGGACTAGAAGGAACCACATGTGTAACCTAGCTCGTCTTCCTACAATGATAGCCAGCCAGGCAGCAATATTTTAGTTCAGAGCACTACAACTGCTCCACAAACCTGCTCCACAAATGTCTACATGGTTCTGTATAGCTTACCTCTACATGCTGTTGTCAGTGGTGTTGTATAGCTGCCTAGCTTGGATTTGCATAAAGCAATCAGATATATCCATGTATCTATTCATAAACTGTTGAAGGAAATTTGGTTTTCAGTCTTATATATTTCATTATCACATGTTCAAATTTTTTCCATGCTATTCCCTTACCTTTTGCTTTTCAAATACATTTGGAAAATAATAGAAATTAAGTGGCTTGTAGTATAAAGCTTAGCTTTTAAGCTTTCAACCTGGTTGCCTTCCATTGCCTCCAGTATCTGCAAATGTGCAAAACAGAAAGTATGATTTATACAAACTAACTATTGTACTTATTTAAGTCCAGTTCATTTCAGGATAAGTGGCACAGTCACTTAAGAAGAAAGCAAGCAGATAAGTCTCGACCTGAAGCTAGAGGGCTATGTAGTTAGACACCTGTGCAGTGCAGTTTAATACCCATATCTGGAAAACAACAGCCTCATGCTTACAAGCTCAAAAAGGAACATACCATATTAAAAGTTATATGAAATCTTAAAAATTTAAGTGAAACAAAGTAAAAAGTATTCTGTATAGCCTTCGTACAGTCATTTGATGCCTGAAAACACATTAGATGATTGAATTTTGAAAACAAGCAAGTAAGCTGCATGTGTAAGATTTATGTTTCTATAGCAGAGAAACAATCTATATGTGGAGAATACAGGAAAATGAGGTTCAAATGAAACACTTAATAGCCCAAGTTCTTATGCAAAGTAATCTATACATGGGCAAGGATCTCAGCTGGTATTATAGAACCATAGAATCCTTTAGGAAGGAAAGGGTTTTTAAGATCATTTTGAGTCCAACTGTTAATGTAACACTGCCAAGTCCAACACTAAACTGTGTCTCTAAGCACCACATATACCTATTTTTTAAATGCCTTCAGGGATGGTGACTTAACCACTTCCCTGGGCATCCTGTTCCAATGCTTGACAACTGTTTCAGTGAAGAAACTTCTCCTACTATCCAATATAAGCCTCCCCTGGTGCAACTCGAGGCCATTTCCTTTTGTCCTATCACCTGTTATTTGGGAGAAGAGACCAACACCCACCTTACTGCAACCTCCTTTCAGGTAGTTGTAGAAAGCGTTACGGTCTCCCCTCAACCTTCTTTTCTCCAGACTACTCCTGTTCCTTCTTGAAGAATGACCACCCTTCCTGGACTCCTTTGCCCTTCAGGACTGCCTCCCAAGGGATTTTGTCAACCAGTCTCGTAAACAGGTCAAAGTCTGCCTTCCAGAAGTCCAAGATGACAGTTCAACTAACCCCACTCCTTACTTCTCCAAGAATTGAAAACTTTGTCATTTCATGATCACTACGCTCAAGACAGCCTCCAACCTTCACATCACCCACAAGTCCTTCTCTGTTCATGAACAACAGGTCTAGCAGGACGCCTTCCTCAGTTGTCTCACTCACCAGCTGTGTCAGGAAGTTATCTTCTGTACACTCCAGGAACCTCCTAGACTGTTTCCTCTCTGCCGTATTGTATTTCTGGCAGACATCTGGTAAGTTGAAGTTCCCCATGAGAACAAGCGCTAGTGACTGAAAGCTTAGGAAGTGTGGGTTAGATGAGTGGACAGTGAGGTGGAATGATGTCCCAGTTTGAAGTAAAACAGAACCAACTTTCTGTTTAATAATTTTACATTTTAGCTAGGCCTCTTCTAACTCTCTGAAACTGCTTGTTTCTCCACAATATGCCATTAATTTCGGAGAGTTAGAACAGGCCTATCTAAAATGTAAAATTACTACACAGAGAGTTGGTTCTGTTTTACTTCAAACTGGGACAATTGAGAACCAGCTGAATGGCAGAGCTCAGAGGGTTGTGATCAGCAGTGCAGAGTCCATTTGGAGGCCTGTAACTAGTGGTGTTCCCAAGGGGTCAGGTCTGGGTCCGGTCTTGATCGATATATTCATCAGTTACCTGGATGAGGGGACAGAGTGTACCCTCAGCAAGTTTGTTTACGATACAAAACTGGGAGGAGTGGCTGACGCACCAGAAGGCTGTGCTGCTGTTCAATGAGACCTGGACAGGCTTGAGAGTTGGGCGGCGAGGAACCTAATGAAGTTCAACAAGGGCAACTGTAGGGTCTTGTAGGGAGGAATAACCTCATGCACCGGTATGTATTAGGGGCTGACCTGCTGGAAAGCATCTCTGCAGAGAGAGACCTGGGAGTCCTGGTAGACAGGGTGACCATGAGGCAGCAGTGTGCCCTTGTGGCCAAGAAGGCCAATGGTCTCCCGGAGTGCATTAAAAAAGGGTGTGGCCAGAAGATCAAGAGAGGTGTGTCTTTGCTGTTGCTTGGCTCTGCATCCCCTACCTCCATTGAGATGACAGACCGAAGGGCCTTGCTAGCACACCATCCCTCAAACATTGGCATGTTATCCCCAGGCTTATCTCTAGCTAGCCTGGTTTTATCCCTTTCCCCCTTCAAATTTAGTTTAAAGGTCTTTCAATGAGCCCTGCTAACTCCTCTTCATCTGATATATTTCCAATTGCAGATTATCTGGGTGTTAGTTACAAGTATTTTTGAATGATTAACCCCTCAAATGCTGTTATACTCAGGAAAGATATAATATACAACCCTGGTTTGTCCAATATTCATTTTCTCAAGACTTTCTAGATAGATTTTTGTCATTTCACAAGTACAAAAATTTTTCTTTCCCACTCATTTTTCTTCCCCACCTGTCAGATTTACAAACTCCATCTGGAATCTGAAAAAAGCAAGCTGTTCATTCCCTCCACTTGACTTTCTAATGAGGATTCTGCAGACAGAACTAAGCTGATAATTTGGATGATGTAGAAGGAAAGCTGCAGTCCAGCTCATTCTTCCATAACTATATTGATACTATAACACAGAAGTGAAAAAAAAAAGTCTTTGGCATTAGCATATATGATTCGACAGCAGTCGATATAGATTCAGAGTAATAAGACATCACTCTTTACAATGTTATTTTTCCTGACCATAACCTCTGCAGATTGGTTTATTAGTGGATCTAATTTTATCACATTCTCAAGGTGCCTATATGCAAAGAACCTGTATATATTTCTTTATCTCTATCAAGAAAAAAATGTCTCTGTACAGCTTCAAAACTATACAAGACTGCTTTAGGAGACTAGAATTTCTTTCTTTCAGGAAAAATACACCCTCCTTCATTTGTCCATTTAGCATTATTGGAACATTTATCTGACTATTGAGCTCTACTGTGAGTAGAAGTACCACATCCAGTATTTAACCATGAAAAAAAGATCTGATTTATGAAATCACAAAATAAACAGGAAAGAAAAGATGGCTGTCATCCTAAATGACAAGCTCATAGCAGCTAGGCTCTTTTGGGAAACTGCCAAACATCAGTTACCACCCACATACATGACTGCAGCTCTAACATTAAGAAACAGACATTAAAATCATGTAAATATAACCAACTTTCTGAGATACAACAAGTATTAACAGTTTCACATTCATTCATTTAAAAGCATATTGGAAAAATAAATCCAATCTGCACTGACATCTGTTATTTTACAGTTTTTCAGTTAATGCATTACAGCTTGAAAGTGGCTTATTTTTCCTTTCTGAAAATTACTGAAAACTGTAAATATTCTTTTACTTATTAGAGAAAGCAATAGCAAAATTGTTTACACAGGTGAGATAAGAGGTAATTAGGATATACGCTCTTTACTGTGTTTGGTGTATATTTGTAGGTGGAATTAGCATAATGGATCACATAAAAAATGTCTGACCATGACAAAAACAATAAAAAGGTATTCATAATGAAATTGTATATTCTGTATTTCCATAATGTGAACAGAGGTGATTTTACATACCATAAGCACAGAAAGTCAGGTAAGAGACATAACTGGAATTGTAATAGTGTATTACTTGACTCATCAGCAAGTAATGAACAAAGCATTAACATACATTTTATTTTCTATTTCCTTGTCATATGCATTAATGGATGTGGAAGGAATTCATATAACTTCATTAAATGACATCTGTGCCCTGTCCTTGCACACAATAGCATTTAAACTTAACAGGGGAAACAGTGCCACCTTCTGAACCACCATGTTCACTTTCAACACCTGTCTCTCGTATTGGGTGTTTTCCTTAAAAAAAAAAGAAAAAAAAAGAAAAAAAAAAAAAAGAATGTCATTCTGTTTCATGGTTTGACATGATTTTGAGATTTGGCTGTAAGATGGAATCCTATTCCACCTCAAGTGGCTAAAGATAAAATTTCCTATTAAAAATTATTCATATAGGAAACAAGTTTTTTCCACCTTAGGAAAATGAGAAAAAAAAACCCTCAAACAAAAACTCCACCAACTTAACTGTCTCCTACCTTGAAAATTACTCTTACTCTGCTTCAGCACATCTATACCCCAACACTTCTATCCTCTATCTATTTAAGCCTCAAAACAGTAAAATCTGTGTTGCAGCTGATATGGCTTTCTTTACGACCAGCAGATAGTCAATCTTCAGGACATCCGAGGGGGAAAGCTGCAGCTGTCCTTGTATAGATGTTAATGGAGAACATCAAAGGACGCAAAAAACACTCCTTACTTGCAAACCTACATACTGTGCAGACTCAGTCTTAGTCATTATAGACTTGAAATATGAGAGTGTTAAAACATGGTGCTCTACTGCCAGAAAGAGCAGATTCCATTCTCTCTCTCAGCTTCATACATTATCAGAGAACAAGCTGCACAGGAAGAAACACAACACTCTTCTTCAAGGACTATGTTGCATCTTTGAGCACGTTTTCCTTAATATGTGCACAACCATTGTTTTCTAAGGGAAGGCCTTGTGCTTAGTTCACTTAGAAGATATTTTGATTTTTAGCCTAAGCCTGGAAGATGTTGAAAGGAGGCTCCAACATTATGGAAGTACAGTTTTACATTTTTAAGTATTTTGAAAAAAAATTCATTTCTGTTAAAACGCACTCTTAAAACACAACTTCTATTAAAAGTAGAATAGCATGTCCTGTGTGACTTCTTAAGAACAGGAAACTGAAATTAAGCTTTTATTTGAAATCCTCTTTAAAAATCTCCTGAAGAGCCTCAGCCATTCTACCAGTAGTAAAAACAGACTTAAAGAAGCACTTCAGCTCCAGGAAGCCCCACAGCAAATTCTTCATATAACAGAATGAAGTAAAATGTGCTTAGCATGCGCTGACCCACATCTCAGTATAGGAGGCTTAAGATAACACCTCACTTATTCCTTTTCTCTGCATGACCAGATGTACATCCTAACCTGGAACCACAGAGGTCCCACAGAATCAAACTGTCCCATAATTATGTGTGGCAGAGGGCAGAAGACTTCGGAGAAGACCCAATATGCTCCTTTGTCCACTTTTCCAGAAATAAATTTGATGATATTTAGAGAACTCTGATGTGTACCAATTGTTCATATGCCATTTTTTTTGGCCTGTGAATTTCCACATTGTACCTTGTTTTCCAGCATACACAGCAGCAAGGAACCCCAATCAGTTTTAGTATGGCACTAGATAACCAGTTACCAGTTCTGTTCTTATGTAGAAAAGACAAGATCCAGCTATGGTGAAGTTCAACAGTACCTTTCTGCCTCTTCAATGCCACAGGAAATCTGAGCAGACATCTGTAGTACTATATATTTTATTGTGATCAGTTAGTGGTGCATAAGAATAAAAATATTCTTGGTTTTATGTCTTCATACAAGGTTTTAGTCAATAAAGAAGATGATCAACAGTATGAAATTGCTGAAGAGAAAATATTTTCCTTCCTAAAGCAAGTTTTATGCCAGACTAAAGTAGCAGAAGAAAAAAATGATGGCTTCAGTTAAATAATTTTATAGATTGTGCGTTGAGCTGTAGGAATTGTATTTTGCTGTTGGAGCTGGCACTGCTAGAAAGAAGAATCTCTACAGAAAATGTTATCATGAAATAAAAGTGGAAAAGGAAAAGACAAGCCATTTCTCCCTAGATAGAGACTGTATCTGGCAGCTGCACACAGAGCTCAAATTGCCATCATGATATATTCTTCTAGCTTCTGCAACTGCCAGAAACAAGTCAGGTTTAAAAATTAACATGAGATTGTTACCTGCTCAAAATACAGTAGGAGTCACTAGAAAGCAAACATTATTTTTCATTTGATACATATCTATTGAAGAAGTTTCACTGTAGCTCATTGCTCACAACATTGGATTCTGAACTGATGTATAACAGGTGAATAAGTGCCATGACCAACAGATGCCTGGGTTCATTGCCTGACAGGGCTGGGTAACCTGCATATAGCTGAGAAGGTTAAAAAAGATCTTAAAACCTAAACTATCATTGAATAGATGAAAATGGTGCAATTCAGGCTAAAGTGCAGGAGAGAAACATGTAAAATAGCAGAAAAAATATCAAAGAGTAAGATAGAAATAAGTTTATTGTAGCTTATCCTTCCTGATTCTTACTGGATGTTTGTCTGTTTTACTTGCTTAGATACTTGCTGCTACGAATAAATACTGCTAATAAAAAAGTCAACCTGTCAATTATTTTAGAAAATATTAGAAAAAACAGAGTAAGCTCTTACCGCAATCTGAATCTAGTGCTTCTCACATGGGAATTTCTCAGCAGCCATGTCAGCAGTTACAGGTCACCACTTCCACCGAAAGAAGTCCTGCTCACTCCTTACCTGTGTGTTCCCTGCTCTCAAGGCTCAGTTTTGTCAGAAAATTGTTCATGTGTCAAAGTGGTGAATCAGATGCAGGATCTAAGCTGACAGAAAATGATTCCTCCCTTACTCTTCCTCCTTTCCATTTTTATCTGCCCAGCTCTCTGACCCTGTTCACTATATAAACACACACAATCCTTTGTGCTGATATAAGGGATGGGAGGAATGAGGATAGGAGCATCTTTTTAGTGGAGGCCAGCAAAGCTTTTTCCAATATCTGTGCCTGTTTGTGCTTACTGAAAGAGCTTGTTGAACAACCTAGGTGACTCTAACAATTTTAAACTAAAATTTAATTAATGCTTTGGCTTTGTGCTATATACGTTTTCAGGGATATTTTGATCAAAAGGCTTACAAATTATAAAAGTCACCAATTTGATTAAATATTATTGATATATTGTAATTAAAGATATAGCATATGTTTTGATATAGAATAGACTTCGGAGAGAAATATGTGACTCATAATTTGCCCTATTTTGCAATAGCAACCAATTTCTTTTGATTTCTAGGGCTTTTATTCTCTTCTTCAAAAAAAATATTACTTTTCTGTCTGATATTACCTGCCGAAACTTCTCAGAGGGTAACTGTTTTAAAGATACATGTCTTAATCATCTTTTCAAGCATTCACCCTTCTGACTTCTGCTCTGTCAGTGGCATTATTTCACTTAAAGTCTTGAATGGCTATTCAAGTGTCTGAAGTGTTCTTTTCTATGTAACACGTTTTAACTCAGGCAAAGTCATAACTCCTCCCCCAAACAAACAAGGATCAAAAAAAAAAAGCAAAACAACAGCTGTTACTGTGGAAGCTTGAATCTAGCATTGCCAATCCCAAAGCTTTCCAAAGCTACTAAATTGGCTTACAAATCAGTTTGGGTTCCAGATGGGGTTCTATCTTTGTTCTGTTTTTTATTTAGCTTTTCTGGGGTTGCTCTCTGAAGTTTTTCACTGAAGTAACAAGAACAAGAATCCTACTTTTTATGCCATAAACCCCAAGGCTCATAGTTAACAGAGTTGTTAATAGCTAATAACCTGCTAGATAATGTAGATGTCAAGATAAATCACAAAACTGTAATTTTACTAACATTTCGCTATTATTAGATCTAGGAAAACACTATAAAATTGCTGGTAAACAGTGCAATGAATACAGAATTTCAGATGCCACTTGGACTATAACTTAATAGTTCTGTTTTCTCAGAACTTTTTTTACAGTGATGCAAACAGTGTCCATTTACTGCAGTTACAGTTATGCACCTGTATTTCCAACTTCAGTTTAATTTATGAAACTCCTTAAAGTTTGATCACGTCTGGAAAAATACCATCCTGGTGTAGGGGTAAAATAAAAGTATTCCTAAGATGAAGGTCACATGACAGAAAAAATTACTGAAAGATATGTATTAAACACAAGATGAGTTATTAGCATTACAGAACCAAGATTCTTTCTTTGAATTGAGTTGCTTTAAATTTTCCACAGCTCATACTCAGAGTGAAGGAGTAAAATTGAGCATGGGAAAGGGGGGAGGAAAGGTGGTGTTTTAATATTTGTCTTTGTTTCTCACTACCTAAATCTATTTTAATAGGCAATAAATTAAATTAATTTTCCCCAAGTCAGTAATCAGTAAGAGTTGTCCCTGTCTCTATTTCAAATCACAATCTTTCTAATTCTATTTCCCCCCCATCCTGCTGAGCAGGGGCAGTGAGTGAGCAGCTAAGTGGGATTTTGGCGCTTAGCCAACGTTAACTCACTACAGTAAAACCAATTAAATCTATAGATCTTTTTGGGGAGATCATCTGACTCATCACAGTTTCTTACAAAATTTTTGAGCAAAGGTATCAGAACATTAGAAACAAAACTCCATGTTGTTGCACAGGTGCATTACAATTTTCCCTGGAGTATTTATTGACATACTAAACATGTTGATTAATAAACTGCAATTAAAGGTAGAAATAATGATTCAAAGATTGATATCCTGAATTTTTCAATTCCTTAGAGAATTTCTTTTGTAGAGAAAATGGAAAGCTAGTTTTATGTATTGAGCTAATGCTGATCATATATTATGGTGAGAATTCACGTGGTATTATTGTACATACTTTTAATGCATTTCTCCTGCATACACAAATAAATATTTTATTCCAGAGAAATGTGTTCAGTTCTGTGCAGAAATTACTTGAAGAGGAAGCTGAGCAAAAGAGGGTTTATATTCTGCTTTGGTTTCTGAGCGTAGACAATTCTTTAAAAATTTTCCTGTAGGCCTTGAATATTAAAGCTGATTTGAGATATCAGTGGAAAATGATTGTTTATTTGCTGCTTGATCACATAGGTTGGAAGTGTTGTTTGTGCATGTAAACAAAGTAAGTTTATACTTGGAATCAGTTACTGAAATCTGGATACTGCCTTTTTAAAAAGCAATTTGTTATATGCAGATATCTATGACCAATAAGGGAAAAACTGACTTTTGGTTTAGAATGTGAAGAACAGAAATGGTATTTGCATTTCTAGAGAAAATTCAATTATCTAGGAATAAAAGTAGTTGTATTTCTCTTTCTCTTGTACTTGGCACAGGAAAGCATGTTGCAAAAGTTAGCACTGGGCATATCTGTCATGTGATACTGACCAAGTCACCTTGCCTCTCTGTGTTCCACTACACAGTGGGATAAGAAGTGTTCTGACATTTATTTCTAAAAATTTCTGTTATTAAAAACTTAATCACAGAATCACAGAATCTTCTTGGTTGGAAGGGACCTTTGAGATCATTGAGTCCAACCAACAAAAAGAAAACCCCAAACCAGCCAACCAACCAACCAAACACCACCAAAACCAAACCAAAACAAACACCCACAACCACACACCACACCCACCCATAAACAGACGCAAACAAACAATCTCAGACACTAGAGCATGCGCTGGAGTGCCACATCTACACGTTCCTTAAATACCTCCAGGGATGGCAACTCCACCACCTCCCTGGGCAGGCTGTTCCAGTGCCCGACCACTCTCTCAGTAAAGTAATTCTTCCTAATATCTAACCTAAAGCTCCCCTGCCCCAACTTCAGACCATTTCCTCTGGTCCTGTCATTATTCCCTTGGGAGAAGAGGCCAACACCCACCTCTCTACAACCTCCTTTCAGGTAGTTGTAGAGGGCAATGAGGTCTCCCCTCAGCCTCCTCTTCTCCAAACTGAACATGCCCAGTTCCCTCAGCCTCTCCTCATATGACTTGTTCTTTAGACCCCTCACCAGCTTGGTGGCTCTCCTCTGGACACGCTCCAGCACTTCAATGTCCGTCCTGTAGTGAGGGGCCCAGAACTGACCACAGCACTTACTCGAGGTGAGGCCTCACCAGTGCCGAGTACAGAGGCACCATCACTTCCTTACTCCTGCTGGCCACGCTGTTCCTGATACAGGCCAGGATGTCATTGGCCTTCTTGGCCACCTGGGCACACTGCTGGCTCATGTTAAGCCGGCTGTCCACTGACACCCCCAGGTCCTTTTCTGCTGGGCAGCTTTCCAGCCACTCTTCCCCAAGCCTGTAGCGTTGCCTGGGGTTGTTGTGACCGAAATGCAGGACCCGGCACTTGGCCTTATTAAACCTCATCCCATTGGCCTTGGCCCATTGATCCAACCTGTCCAGGTCCCTCTGTAGAGCCTTCTGACCCTCAAGCAGATCAACACTGCCACCTAGTTTGGTGTCATCTGCAAACTTACTGAGGGTGCACTCAATCCCTTCATCCAGATCATCAATAAAGATATTAAACAAGACTGGCCCCAAAACTGAGCCCTGAGGGACACCACTGGTGACCGGCCGCCAACTGGATTTCGCCCCATTAATTACAACTCTCTGGACATGGCCATCCAGCCAGTTTTTTACCCAGTGAAGAGTACACTGGTCTATGCCATGATTCGCCAGCTTCTCCAGGAGAACGCTGTGGGGGATGGTGTCAAAGGCCTTACCAAAGTCCAGGTAGACAACGTCCACAGCCTCCCCCGCATCGAGAAGGCGGGTCACATGGTCATAGAAAGAGATCAAGTTGGTTAAACAGGACCTCCCTTTCATAAACCCATGCTGGCTGGCCCTGATGCCTTGGCTGCCCTGCACTTGCCGTGAGAGCTCACTCAAGATGATCCTCTCCATGATCTTTCCCGGTACCGAGGTCAGACTGACAGGCCTATAGTTTCCCAGATCTTCCTTCCAGCCCTTCTTGTAGATGGGCGTCACATTGGCCACCCTCCAGTCATCTGGTACCTCTCCTGTTGACCAGGATTGTTGATAGATAATGGAGAGAGTCTTGGTGAGCTCTCCCGCCAGCTCCCTGAGTACCCTTGGGTGAATCCCATCCGGCCCCATGGATTTATGCGTGTCCAGGTGCATAAGCAAATCATTAACTACTTCCTCCTGGATTACGGGGGGCTTGTTCTGCTCTCCATCCTTATCTTCCAGCCCAGGAGGCTGTACACCCTGAGAGTAGCTGGTCTGACTATTGAAGACAGAGGCAAAGGCGGCATTAAGTATCTCAGCCTTCTCCTCATCCTTGGTCGCAATGTTTCCCCCCTCATCCAGTAAGGGATGGAGATTCTAATCTAATATTACCTTTTATATGAAAATTGACATGCGTATCAATGACAGACTACAGATCTGCAAGCAGGTGATAATGAAATTAAAGATCTATCTTGCCCTTGAACATAATTCCTGTTTATTTACATTATTTAAAGAAGGCAAGGGACAGATCTACAAAAAACAATGCATCAAGGAAAACTTTTATTCAGCATATTGGAAAGTATAGCGCATTATCAATTATCCTTATCCAAGCCTCATACTTAGGGATGAGATATATGAATATGTAATTGTCTAGAGCAATTGTCTAGTGATGAACCAATAAACTAGCTGGTGAGTAAAAGATCAAAGGAAAAACAGACTTAGTGCTTAGACATTTGCAACAGGAACTCCAGGCACTGGGTTACCTTATGCATACATTACAGTGGAGTCCTCCAGCTACTGATTATGGGCTCTGGGGAACAATTCCATTCAGTCCATCACCTTTACAGCTACTGCTTCCCACTGAAATTGGATGTGGGGGGAATTAGTAGTTACGGACAGAACATGAGGCTTAGAAGTTGTTGATCAAATTTTACACACATAATTACACCTAAAATATAATCACAAGCACAAAATATAATCACGTGAAGAAATTGTTACATGAGAATCTCATGACACAGCTGGCCAGTAGCAGCTCCAAGTAACAGAAAGCATTAGGATGATAAAGGTTTCATCAAAGTTCCAAAGAATTCTTTGGGTCCTCCTAAAATATTTATTGCACTGCTTAGATTTAATTAATACTATTGCTTCTTAGACCTTATGAAAATGAGAGACTAAATACAGAATTCTATGTGAACTGTGTAAGTATACAAGCATCCTTCTCTGTGGCCCAGCTGCAGCAGTTTAATTTTAATTTCTAAAATATTGTTGCATTCTTGTCTGTTAAAAGTATATGTAGGTCCTAATGCCAAATTGGGTGGTTCCCTGATGTGAGTTGTAACTGTAGTTTCTGTAACTCGTTAGGAAACAGCTCAAGGAAGTTAGATTAATTGAAAATGTAATTTAAATTATTTTTTTCCGTAGGGCGGGTATCTAAAAGAAACAATTTAATCTGTAACAGTCAGTCCTGCTTACTTACTTAGAAGAGACTTATGCTTTATTTCCTGCAGGTTTGATTCAGTAGTGCACTGGAAATAGTCAAGTTTGAGAAACACCACTCCTTTGGTGATGACTTTTGAAGAAAGTCTTATTGTGGAAAATCTATTCTGTCAGATACAAACATTTCCACTCTAGGTCACTTTTCCTGGTAGCAGAGGCATCTTTTTATCCAATAAAAATATCTTTACTATTTAGCAATATACTGAAAGCAATGCATAGAAAAGTCATTATGTTCCACAATTAAATGCTCATTGAAGAAAGAGATTAGTGTTCTCAGCCTTGAATATTAACAGCTTCTGCAATCAAGTCAAACCAATTCATTTGTGGTCATTAGTTTCACTAATCACCATTAAAATTTGGAGAATGCTGAATGTGTTTAAAATATGAGATGTGTATTGAAGTTATTGATAGTATTTTTCAGATGGAAATTGGGAATTCTGTATAATTGTGCTCCTGGGCAATGTCCAAAAATGGCTTTTATATAAATCTCTACTTAAAGAAATGTCCAAGGAATAGGAAGAAAATATATTGTCCAAATTGCTGCTTACAATTACTGCTGCTGAGCATGGCACTTATGCTAACACTGCAGCTTCTCAATGCAAGATCCTTAGAAAGAGATCAAGTCTATATTTTTCTGACAAATAACAGCATAAAGTTACCTCCTGTGTCTCCAATTGATTGTCCCTCTCCTTTTTCAAAAACATAATATTCAAAGATGCCTTTCAAATCCCTGAGAAATTCCATTGCAAAGAAATCTGCAACAGTAACCATATCTGTAATTCCTGAAATTAGACTCTTTTCTCATGTCCTTCTCTAGTTCACTTTACCCACAGAAGTCCTTTCTTCTGATATAAATGAAAACAACATATTTATTTTCCAGGCATTAAGTTGATTTGATCAGATACGGATCTGGTCCTTAAACGTGTATGACTGAAGACTTGGAAGCACTGGTCATCCTATATTTCTATCAGCAATATTAACCCATTTTTCTTCTAAGATGGACATATATCATTTGAACTGCTCTTAGGAAGAAACACATTACCCTTGCTAGAAAAAACCTGTCAAATAATTGTGGTGACTTGTTGCCATTGATTAGACTAAATAAATAAATAAATAAATAAAGGACATAAGGGAATTCATTATCTTGAAAATTTTTTCTTGCTTTTCTTGTCTGAAGAAATCATTATGAAATCTTTTATATGTCCTTTTCCTGTATACTTCTGGCAATTTTTTCACTTCGAGTTATGTGACTTACAACATTGGGACTATTTGTCAAGAAAAGAATGTTCTTAACCCAGTAGTTTAGTCTAATGGAAATAAAACATAAGAATTAATCATGCTGAAAGAATGTTAATGCCGTGATGCTGAGAAATCTATCTAACTGCCTTTTTAAACAGATGCTCTGTCAGAGATCGCACTCATTAACTAGTTAGGACTGAAGATCTCTGTGAATATCAGCGTAATGTCTGCTGTAGTTTACATGTGAAAAATCAGAATAGATTGGTTAGATTTCTACGTCACTTCTTCCCATTTGAATTCACTCAAAAGTATAGTTTTTTGATATAATCAAATAAATTAATATATTTTCCATATCAGAATAAAATAGTATGATAATGTTTAGGATTAAATTTTTGACAAATTCTTTGGGGTTTGGAGCTTGAACTTGCCACCTTTTAAGTAGGTTGCAAAACGTATTCTTTGAATTCAGTGGAAATAAAAAATTGTGTTTACTATTTAATATTTTTATAGCAGTTTGAATCCATTAGGCCTTAATAGCTGGGCACTCACTTTCCTAATTCAAATTCTTTCTGATAAACAGAGGGTTTTCCAAGCAAATTACCTACCATTCTTTAGTGGAAAAGTCTTATTCATGGTTCAGAAGAGTAGCTTGAACACTGGTTTATATTTTGCATTTGAAAAGATATACATTAGATGTGGGATAGAGAGCTTCCAAAACTGCTGGTCCTTCATTATTAGAATGAAAGTTGAGAAACTACTTTATTATGTACTATTTTGATGATCAGTTAGAGGAATTAATTCTTCTAGAATTAATTTCAGAAACAATTAAATATTTGCAAATACAGGGAGACAGTGCCAGTTCAGAGTCAATATGTGATTAAGTCTCATCATTATATGAAATCCCACCATTACTTTCCCAGCAAGTACCTAGTTAAGGTACAGCTTGATGTTGTTTGAAGTTTCCCAAAGCATAAGGAAACATAGTGGAAAATTATAAAATAGTATAAAATAGCATTAGAAGTACATACTCTCACAGTAGCCCACAGCACAGATTACAATTAGTTTTCACTGAACTGCTTCACAGAATTAATTATTAGCACATCAGCAGCAAAACTATTACTCAGTCTGAGAATAGTTTCTTAATGCCAATGGCTATTTTGTGTTCCTGGAAAAAATAGACAATGTAAAAAGAAAATGTGTAAAAAGAAAATGTGCAGATGTAGATTAATACAAATATATGTAAAAAAGGCTTTCCCAAATGTCCTGTCCTTGACCTGGGCTTTTTCATGACCCACACTTCTGTCAGCCCATCAATCTGTAGTCATCCAGTGTCCTCCCACTGTTTCCTCTCACTCTCTGACTTGAACAGGAGACCTCTTTTACCTGCCTTACCTTAATGCATTAGGAATTTACATCAGAGTTTCCACCAGACGGCTTTCTGATCACATTTAAAAAAAGCTAAGTAAGAAACTTGAACAAATCTAACAGTTGATATGAATAGATAGATTCCAGCATTTTTAGACCAGTATGAAGGGAAAGTTTTAATCAGAATGGCTGAATTCTGAACAGTACAGCAGTCTACATACTTTAAAGTCCTTACAGTGAGGCAAACGAGCAGATTGTTATTACTTGAGGTTCAGGCAAGCCTAAGGCTGAGAGGGAAAGATTGCAGCCATCAGCAGCAGTTCTTCACACTCTCTTATAGAACACATTAAAATGTGTTCTATAATTGTAATGTAGTTGTGTGTTTTGAGCTGTATTGTTTTAGCAACAAAATCTTATGCGAAGCTAGGAGAATTTAAAGATGAATGGGTATGGCTGCAAACTCGTTTTCCCATTTTGATCTTACAAACCAATGACATTTTTACTTTAGATGTTCTAAAAGTCCCACATAAGTTAATATCACATCTCACATGGAGACAAACATACGAAAAGGTAAACACTAAAAGGCTTTAAAAAGAGAAGTATATTCAATACCGTGTGGAAAGTACATGGCATTACATTTTTTCCTCCATAAAATTGAGCCAAAACAAGAAATTAAAGAGTCAGTATGTCCCATTAGTTACTGGTTTGTGAAGAATTAATTATGTAGTTGGGGTGTACTGTTATTTTTAATTGATTTTTCTATCCTGTTGGACCCTGAAAAGTAAATTTGATAGAGATCTTTGGATACTTGATACTATGCAAGAAGGTCACAGCCTTAGAGTGCATTCTATGCAGTTTTAGAAGCCTGCTCTTTCAAACCTACGACCAATGTTTGTGATGTTGATTACAGAGAATACCTACTTTAAATGCATGATCTTTGATTTCTTCCTATCTGACAGGAATCGTTACTGAAAATACAACTGCTAAGGAAATATATTCTGTAGATACTCTGGTCCAGCTCTCAGAATGAACAACACATGCTCATAAAAGAAAGTTCTTGGCTACATTTGCATTTTTTCTAGTCAAATATCTGCAAATGAGTTTAAAAGCATCTGTAAGTTTTTGCCGTGATTAATTATCTTTACTCCAGGGTTCAGAAGACTAAAATATGGAGTATCACTCAGAACAGATATCAGTATTATCAGCTGGAAAAAGAAAAGAGAATGAAACTGGTTAATGCAAGAAGGCTAAGTTAATGAAAACAGAACTGTTGTCAATACTTTTTCTGCTGAGAAACTAACAGCATGGGCCATCAGAGCAGAATATAGCCTGACATTACACAGTCTAGTCATGTGGACTGTAACTCTGCTGAGATATATAGGACACAGAGGCATATAGAAAACTGACATTTTTTGCCCTTAAAGAAAAAAGACATTTTTCGCTTAAAGGAAGAGACCCCAGCTGTTTAGACTCAGACAGTTCAAGCTGGCTACAGCACAGGAGATTTGAGCATGTGGGACCCAGACTTGCTCAGCGGCTCAACAAAAAAACCCCAACTTTGGTGACAAAACACTCTCTTCCAAAAAATGCATTGAAATTCTCCAAAGGAGAGAAAAGACAGTATGACAAATATTAGTTCAATTCTGCTGTAAAGACTGGAATATTATTTCTGGTAGCTTTGGAGTGGGAATCAGGACTGGAATGTCAATAATTAAGTAAACCTTATGAAAGCCTATCATATTGGTGAAATTTCCAGCTCTGCATAAATGCTTTGCACAGCTTTGTTGACTGGGAAAATGCGTTTTAGCTCTTTACAACCAATATGAACTATTTATTTTAGATTCATAAAGGAAGGGATATGAATGTGTTTTGATTAAAAAAAAAAAAAAAATTAAAAACAAACCAAATTTTCAAAAATAGGTTTGCTAGTTCCAGAGGATAAGTGACCAAACTCAAAGTTAGAAACCTCCTTTGCAGAGTCATTCCTGTTGCTGGAGGGGAAGGTTTTTGCTCATGCCTACCTGTAGCCAGGGTGCAGGTCTGGCAGGCTTTCTGGCCAGCTGGCAGCTTGTTTGGTGTGATGCTACTGTATATGGGCCTGGAAGTGCCATGTTTGCCTTTTGGGACCAGAAATGGGAAACTGATTGGTCTTTGCAATCTCAATGAAATTAGAAATTTAATATTTCCTCATTCATGTTAGTACCGTCAGTGATGCTTCATTAGGAGTGATTGTGGTCCAAAAATCAAAAGGATAATTTCAAGAGAAGCAGGAAGAAACTTGGGGCTGAAATTCCAAAACCTGCATGTTAAAACACAAAGTCAGTGTGGGTATGGAGAAGTGATTAAATACAATTTTTTAAAAAAGGAAACCTAGTGGTATATTTTTAGACTACTGGTTCCATTTTATTGACTTTATTTTCTTTGTAAATCAAATAGGGAATAACAACTCTGTATAACAAATCAGTTCCAGAAAAGAGTCAAGAAAACAATGCACAAGAAAGCTTCCCTCACAGCAGGGACTACATTTGCTGCTGCTGTACTTTAGCTCCTTTGACTAAAGGGTTAGCTGGCTCTTGTTATTTTTCTGCTGCTGTTGCTTTTTCTCAAATTAAGCTGACAGCTCAGTTTCCACAGTCTATGTCTTTTCCTGCTGAGAAGCTCAGTAAAACGGTCCAGAAATTGTACTGCCCATGCAATGGGTAAAAAGATATCTGTAAGTATTTGATCTTAAAAAAATGAACAAAACGGAATGTCAACTGTATTTCTACACTCCAGAAAAGTCAGTGAAGACAAGCAAACAGAAAGACAACCACAGAAGAGTCTAAAAAGATCTGTGAAAAATATTTTTTTTTCCAGTTTAATGGGCTTTAATAACAAAGCAAGACTTCTGGCAGGAACAAACAAACAAAAAAAGACCTTAAAGCACTTTAACGAACTGTTCTCTGCTTTCCCCATTGAAACCCTGCTCTGTGGCTTGGAGTTCCCTCACAGAAGGGAAAGGTACGTTGTTCTGTGCAATTTCTACTATCCAGCGTGTGAAAGAATCAACCTGAGAACAGTGTTACTGCCAGGTTTGATCTCATTTTCAAAGAGGGGACTCTCTTTCATTGATATTTCCATAGTAGGTATACAGTACTCAGATAGCCACATAAATGGGTAGTCTGTAAAAAGCCCATAGAATAGACACTTTTCAAAACTTGTCAACTATTAGGCAGCTTAATGTAATGCCCATCATGCTGACACAGTCATTGTCATTCTCACCCTTGCTGTTCCCATTTGCCTCTTATATTCAAGATTGAAAACATGATCAGGAAGGAACCAGCATTGATTATGTAGTTATGCATTGTCTGGCATGCTCTGTATTGTGCGATTGTGACAGATGATGACATCAAGTGATTTTTCCTTGAAATTGATTATGAGGTGATGAATTCTCAGATGTTGGTTTTTCATAAAACCCTTAGAGAGCACCTTAAGACCATATCCTACGTAGTATGTATCCTAGGTGCTACATTAACACTTGCTGAATGCCTTAGAGCTCCTTGATGGCACCCACAACGTTGCTTTAAAAAAGCAATCTTTCTTACTTGACTGCTCTCTCGATATCTGATGGACAATCAGGGGATATCACTATGTCTTTTAAAGCATTTGTTCTATTCTCTTCTGTCACCTAGATAATTCAAGTTCACTTCGGTCTTGCTTGGGCAACCTTTGCTGCACAGAAACGAACATTAATTTCTGGATATTTTGAATCATTTGTGTAATCTGAAAATAACCCTGATGAAGCCCAATGGTTGAAGCTGTGCTGGCATTGGCTCTCTACTTCCCTCTTCTATTTAAATATGGGAATCTCAGTTTGCTGACTTTCATGTGGATTTGTTTTCCCATTTTTCCAATGAGTTTAGTCTTTCAATGAACAAATCATTTGCAGAATGTTATATAAATGTCTTATTTGCGCTCAGAGGTGACATTGAATGTATGTTCAATGAATGCATTACATGCTCTGTAACATATTTTAGGCAGATGTGTTGCATTACAATCTTACTTTTCAGTGGGAGAAGAATTTCAAGATGAGACGATTAAATATGAGCTAAAAGGAAGTATTCCTCTAAGCAGATAACTTATGAAGCTATGCTTTTCCTCTGCTCTGCACTGCTGAAAAGTGAGTATAAAAAATAGGGACTCAAATTTCCATCTTTGATATTCAAACACTGCATTAAGTTCTCCCTAGTTTCATGCTATATTAATTTAGTCTTGCATTTGAACTGAAGCTTATATCTTATGTTCATGGTAATTACGGAAGGACAGACACTTGGGCTTTACTCTAGAATATGTCAGCTGGCTCCTAGGGTTTTCAGAGCTGTAGCTGATTCCCTGATTTAGGGAATCAATGAAACCTCTGAGCCCTGTCTTTTTCTGCTTTTTTCTCCCAGAATTGTTCCTCTCCCTATAGCCACATTGTAGCCTGAACAGGTGTGCAGATCATTTTCCCCCCTTCCCATGCCCAAAAAAGAAGCAGAAGCCTTCTATGGAAGAAAACCCCATATTTTTAGTTATAGTAAATTAAAATCTAAATATGTGACCAGAATGAGTTTATAACTTGATATTGTGTGACAACTGATATTTTCATATATGGGTTGACTGCTAGGGAATATGTCAGGTCAGATGATGATATAAAAGCACAGAGTAAAGGTGATGAGTTATTAATACTGTTTATATTATAGCTTCTTTGGTTCATATTAATTCTTCTTCTTACAATGAAGTCCAAACATTTTTATTTGCTGTTGTAAAAATTACATAACAAAAGTCAAACCATATAGTTAAAATAGATTTCAAACTGAATAATTTTGATAAATGTACTAGAAATGTTCACAAAATGAGTTATTTCCACTTCAAAGATTTAGATATTGTTAAATAAAGTTTTCAATGGAAAAATTGAAAAATCTTTATAAGAAGTATTTTAATCAGCTGCATTACAGAACCTGTGCAAAAGCCTATAAACTGATTCCCTGTAAAATTTAGTACATCTTCTTAGTGATCAAAACGTGTTATAATTATCTTCCAGTTTTGCTGCTGATTACCAGCTAAAATCTAGTACTATCAAGAATGTTTGGCTGCTTCTGTCCTCTCTGCAATTAATCAGCTGTCAGTAATGATGACAGTGGTTCCTTTATTTATTTGCCTAGTGCATATCCTGGAGAGCATGGAGAAAGGGTAAGAATATACCCTAATGGGGGTTGGACTAGATGATCTCCAGAGGTCCCTTCCAATCCCATATCATTCTGTGATTCTGTGATAGCAATTGAAAGTAACAGCTCCCCAGAAAACTGTCCTGCATTTCTCCAGCATTTTACAGCTCAGACACTCCAAAGCTAGAAGTGGATCCTTTATATTTAGTAGTCCTTAAAAATGTTTTTTCTTCCATGGATGCAACCTATGGCTTAACTCTTGTAAACTTTCAGCATCTAAAATTGCTTGTGACAACTTAATTCCATCTTCTGTGAAGAACCATTTCCCTTCATTTATTTGGAGTATCACCCTGCAGTTTCCCTCAAAGCCCCCTAGTACACCCTTTTTGTAAATGTCATATACCTTATTAAGCTGGCAGTGAGGAATATGCTGATAAGGTAAGGGGAATTAGGAATTTTCTCTGGTTACGTATGAAATAAAAATTAACCCCAATCAACAAACCAAGTGACTCCCAGGCTATTAGTTGGTATCTATAAAAACAAATTAGTCCTATGTCTCAAACAAAAAGTTCTGTTTCAGACTTTCTTAAATGAACTTCAAATTCACTTTGATAATCAGTTAAGTGATACCTCTGAAAAATCTTGTCAGTGAAGACAGAGGCTAAATGGGCAGAGAGACTAACAAGAGGGGTTCAAACAAGACTGTGGTGTCAACATCTTCTGATGTTGCAGATCAGCACTAGAATGTGCTAGTCCCTGCTCAACAAGTGTGAAAACCTCTTCCTGCTTCAGAAAACTTAATGGAAATGAAAAATTCATACAGAGCACCAGGAATTTATGGATTAGGGAAAAGATCAAGGAATCCTTTTCTCTAGAGGAACAAAGAATGAGCTGTGAGAAAATATAAGACAACAGATTCCTCACAAACCATTTTGGCTATTTTGGCTGTAATATATAGATAACCTAGAAACCAGCAGCAGTGTAACCTTTAAGTGGCCAAGACCATACCTTTTCTAAATTTCTTATATCAGTCATGCCTGATAAGTAAGTGCAAAAACCTCATAAATTTAGAAATTCCATCTTTCTAATCTCTTGCCTTGTTTTACACTCTTGTGCATTTCTTTCCCCCCCACATTGTTTCTGTGCTATAGAATTCATTATATATCTGTTATATCATTATATTATATGTTCATTAGAATTTTTTTTCATTCTTTCCTTTTCATTTTCCCTTCTTTGTACTTAGAAAGACGTATTTTTTGCCTTGTCCTTTTCACCATTCATCTTTGACTCATACTTAAATTTTTTCAGTACTTTTTGTTCTCTTAACCTCTTTTTTTCCCCAGCTAGTTGCTGTTATCAGTTCCATCTCTCTCTCTCTAATAATTAACATATATATAGTGCTTTATAAAAGTGAAAATATCTGTCTTCTTGCCTGGAAGTGTGGAAAAATTCAATCAGTCCACAGAAATAACAGGGATCAGAACTGCAGGCACTGGAGATTTGTGCTGCCAATCCAGTCATTACTGACTTTTTTCCCATGTCTGCAGAGATGTCCTGCTTTGTGGCCAGAGATATTATTGGCTTTTGAGAACAGGAGTTGGCTGATATGCAGACAGCTGTCTAAGACCTGAGAGGAGGCTTATCCTGAGTCCTGTCAATGGCAACTGAGTCACCCAGTACAATTCATTGTACTGGATATTCCTCATATCCAGCCACATAGCAACCTGATATATGTGACTACAGAAATTCAAGACCTATGAAAAGTCTCTGAATTTGGAAAAAATTTCATAGTGATTGGTCTGTTATATCTACAGTCAGTTTTCATTAACAAAGGCATTGCATAGGTAAAGAACGCTCATTGGGCACTTTAAAAACAGAAAAGAAAATAATGCTGAGAATCTGCGGTCTTCTGTTTCCCAAAGAAACATCTTACTGATCTATAGCAATTTCTGAATCAAAGTAAACTTCTTTAATGCTTTAATATGTGGTCAAAGGGGGTTCGCACTTTCCCTAACAATAATCAGTAACGCCGTGGGGAGAGTGTTCAGGAAAATACAATCCATTTTATTAAAATTAAAGACGAAAAAAATTCAGTAAAAGGCACGTTTTAGACAGTATGAGATTAAAGTGTTTACAGTGTGACTTGTTTGTACTGCAGTGTAGCTATGTACATCAGTAACCTCCAGTATCTCTGGCCCAAAGGGATGCTAGAAAATTTGGTTAATGCAGTTTGGTGTTTTCTAAAGAAGACTTAGGGTTCAGACTTTTATCCTAATCTCTCTTTGTATTCAACAGAGAAAAATGTGAGTTTTCAGGAGCTGTTTTAGGGTAACATGGGCTGCCTTTGATGGGGAATAGGAAACTAAATGAGCAGTGGAAGTTTATTCTGTAAGTACCTACATTTGATTAAATGAGACTCACACAAAATGTCTGCACCACTGTGAAGCACTCATCCATCCTTTGCATTTGTCATCATATCATCTTATCTTATCTTATTTTATTGTCAGTCATTAAGGGTTATCAGTGCGACACTTCACTGACAACTTAACATTGATTAGCCTGAATAATTTCATATTAGCAGCAAAAACTACCATTTTGCTATTCCCAAATATTTTGTGAACTACACAGAAGACCTTGTTTCTTTGGACTCCCAAGGCAATTCCTCAGAGTACAAGAACTTAAACATAACTTCCACAGCTGACATAACTGAAATTGTTAGGGCAGCTTGCTGTCTGAGGGCTTTGGTCACAAGGACAGTCTTGCAGATTTTGAAGGATCTATACTACCCATTTCACAAGGGTAATTATATTTAAAAAGAATAAGTCTTTCCCTACAGTTAATGCTTAAATGAATAATAAATGTCATGTTCATCGTCGCAAACTAGTTCCTCAGATGTAACATTAAGAAACAGTCCTTGAAGTATACCTTCAGGGAAGTCTAGCTGAGTTTCTATTCATACATAGGTAGCTATTAATAATGTACATGCTGCTGTGTGTTATTCAACACTTCATAAATGGCATTACAGCTTTTAGACTATTTTGCAGTTGTAAGGTATAGTAATAAACCATTGGTTTCACTCAGTAACTCATATAGAAAGTTTCCTTTCTAATTTAGGTCAGATAAATTAACTTTTAAATTTCAACAAACATAGTGATTGTTAGCAATTGTGATTAAAGTATTATTGAACAGGATACCACACAATTCATCATCTCCTATCAGTTCTGATTCATCCAAGCATGTAAGCAGAAGGAAAAAAAGATGACTTATCTACATTTGGACTAATGTCTGAATTTAATGGTGAAACAGCAAAACTGTATTTATGTGCTCCACAGCACACAATACCCAAAACCCAAATGTATAGGAATTATAACATCTTTATGAATCATGTGTGTAACCTCAGCATAGGCATATGCTGTAGAATTACAGTGGGATAAGCTGGCACTAAATTTTCCTTTTGATGCATTGAGTGCTAATAAGATGAGTTAAAGATGAAAGAACTGCAGCAGTGGCTTCCAGGAAAATGCCACCTACACTGCAGCACATCATCTCATTCTACATTGCTGTATAAAATCTACGACTTTCAATTATCCCTTCAGGTTCCACATGAAGACTACATACTTGGGCCTTATGTGGCTGAAGTGGTGTTCCCATCTCATGAAAAGGCTATAAAAGAAACAGAAAGTGAAAATCAGCTTTTGCTTGAAACAATAGCTAAGAATTTAGGACTATATCACAAATTAATATCACAAACCACTTTTTCCTGGACCTACTCTATCTAATCTAGTTTCTGCCAATTCTATCCAATACATACAGGTTCTGTGTACATAACAGATTCAAGCACAGATCAGACACTTAAATAACAGTCATCAAATGAACAAATACCTTGGGGTGCTATGCCACAATGTTATGATCTTTAAAGGAAAATTCTTTGAGAATACCGTGTTCTCTAAAATTCTTCTGCAGCCAGCTCACATAACCTAAGCAAAGGTATGGTTTTTCCTTTGTGGTTCATAGAGCAGGTCCCTTCAGTTCCATCACTAGGCTAAGGCAAACCTGTCCCTGTCATGATATTTCTGCAGTATGAATCTAGGGAACATTGTTATCACAGTGTATTCCTCCTAAGTCTTAGCTGTAAATAAGAGCTTAGGTGAGAGCTAGTTAAGCACAGTGATGTTAGTGTTCCCTGCTACAGTGAACTTCACTGTTAGTGAATAAGAAAAGCTACATGCATTATTGCTGGAAGTCTATAAAGACTGTTTTTAAAATATAAATTGCATATTTTTTTAGCTCGAGTTCTATATTCCTAACTTGTAAAGGTGTGCAGAACTGTAAACAATTATCTATATTTTTACATCTACATATTCTATGTTTTCAAGATTTTCATGTCAGCATTTTCAGGATTCTCAGGGCTATTCAAATTTGCATTCAAAGTATATGAAACAGTATAATTAATTATTGGTCCTTTATATGTATTTCAAGAGGCTACAAAAATGACAGGAAGTCTTGGACTCCATTGTAGATTTAGAAATGAGCCTACTATTCTACTCTTGCCTACAGAAATCCTGGGTTTAATTAATACAACACCACATCAATTTTAAGGTCTCAAGGGATGAATAGGCTAACACAATCGTGTGGTTAAAACAAGGCCTATAATATACTACAGAGTCTGCCAAATTAGTATCATGAAGAGCTATTCATAGATGTATGCTATATCACACATCTAGTTGTCTAGTATCATGAGTGCTATCACAAAATTGCATGATTTGAGTTTGCTCAAAAGGTCGTTTCTTACTTTGTTTGAATGAATTGTTCTACTATGGTGTGTAAAGCAGCCTGTAATAATTGCTCTACCTATTTAGTCTCAAAGAAATGTATTTGCAAGTGATTTATTAGGTAAACAGGACTAAAAGGAAAGTTTTTAGCTTTCTTTATCTCTTTTTATCTTTTCTGCTTCAGAAATTAGGGTTAGCCTGTCATCTTGTTCTTCTTGCATTTCTTGTAAAAAAGTTAGTTTAGATGAGTGAAAGAAAATAAATTAAGCATCAGTGATTAAGCATCACTTAAAAGGATGTGGAGTGCAGGAGGTGGAGGCAGATGGGGGAGTGAGGAGTGCTAGTAGAGGGAGGTGGCTGGGAAGGACAAAATTAGGTGAGTTCATTGGATACAGCCAGGAAATATAATGTAGAAGTATCATGCTGTTAAATTAAAACAGAATGAAATAACCCCAAATCCCAACACTAGTCTAAAAAATGAGATGTCTTACACTTCCCAGCAAGTTTGAGAACAATCTCTTCCTTGGTAATATAGTTTAGTTATTGAAGCAGTAAATTATTGGTGGGTATTTCCATCAACATCAGCTCAATTTGTTTCACTTGTGTGATGGTTTTGGCTGGAATAGAGTTAATTTTCTTCGTAGTAGCTAGTATGGGGCTATGTTTTGGATTTGTGCTGAAAACAGTGTTGACATTTTTGTTATTGCTGAGCAGCGCTTACACAGAGTCAAAGCCTTTTCTTCTTACAGCACCCCACCAGCGAGCAGGCGGGGGGTACGCAAGAAGCTGGGAGGGGGCACAGCTGGGACAGCTGACCCCAGCTGACCAAAGGGATATTCCATACCATATAACATCGTGCTCAGCATACAAAGCTGGGAGAAGAAGAGGGAAGAGGCGTTCAGAGTGGGAAAGGATGTGAAAACTGGATTCCCAAGATGTTTTTTTCCTTCAGTGAAGAAGGGAAAATTTTTTCAAGGATAGAGAGAGAACTTCAAAAATCTGCAAATATTTTGGATTTCAACAGCCTTCTAATATAAGGTGCCTTCTTTCCCCAGCCAGTGCCAATGTTAGGAGTGCTTTTGCATTTGTATACCTTTGGGTTGGTATGGCTAGCAGGGGTGCCAGATGTTATTAATTTTTTTTCTGAGAATTACTTATATATAAACTGTCATTTAAATTTTCATGTTAGATTCTCTTATCTAAGTACCTAGGAGAAGTCTGTGGTTTTGTCTTGGAGAACTGACAAAGGTTAATGGCCAGGGTCTGAACGGCATGCTTCTCTCTCCTCTACTGATTCCTACGCTAAAAGAATAGTTGCCACTCTCTGGTGGCTCCTTGTTCTCACATTGGTGAAAGCAGGAGGCAGTGCAAGCTGCAGGAGACTCTCTTGGAGGTTATGCTGCATCATCTGAGGGTCGAGGTAGTATTGAAGGAGAGGAGGGAGGACCTTGAAGGATCAATCAGGCAGGACCAGTGGCAATTTTTAGCTCATGAGGACTCCAAACTGACAGAGGCTTGGGAGTGTGAGGCTCTGGAGAGTTGGCAGGAAGCTTTCTGTCTCCTTTCAGAGTTACCATTGTTCTGATGGGTTAGCTGCAGATCAACCGAAGAAAAGAGAAGAGAAAAAGAGGGTTGGATCCAACCACAACACAGTTGTTGCTAACTGGAAGTATTACAACTTCTAGCTGTTCATATAGGTTGAAACGTTTGAAATCTTAACTTCTCCAAAAAATGCACTTAGTTGTAATTGTTAAATTACTTAAAAAGAGATTCCAAAGATTAAAAAGACACTTTCATAGAGCCAGCTACCCTCTAATACCTCAGAGACTGTTTCTCAGGCTACGTAGACAGACTTATTCTGAATATTTTCTGTTCCTAAATGGAGAGCTTTAGACTCTTTGCAAATTCCAGATAAGCCAGAAAAAATCAGAATGTCTGTAAAGAACAAATTAACGATCATATTAAAGATAGTTGCAGCTAGGATTCAGGGACAATGCGCCATAACATATAAAATTGATAGAGTGTCAATGGGAAGAGGACGTCTTAAAAATAAATATGGGAAATTGCATTAGGATGACTGAAAGCTTCACCCAAGACACTGGTGTCAATGGCAAGATTCTGTCTGAGAGTGCCCAGTGGAGTAAGTGCTGAAAAGAAATGCAAGTGATGCACGTCTCCAGCTACATATGCTATACAAAAGTCTTTCCCAGCGGTTCTCCTGCTCTATAAGATTTCTGATCCATCCACAGGTGGGAGTCTGATGCAGGATCTCTCATACAACCAAGCCAAGCAGTTGCAGTCCCAGAGCAGAAGGCAGATCAGGGTTCAGGTCCAAGGCATCCTGCTGGGAAGCATGTTCTTTCTAGGATATGGCACCTCTAAAATCAGGTGACTGGAAATGCCTATTGCACGACCCACTATGTGTATATCTATCATGCAACTGGTTTCATATGCAGGGTTCAGTCATTCCCCTCCCGAGAGGTGTGCATTTATCTTCTTTTGTTATGCTTTACTTGTCTAGTGTTTGATTTCTATTACTTTTCAGTGTTTTCAACTTTCAAAGGTTAATGTATTAAGTAATAATGCCTTTCAGACTGTTGTCTTACTTTATAGAAATGTATAGAGCAATTTCAAGTGAAAATCCATAGCTCCCAGAGAATCATTAGCAATTATTAAGCCCTTTCTCAGGGAGCAGTAAGGTCAGAGCAGATGAATTAGTGATCCTATATGTGGTTTGGGCTGAGCAAACAAAATATTTTTCCTAATATTATTCCAGCATTAGAAGTCCACCTTGAAGTCCAGTTTTGTAAAAAATTATACTGTCTCTCATAACTGCAACAGCCCTGAAAAATCTATATTGCTTAAATACTTCTCTAACCACTCAAGGAACAATAATATATTCAAATCAACTGCTGACATAGAAAACTTTGTCACAGAAATATTGTTTTTTCTAGTAGCTTGACTTTTCATAAGCAAATACAGAAGAAATAAGGCAAGTAATTTATTAACTACCATTTGACTTGCTGATCAGATTTAAGATGTATATTCACACAAACCCCCCATATATGTTCACACATACATTGTTTACATTTTTGCCTAGTTTCTTTCTCAAGCAGATGTTTTCCATTTTCAAATAGTCACTGAAAAAAATCACCACATTTGAATTCTGTGTAACAGCTTAGAAGAGCAATACTGATACAAAAAGCTGAAGCTTAGCTTTTATGCAGTGTCTCACCTCAGTATTGCTTCCTGCCTTTGGGATACTTAATGCTTAGTTTAAAAACACTACAGTGCAATAAATTTTGCTTTGTAATATAATCACCATTATGTTTGCATTTACTGTACTGTTGGAGGAAAGAAGAGAAAATTAAGGTCTTGGACAAAACAAACACATCCTTGCATACACCCTTGACTTACAACATGTTTAAAATGCCCCAATGCAACTCTGAGATTGTCTTCAGAGACTCCAGGCCAGGTGCTAAGCAAGCGGATTCCACAGATTTTCCCAGAATTGGATCTACAGAGATGACTTAAAGCATCTTGGCTCCAAGGAAACAAGCCATGGTGCTGGATATTGTGTTTCTGTAGAAAACATCTACTTAACTCATTGAAAGTTCACTGCCTGTGCCAAAAAAAAAAAGATTCCTGTAGTTACTTTTACAAATAAAGATTTTGTAAAATACGTTGCAGTTAACATGCTTGAAATGAACATCAAGATAGGCTCAGCATTCAATTCCTTTTTAAATTTACACTTCTTAAATTAAGATTGTGAGAGTAGAAGCACATTAACACAGATCTTTTAAGAGCCTGTTAGCAGTGCCAGTGATTGGCAGAAAGACCAGATGATAACCATACAAAGGTGATGATTTCACTTGTTGTTTATCAAGCCCATATGCATCATATTATATGTCTGAGAAATCAGAAGAATGAGAAGATATTCAATGACCTTATTGCTCTCTACAACTACCTGAAAGGAGGCTGTAGAGAAGCAGGGATTGGTCTCTTTTCCCAAGTCACAGGCGATAGGACAAGAGGAAGTGGCCTCAAGTTGTGCCAGGGGAGGTTCAGATTGGTTATTAGGAAAAATTTTTATGCTGAAAGGGTTGTTAAGTGCTGGAATGGGCTGCCCAGGGAAGTGGCTGAGGCACCATCCCTGGAGGTTTTCAAAAGACGGGTTGACATAATGCTTAGAGACATAGTTTAGTAATGGGGGTTTTTTTTGTATGTTGATGGTTGGACTAGATGATCTTAAAGGTCCCTTCTAACCTAGATGATTCTATGATAATATTAATAGGTATTATAGATAGAGGCAGATAGCTTAGGGCAACAAAGCTGGTGAAGGGCCTGGAGAATAAATCTTACGAAGAACGATTGAGGGAGCTGGGACTGTTTAGTTTGAGGAAGAGGAGACTGAGGGGTGACCTCATCACTCTCTATAACTACTTGAAAGGACATTGTAGAGAGGTTGGTGCTGGTCTCTTCTCACAAGCAAATAGCGATAGAACAAGAGGGAATGGATTCAAGCTGCAACAGGGTAGGTTTAGACTGGACATTAGGAAGAAATTCTTCACAATGAGAGTGATCAGACACTGGAACAGGCTGCCCAGGGAGGTGGTTGAGTCACCATCCTTGGATGAGTTTAAGAGTCACTTAGATGTGGTGTTGAGGGATATATGTTGGTGTTGTGGTGTAGGAAAGAACTTTGTAGAGTAGGATAGATTGTTGGACTCGACGATTCCAAGGATCTTTTCCAACCTAGATGATTCTATGATTCTATGATATTATAGGCATTTTATATAGGCATATATTATAGACATTATAGGCATAAAGGTTCGGTCTCTTTAGTGTGTCTCAAATAAGTGTTTCTTAAGGATCGGTAATTTAATGATCAGTTTGATTTTTTGGTTTGCAATCAGGATTCCGTTTCAGTTATCTGATGCACAGTCTTAAGCAATGCAAAGGTCTTCAACTTGGTCTTCAACTGCTATGTTAGAAAAAAATAGTTTTATATTATTTATACACAGTAAGTTACTTTTCTTTTTACATTATGGAACCAGAGGTTTTATCTGTGGTCTAGCTCTCAATTATTAATTACACAGTAAAAAAAAATCAGCTTATTGATCTCAAAGGCAAAATCAAAGTAGAAGAAAACATAGGCCCCGATGTAGGAAGATATTTGGTTATATCTGGCAGAAATAAGTGGCTTAGATATGGAATGAACTATTAGAGCAATAACAGGATGATCTGTAGAAAGCCAAGTCTTAGAAACGGTAGTACAGTGGGGGCTTGTATTAACTGACAAGTCAATGGCTATATAATGTAAGACATATGGCTATGTTCATGAGAATATAGGCAAGGTCAATTGCAAGCAGGAATTCTGTTGCTGATCTCACTTAATCACTGACATCTATGCTTCCAACAGCTTGTCTTGCTCTAGCGATTTAACAGCAGGATAATTTTGTCTTGTGAAGCTTATCAACCCTGACCTTCTAAGAAGTGAAAGAAACCAGCTACAGTTGCAGCAGAGCTTTAAAAGGCAGACTTAGTACTTACCTCAGAGACTCATCCTGGGACCTAATTAGTTCTTGTAAAACATGTAAAAATAGGTTAAATTTAAAATCATATCTTTTAATTGACAGGTAGCTTGTAACTATGGATTTTGTTCTCACAATGTGACAGCACATAAAATAGTATAGCAAGATGGAGTTTTTCCTAGTACATCTAGTTTAAACCAAAAAAGTGCCAAAGGGCAACAAAGGAGATTTCAGTCTCACACAATCTGTTTTGCAAGAGATTGCATCAAAAGAAACAAGCTTGAATTCTCTTCTAATGTGGGGCCATTTGCAAGTAGTGAATGTATGTCACACTTCAAATCAACGCATCAACTTAAAAAATAGTCAGTACTTTAAGACTGTTTAGATATGAATATAAATCTTATCATCTATAGGTTGTTTTTTCTTTATTCCCTCCAAATATAAGAACATTCTAATGAATATTTTTAAAAATCTTATATATGAAAGTGTAATTTTCAATTTTCTTTTTTCATTAAAACCTGTGGCACAGGTTAGGATATATACTTCAAATCTATGCATGGATTTTTATGAAAGAGATGGATAAAAGTGCAACAGACATCAAACAAATGTCTTCCAGATTTTTTCTCCTTTTGAAAATGCCCACTCTTACAGTATCTTTTTATTTATCTTCCATTGTCTATAGAAATTTTGTTGTGCTTATTCATCTTCCTTAAGTTTCAGTATAACATCATTTTTACATTATGCTAGACAACTTTAAAAAGGCCTTGATCTTTAACAATGTCACAAGAACTTGGCTGACTTGATCAAAATGAACTCTACTTAACCCATAAAATATGAACATACTACTAGTCAGAAATATTCTCTTCAAGTTATCATATTATTCCAGAACAGTTTGTTAATGTTTATTCCATAGTTACACAGGTAACTGCACCACACATCCTGCCTGATTTCAGTTTGGATCAAAAATACTCAATTTAAATATGTACACTCTTTGGATATTCCAGTATATTCCAGACATTAATTTTTAATGAACACTAAAAAACGCAGTGACTGCATATCTCAGGTAACAGGAGAAAGGTACAATTGGTACTTGTGCTACCAAATTTATTCAAAACAGAGCTTGCTTTATAAAACGGATGAATGTTTCAAGTCATTTGGGAACACTTACAAAGGAAAGTGTAATAAAATACAATGACATTGGGAGGATGACAGCATTATTTTTTTCTGGAATGCAGATTTTTTTTAAAGTGATTTCACAAATCACTGGGATTTTTATTATGTATCTAATAATTGTTATTACATTATCCTTTGAGATTTGAGAAAATTTACATGAAAAACAGTTGTTATATCACTATTATGTCAGACTCAGTATTTCACTTTCCTGAAGTCTCAGATGTGCTACTACCGTCACTGATGGGCTCAGCCTTGGCCAGCAGTGGGTGCATCTTGTAGCTGGCTGGCATTGGCTCTGTCGGACATGGGGGAAGCTCCTAGCAGGTTCTCACAGAAGCCACCCCTGTAGCCCCCCCGCTACCAAAACCTTGCTATGCAAACCAGATACACCTGACCTCATAAATTACCATCAATAGGACTACTCACAATGAAAAATATTCAGTATCAGGAAGGCAATCACAATGAACTCTTGAGTGTTCTGCTTGTACAGTAAGTTCTACACTATGCACGGTGTATGAATTGTGATTTTTGTTTCCTACTATGTTCTATAGACAAGAAATTAAAAATATAGGTATAACAGCGTGTTCTCTGCAGAGTAGCACTATTTTTAGCTCTGACCAAATAGAACATGCTGTGCTACTCTGAGGAAACAACCTGTCTGCATTAAATGGTACTATAAACTCAACAGTTTCTGTAAGAGAAGGTACTAAAAACTGCTGTTTTTTTCTGACCCAGTGCTCACAGTAGAACAATAAGAAAAGTCAAATCAGCCTTTTCCTAGTTTGAAAAGATTGTATTAGTGTTTTTGCTTTTCCAGTTGTATAACATTTTAACAAGTGATCTGACTTTTTAAAAATCATCAGTACATCTACACTCTTTGGACACATACAAGAATATTGTAATAGAATATTCACATAAATTATTTTTGAATGAAATTTTGATGGCACTGATTAATTCTCCAGACAACTAGAGTAATTTCCTCTTTAGTGTTCTACTTACAAGGACAAAAGAATCAATAGTACATACCCCTAAATCCTATAATGTTAATAATCTTTTAAAGATTGCAGCTGTTGCAATTTAGCACATTTATATGGTGTCCTCCAATAGCTGAAGAAATATTCTGACTTTTGAATTATTGAGATTTTGAAAGCTGATGAATAGCTTTTATTGTTTGTGCTTTGTGACAGGCACAACTCTCCCTGTCACTTTGCCAAACTCTTCTTGGTCTGAACTGTTTCTTCACCCTTATTCTAAGCATACAGCAAAATAAGCTGTAGAATTTTGTGAAAATCTTCAAAAACAATGGTAATATCAGATCATTTAAATTGGTACAGATACAGTAGTAACATCACAAAGGATAAACTCTGATGGGTAAATTGCAAGACAAGGTAATAAAATATAAACTTATGTTTAGCTTATATAGAGAAGCTATGCGTGTTTAGAATGGATTTACAGGAGGCTAAATGCACTGCAGTCCAAAGTTACTTAGCTGGGACCACTCCTCTGTCTCTTAAAATTTGGTTTCCTGGATTTGAAGTCATTACCTTCACTTGTTCCTCTACAGTTTCTCCCATACCTGATCTCCCAGTCAACAAAGTTTTTAAATATGACTAGCACAATGCATTTGAAGTTTCAGTGATTGGAATGAAATGTCAATTGGACTTATTTATTTCACCCTATACTGTATAAGTATAGGGTGAAATAAATGGAGAAAGTCAGCAGTGGAAATGTTTAGTAGATTATTTGACCTGTATTTAAAGGTAGACATATGCTTACACTTTTGTTGAATAGAACCTGATGATTATATCACCCATAAGGAAAATTAAAGGCAGATTGTTCCATGTGAGATATCTTGATTTTCTGTAGTAAGCAGTTTCAATTCAATAGTCTGGGACTAAAATGACAAGCTCGTGATTCAGAAAAGCTGTGCAGGTTAAAAGAAGTTTGATATTGTTCCTATTTTGCAAAAGAGTATCTGTAAAAGTGGTATTTGTTATTATTTATTATTATTAAGTATCCATTGTTCCCCCTGGATAGACTCTCAGATGACTTTATTTCCTTTTTAGACATTTTTTTCCGTATCCTGATTTCTATCACTGCCTTTGGCTTTTCAGCAGATGCTCCACCTTCCCTTGTGTATTGATCCTGACTGGAAGACCATTGCATATCGAGAAGTTAGAATCATAGAATGGTTAGAGTTGGAAGGGACCTTAAAGATCATCGAGTTCTAACCCCCCTGCCATGGGCAGGGACACCTCCACTAGACCAGGTTGCTCAAAGCCCCATCCAGCCTGGCCTTAAACACTTCCAGGGATGGGGCATCCTGTTCCAGTGCTTCACCACCCTCACAGTAAAGAATTTATTGTAATATCTAATCTAAATCTCCCTTCTTCCAATTTAAAACCATTACCCCTTGTCCTGTCACTACACTTCCTGACAAAGAGTCCCTCTCTGGCTCCCCTGTAGGTCCCCTTCAGATATTGGTGATACATGTAAGTTACCCTGATTATGTCCAGGCCTGTGCTGTGCTGTGATGTTTGCACATCTAGTATGGCTGTCAGGACTGTGTGGTGCGGCACAAATTCCTTGACTGCAGGATGGCCTCAGCCAGCTCCCACTTGGTGCTGGTCATTAGACCATCTGCATGGCCTTGCCTTTATCTAAAAGTGCAGCAGGAAGTTCTCACATGAACATCACTTCTGTTTGACTGTAAAAATGATAGATCAAGTTGCTTCCTAGTCAGAAAATCCAGTAATAGCTCAAATGACCAAAAGAGCAGAATCTCTTCTATGGATGGGATCTGTGTTGCATGCTGTGCATGGGTTCCTAGCAGCTAAGGGAATGTAAGATTATCTATGCTATTCTCTCCTTATAGTTTTACCTCTAAAAATGGCATTTAAAATGATACCTTACTGAGTCTGAGTACCTTTCTAATGGGGACCATAGTGGACCAGCACCTCCTGTTGCAGAATACCCTGTAAGACAATAATTTTATTTGCTCTTTTTCCCAAGATTACCCTAGGATTAAACTATAAACAATTATTTTAAAGATAAACATAGTTGGAGTGTGCTGACTTTCAAGAAATCACTTAAGGGGAAAGTTAAGAGAGAGATTAAATATCTTAGAAAAAACTGTTTACTTCTAAAAAGTAGTAAGACAGTAAGGAAGAAGGAGATCCCACACCACTCCTATTGAAATGGGAATTGATTCAAGCCTCAGGACGCATCAGTTACACAAATATGGAACATTTATTTCCACAAATACAAGGAGAAAGTTGTGTGATAAGACCTGACTACATTTCATGTCTTCCTGTGAATATTTAAGGAATTTCCAGGATTTGGGCTGTTCCTGTAAGAAGCTAACTCAGACAACAGAGATTGTTACAGCCTACTTTAACTTTTCTAGTTGAGGAAACTGTGTCAAATGTCCCAGGAAGGGAATGTCTGCTCTTCCACCCTTGTACCAATTACATGAAGGACTAGAAATTGACTCCTTCTCAGGCAGTAAAGTCCATTACAGGTCTATTCCCCATGGGGTTCTGCTGTGAACTTGTAATTCCCTATTGAGGCCAGAACCTGTCCTCCCCTGTCCTCAAGTAATTCTCAAAAGTTGTCTTTCCTTATTAATAGGCTATCTAGGGGTTTTTGTTTGCTTAGTGACTTTGAGGGAAAAAATGAGTAGAGAACATCTTTAAATCAAATGGGGTAATTGTGCATAGCTGGCAACCTTTTAATAATATGCAAAGTGGATTTTCCATCCATATTTACACTCTTCTAGTGTCAAAAAAGGACAAAGCAGGCACAGCTGATGTTATTTTTAGATCTGGAGCAAGCCTTGTAGAATGTACTGTTGAGCCGAGGCTGCCACAAACTGAAGAATAATTACAATCAAGCTCATGAAATATTAACACAGAAATGGCTGCATTATTTAGAACATTAATGTGGTTTCAGGAAAAAAGTAATTACTGGTTATCTATTGCCAGAGACATCGTTTGCTGTCTAACTCCAGGGGTGCTGTTTATGTAGGAATTAATGCAAATTGTTTCAAATATTTTAAGTAAATCTACAGTAAATATTTTTTTTGTGTGCTTCGACTGCCTTTGGTTGAAGAAACTGGACTGGTACCAAAGAGAATACATGTAATTTCTCCCTAATTATGGTGAATCATATCTCTTTCAGTTTTCTAGAGTGATTTACATTGCAGAATTTTCCCCATTATAACATATTCCTCCACAACTCTGTTAGCATGCCAAGCTGAGAAAAATCATGGGCTGCTCGATACATGAGGCTGCCTGTATCAGGAATAAGAAAAAAAATTAATTGATAGCAACTCCTACTTGCAAATTATGGCCATTTGAAAGATGAAGAAAGCATGACCTTTCTCATATTGTGTGTTACAGCAACTTTCAAAGCACAGAAAGAGATTTAAAAGTTTGGAAGATAGGGAGTTGGTCCACGTGCTCTGTACCAGAGTGGAAGATGAAAGAAGGAGAAAAAGATGGTGCAACTTCCTGTTTTTATCTCAAGAAAGGTCCAACAACAAATGACGTAATAAATTAGGTCTTTAAATAGGATAGAACACAAATATAGATAGTGAGTAAATCTTACCTCACCTCAGATGATGTAGTAGACCCCACACTCAAGTAGCATCAGATGGACCCTGGGTAACTTTCCCATGGAATGCTGCACAGATCCTCTCCAAGGAAAGAAGCTCCTCCTTTTTGGCCATTCAAGCTATTATATGATTTTCACACAAGAAAACGACTCTCTCTATAAAGGATGTTTGCATCAGAACCTCTTACTGCACTTTTACATAAAAACATGGCCATTTTTAAATAAAATCAAGGCCACACATGTTTAGGTCCCCATGTTTACATTCAAACTATTTAATGAAACTAGCAGTTAAAAGGGATGAAATGTGGAGTCATTGTTTGACTTACATGCTTTCTTGAGTTGGCAGCTAAGACTGCAAGGGAACTCTGCCAAGTGCGTGGCAGTGAGCACACTTCCCAGGGAACTACTCCCAGCACCCACAGAATAGACACTGGATCAGGCTTCTGCAAGGTGAAACTCTAAGTCGTTACATCACTACTAGCTTCAGCTTAAACACCACAAAATTAATTTGTGTATTTTTGGTAAATACCTATCTAGATGTGTGCCTGACCCAGCTAGAAGTTCTGTACTGCAGTTTCTGTTCTATGGTAGAAAGTTGGCAGATTGTGATCTAGACCTTTCTCATCTTTCTTTTTTCATAATTTTTTTCTTCATTAACAGTATTTATAACCTAAGCAAAAGAATAAAGAATTATGATCTCAAAAAAATAAACAACCCCCTCCCCAATGCTTGCTAGAGCTGGTTGAAAACATTACGTTGGAAATGTTTCCGTTAGTAATTGCTGATTTATCAAACAAAAACATTCCAAGGGAACATGCCAATTCAGATAAAGTGAGAAGTAAATTAAGCTGATTGTCTGTTGGAAACATTTTGATTCCTGATTAGTTCTAATGTCAATAACATCCTGGCTTTCTTAAATTATGCATTACTTCATTTTTATAGTGGCCTAACTGAGATTGTTTTATTATTGCAGGTGGCTTTTATTAGCATCAGATAGCATATACTAAATGAGGGTAGTGAAGCAGTTCATAGAGGATTTCCAGCTTTCCACCTCTTATTCCAAGTGTCCTACCATTATTTTTTTTATTATTTCCCATTGCAAGGAATATTTTTTTCTTAATACTACTTCAGCTCTATTGGTCTCCATTAAACAGATCTATAATCTCACAATAGCAACACTGTGAAAAATATCTGCTTTTCACTAGAGACAATTTTTTTATACGTTTTGATTTTTAGAATGAAATTGTCATCTTGAAATTTGATGGGCAAAAATTTTTGACTGAAATTTACCTTCCATTCTGGCTTCTGATGCTAAGTTTTAGAGATCCAAACAAGAATGACAATGTTCTTGAGCCAAAACATTAGTTAACATTGAACATTCTCTGTGCAGCCAGAATCCAGTGTTTGTCATCTCTTATTTAAAAAAAGTTTGCTGTTGACAAATAAAACAGACATTAAAGATGATATGAAGTTGTAGAGAATATAAACAAGAAAGGAGAAAAAGTGGAGCAGTAAGAAGATGAGAGGACTAAAGCACATTCTTCAGCTTCATTTAACATATGCCCTGTAAAGTGATCTGCATTATGTAAAACTGCTGTACAGTTTAACATGACAGTTCCACAGAGTTCTTCAGTGAGTTTAAGTGTGCAGTTACTTAATAAAAGAAGGTATAAATTATGAGACCAAAGTTCATCACTAACTGTTCATTAGATTACAGCATTAATATGTCACATAAGTAATAGGCCCATAAAAATTTAAACTGGCCTGTAATGATTTAGACTAGCTGCAGATTCACCAGCAGAACTGATTAAGCCCCTGCCAAGCCTTACTTACATCACCCATTCCATTGTGCTAACACATCAGTTTTTACATCTGCATGGTGAAAAGTCAGGGAACTTTTTTGTTTGAAAAATCACCTTATGAAAAAAATAAAAAGAAAGAAAAAATGGATCATTTTCCTCATTTTATTTACCATGAATTCTTACAAATGGTTAGAGAAAAATAGAAGGAATTAGGATTGACTAAACACACTTTTCTGCACCTCCCCTGCAACCCTCCCCAATCTGCAACCTTAGAGAAGAAATATTCTGTCGTAGAATTTCACTGCAACACAACTCTTCTTGTGAGTCTTCAAGCACCCCTTGGATTCATTTAACAGATTCCTACCTTTCCTTTATTAAGAAGAGATTTTCTCAGTCTTCATGGCTTTAGAAAAATTAAGCTTAACTGAACAATACTGAATCCTTAAAGCAACACTGAAAAATAAAAGACTATTAAAAAACTCCTTGAAAACTGACTTGGTATTTCTGGACATTTAGAGCTGGCAATACTGCTGATGCTCATATGTGGGTGAACAGTCAGGTCAGAGCTATTTTATGGACTGGCTATTATGACAGCTTTATACCACCTGGAGAGTTTCTTTCTGCCAACTGCTCGTTGACAGAACAACTTGACAGGGACAAAGGACTCGAGTCTCATTCCTTATTTTAGCCAATTTAATTAAAACACTGCCACAACATCTTCATTGAATGGAAAACTCCTCTGTGACATTCTCCCTAATAAAAAGATATTTAAAAAAAAGAAAAAAAAAGCAGAATGCTAATGACATCCCAATCCACTGAGCTTTTATTTTCTTTATGTTGCATGAAGAAAGCAATTGGTAACCCAGTTATTTTGGAACTTGAGCCTTCTGTGAGCTCTAGAGAAGAAATGATTACACTGATTCCAATAACCAGGTGTAAAGATTTCTTGTATGTTACTAATGAATTTAACCAAAATGAAACTTGTCACAGTTCTTGCTGTTTAGTTCTATTACTGACTGTGTATACACAACAGTATTATGAAGATTTTGGTTGCAATTTCATAGCATAATGTACTATCAGTCTTTATCCTTGTGTTTCATATTCAATTTAATCTGAAATCATTCTTTTGAACTGTAAATGGTGACATCTGGTATCTATTTTAAAGGTGAGTCAATAAGATTTTCAAACCCTGATTATGTGGTGCCCTAAAAGACAAGAAGGAAATTTTTTTCTTAGCAAAAAATTTTTCTTAGAAAAAATGTGCCTCAAGCCATTGAAGTTGGAGCGATATCACAACCTTTTTGAACAATGGCTGGTAGGTCAGACAAAAGAACCTTGACATAGGAGACAATGGAAAAGGAAATGGTTTTGAAGAAGGACAAGAAAAATGTTTTGATATCTTAGATGAAACTCAGGGTCAAAGCTCTAGAAGAGACCCTCTCTGTACGTCATATTACATGGTCTCATGTTAAGTTGATGATCAGATGTTCTCTAGTCATAGAAGACTGACAGTCACTTAGAAAATGCTTGAGAACCATGAAGAAATTGTACATATATTATTAATTTTTCTACATCAGTATACTGTACTTGTAAGAAAGAGCATTCCAGCCATGTTGTCATATTATGATTTTGACCTCCACACATAGGACTTTAAAATATCTAATATCTGGACTAGCACACAGTTAAGTCAATCCACATATATTTTTTTTTAAAGTATCATATACAGACTTGAAGTTGGCTGGATGAGTTTGATCTGTAAACTGAAGGCCTTGCACCCACTTAACATGGATAGCTCACAGCTAACAATGTTAGAAAGGAAATTCTGACATCATGTGCCAAAAAACTCAGGGCACAGCAGAGTGGGCTTCATGAAAGACAGGAAAGCTGAAAGCAGATGGAGTCCATTGGAGGGAACTCAAATGCTACAGATGATTGACTACCTAAAAATGAGTGTTTGGCGAGGACTTTGACAAATTTGCAGACAAATTTTCACTGAATAGATTATTTTGATCCCTGTCATGTTATCTTTCTTGAAGGACTACATTTTTTTATGCTCAGTAACACTAACATTTTATCTTTTGTAAGATTCTGGAAGTATAGACTGAAAATTGTTTGCATGGAAAAAAACACACTCTTCTGTTAAAATCAAAAACAAGTTTGCATGTGTTTTGACTTCTAATGAAAAACATGTTCCAGAATATAAAAAAAAAGTTTATGAAATTGTCGTATGCTAATCTAGTAGGCATTTTCAATGATTTCTGAAAGTATTATTTTCCTACAGCTATAGGCTATAATATTCTCCTCTGCCAAAGGAAAAACATTTGGCAGTCTGAAAATAATATTTTATGTCAAATTCATGTTTACAGAAGAAAAAATGCTTTATTTGTCCAAGCTGCTATATAAAGGATTCATTCTGTTCATACCTCATGACCTTCGGGATCTTTGGAAGACTTTCTTTCCTAGGCAGTTGAAAATAAGAGATTAGTTGCAAAAGGAGTGGCAAAATGTAGAAGTAGGAAGGGATTCTCTGATATGTCTCAAGTGGATGCTTTCAGGAGGTATTGAGTTATGCTAAAGACACCTACCCATATGCTGTATGCACAGTTCTAAATAAAGTACTGAAGGATCATCTGTTTTTATACAGATGAAATCTATTTTACGCTTATGGCATGCTGCTCCATAAATGATTTTGCCTGGTAGCATCATTGGTTATTGTATTATTTGTCACCCTTATCTTCATGAGAAAGATTTTAGCATTTTTAGATGCTGTTTTGGTGTTCAAGTCATAGGAAAATATCTGACAAGAGAAAAGATGTGTGTCATCTTTCTTAATAACAGAGTACTGAATATATCTGAGATATATTAAGCACATTATTGAAAATTGTAGCAGATTATAAAGCATTTATAAGTAAGAAAGTAAAAGGTTTTACAAGTATTGAAAGCCATGGATATTGACCAATTATGCACTAAGAATTCCAGATATGTTATATAAACTTGCTCATTCAGTAGTATTTTCAGTATCTTTGGATGACTGCACTCTGCTAAGTCAGCGTACATTTGAACCTTCTCAGACTGAGAGATGTGGATACGTGTGTAGAACATTTTGTTTGGGGTACTAGATGGTCCTTTAACTCTACAGTGTAGAAGTATTACAAGGAATTAGTTTAGAATATACATCAGGCTTCAGCTTGTTTTAAGCCTCAGCAATAGTCTCAGACAGACTTGGACACCCCCTGGCTATGATCCTTTTGCTAGCAGCTGGAAAAAAAGTCTGGTTAAATAAGCTTTGCTGTAGACTAAAAGTAAATATATTTGAATACAGTTCTCATTACCGTAGTTAGAAATGCAAATTGAGACACTAATTATGGTTACCCTATGATGTAGATTTCCACTGATGATAATTTTAGGGGGCTGTATTTGTTGGATTAATATTAATAAACCATGACTTATTCTTGCAGAAAACAACATTATGTATCAAACGGTTTTGGTACCATTATATTCTGCTGCAATGATTTACAATTAAAAATCAAATGTCCCATCTGTCCTCTCCCTAGATCTGGTTTCCAGCATCTATACCTAACTAGATATTAACTAGAGTTAATCTTAACAATGACACTTAAATAAAGCTATGCTTTCTAGACTCATTATGGTGCTGTGTCTTGTGGCACTCCTTACTTGACAGCACAAACTTTACATTGTATACTGTGCATAGGCACACCCAGACTGGCTTGACCGATGCTGGATGAAGGAAGATTTCCAGGAAGTCTCAGGTTTGCACTCTACCTATGGTTCCCTCTTGCTGCTTTTAATGCGGCTGATTAAACTGGCACACTAATTTTACAAAGGAACTGGCATATTCACAATAACTCATTTCAATGAAGAAACATTCCTCTCATGATGAATTTATGTTGTAGTAACTGTTATTATTACAATTGTATATCACTGGAGGTTAATACTAGGAATAGTTTGAACCTCGTACTGAATTCTGGTTTTTTTATGTTTTGTTTTCTTGTTTTTTCATTGTTTTTCAGTCTGGGCTTTTTGTTGGTTTGGTTCTGGTTTTGATTTTTTTTTTTTTAACTGACGTCATTAGTTGAATAATCACTAAGGAGAAAAGTAATTTAAGTAGAAGAGTAACACATAAGTGGGTTCTTGAGTGTGGTGTTAAATGTAGGCTTTCAAAGACTAGTTTAATAACTGTCATAGGCAGGTTTTACTATTTTCACTATTTTCCAGCTACTTTTCTAGCACTGTATAGATAAGGTGGCTTGCTGTAGTGTCTGGAATGAATCACCCGAACCAGCTCTTCATAGCTCCTTTCAATGTACATCATTATTGGTAACTAAGGAAAGAATATTGAAAAACTTTTGAAACCAAAATGCAGCGCATATCTTTTTCTTTTAGCTATGTATGTATAAAGCCCTTACCAAGAACTATAAAATGCATTTGGATTCTTCATGCTAAAGCTTTTCTTATCAAGTCTTGTTACCTTTTTATAAAAAAGAAATTTTTCTTTAATTAATTAATAAAATTTCTAAATATTTGAGCTGGAATTTAAGTTAAGATGACTAGAGAATTCACACAATCTTTTTGAATATATGAAATCAGGGTGAGCAACACCAAGGCTCCAATTAGGAAATTTTGATTTTATAGGCCATTTCTTTTTTTTTTCTTTTACCTTTTTTCTGTGATAGTATTAAAATGGAATTCAGTCATTTTGTGCAAATTCAACACTGGAGCAATAGGTATTCTATGGATCTTTTTTCAGTACCCAGACAACTAGTTGAGCTAGCATTGAACAAAACTATTAAAGGCATAGGATAATAGATATACTTGCTTCTATTAGGAAATTCTGTTGGGCTGACTTTGGCTATATTCACTTTCACTTTTTCATTTCACTGTTATCTTAATGGTATGAATAAGTGTTTAGTACACTGTAATAAATAAGCGAAGTGGTACATTAGATTTGTACATGTTTCTATGAATTTTAATGGTTCAAGCAGTATATAGAGAGAAAACAGGAGAAAATCCTTTGGCAGAAGAGCTCATTAACTTCCTTTCTTCCTTCCAGAAATTGCTGTAAGGAAGTTGTATGCTCAGATACACCTAAGGAAAGCGGGAACCCTCAATGGAATTAAGTATTCTGGGCTACTTAATTAGTTTTTAAGTGCAGTTGTATATTCAATTTAAATGAGTCAGACTGGCAGGCTGATAGATTTCTTTTTCTTTAGAGATGGGGGAAAGAATTTAGAAATACAAGAACACACATACATGAAAATGGGAGGATATGAAAAGTATGTGGTTTTTCTTTTTTTTTTTTTTAACCACCAGACAATATTTCTGGAGTGAGTCAATAGCAAAACAATGGAAAGGGAAAAGAGGGACCTTCAGCAATGGAATTAATGCTTTAAAATTTGGAAGGATAAGAATAAACTGTGAATACAAAATAACTTGCTGAGTTACACATTTCATTTTATTTTCTTTTAAAAAGAATAGCACAAGCTCTGTTAGTCTTAAGAAAAATCTGAAAAAGACAAGGATGTGATAAGTATAAAAGCACATCTAAGACTAAACCTCAATGTTATTGTAGGAATTCAGATAAATTTTTAGAGGAAATAATAAGAAATTCCACAGAGGTAGATGCAGAATGGACTAAACTGAAGTCTGGGTTTATTAAAACAGAAATCCATAGAAACAAGGTAAGGCACAGAAGACAGTAGAATAAATCAGGTTGTACTGAAAAGGGAGCTGAGTAGAAGGTTACTTCTGGGAACCATTATACAACTTTCACTATCACATTGGCAGAAAACCTGGGATCTTACCAAGTAGAAATGACAGATAATCTAATTATCCTAAATGTGCCAGCACTGATGGCAGAGATTAGTGGTAAAGAAGAAAAAGGTTTACTATGGGGAACTTCTGATGAAAGTAAATTAATTTTAAAACTCTAGATGAACAAAGCATCTTTAAGCAAAGAAACAGGTCCTATCTGAAGTTAAATCTGTAATTAAGTAGTTTGTTAAATAGTGCTAATGAGATAGAAGTAGGAAGGAACCGACAGAGCTGTACACATTGGTAAAGGGGAAAAAATCTGTACCAGCTCCAGAAAGGTTCTAAGAAAATGGACGGGGTTCCTTCTGTGGACCAGAGAGACTTAACTATCTCACCAATGATATAAGTAGTCCTCTTGTTTTCAATACAACAAAACCAGTTTGAACTCTCGATCGCCCTTAACTTTCCCTGTGTCTGTTCATAGTCTATGCATTTTGTATACAAAATATATTCTGAATTTTGAATGTACTTATTTGTTATCAGCACAATTTTTCTGTATACTTATCAGCTGTATCAGTATAACATATTGTCATGGTTTAACTCCAGCTGGCAACTAAACACCACATAGCCACTCATTCACTCCACCCCCAGCAGGATTGGGGGGAAGAAGAGACTGGAAGGGTAAAAATGAGAAAACTTGTAGTTGGAGATAAGAATAGTTTAATAATTGTAATCAAGTATAATAATAATAATAAATATAATAATAATAAAATTTATTATTATTGCAACAACAACAATAAAGAATCATAATGAAAAGGAAATAACAAAATGAGAGAGAAATAAAACCCAAGAAAGACAAGTGATGCAAAAGAATAACAATTGCTCAATACTAACTGACCAATGCCCAGCCAGTCCCCAAGCAGTGGCCTCCCAGTCAAGTTTCCCTCTAACTTGTATGCTGAGCGTGACATCACACGGTATGGAATATCCTTGGGGTCAATTGTCCTGGCTGTGTCTCCTCTCAGCTTTTGTGCACCGCCAGCCTACTTGCTGATGGGGCGGTGTGAGGAGCAGAAAAGGCCTTGACTCTGTGTAAGCGCTGCTCAGCAATAACTGAAACATCCCTGAATTATCAACATTCTTTTCAGCACAAATCCAAAACATACTCCTGCACTAGCTACTATAAAGAAAATTAAGTCTATCCCAGCCAAAACCAGCACACGTATTTTAAAACAAGAGTCTGAAAACATGATTGGACGATGAGCTGATCTTTAAAAACATATACCTGACATTCAATTTCAATTTGCAATTGATAGCCTGGACCAAAATCCTAACTGTCTTTCAAGGAACACTATGGATTTTTTCTCAGTTTGGGTTACCATATAAAAATGGCACTCATTATATATTAGTTGTTATTAATTGCTGCGTATTTCAGTTCAGAGATCTCTGGAGATCGGGCTTTTTAATTCAGTATTTATTAGACATGACAGACACTTGTTAGAGATATTTGTCTTTGATGTTTCAGAAAATCTATTGTTAATGACTCTGCAATTATAAGACACCATATTGGGAATGACTTTACTAATCTTTTACTAAGCAGAACACCTCTGCAACCTGATGATGTATTAGTCATTAACAAAGAATGAAGAGCTGATCTATGTTTCTACTGTACTCTAAGAATTAGAGGTTGAAGCTTGCTCATAAGACTTCAACCTGGACTGACAATTTGTTGCAAAATGTTACTTTTGATTATTCTCTCTCACTTTTATTTTTATTAAATAGATTATCAAGAGGTTAAGTTTTCATATTTTTGTTGCTATTTTTATAGAAGAACAAAATAATGAAGCCTAAAGGCTTTAGAGTTTGTGATCATGGAAATCCATACAAATACATTTGTAAATATGTATAAACGGAGAAACGGTGTTCTCCAGAGTATTTTTACCATCAGCTTTCCTGTTTGCAGACGTGCTTTCTTTCTGCTAGGATATGGGATAAAAGCTGTTTGCACACCCACAAAGGAGCCCAGAGAGACAATGGCATTTGGGAGAGCTCAAGTGATACCTTGCCCTGGCTCCTCCCAGGCCCATCATAGAGCCACCAGCCATCCAAGGCTCATCTCCACAAGCCCAGAGGAACATGTTTGTACCGGACCTCAGCGCACTTTTATACACTAGGGAATGTACCCATAACACAGTTTAACATGATAGAAGCCAGACTATTAAATCCCAGACTAAGATCAAAGGTTCCCAGTAACACGAAAAAATCAGTTTTGCTGTGTGAAAAGCAGAACCCATCCTTGACAAGCGTTTTAGGAGACTAAGACACAAGGCGCAAGGAGCTCCTTGACTTTAGTATGAGGTTGACACAGTTCTGCTGTCAGCATACAAGTCCCACTCTGCACCTGTGCTCCTGACCAGGTATACCTGAGTATTTATGTCTTACTCTTGTTTGTTGGAGTTTTTTATTTTACTTTGTTTTAGCTACTCTACTCAACTGCCCACTTTTCCTGTACCTAAGACCAGTTCTGTTATAACCAGCACATAAGTAATGTAAGCAAGCCAGATGATTTAAATAATACATCCAATGCCCAAAGCTAGGTGTGGAGCCAATGATCATGTGAATCTCAGTCAAGTCCTTCAACCCCATCATTGTATTTCTACATGTTTTCAAAACAATGTTGAAGTTAACATTGTATCAATGGTGACCTTGGAGACTAGTACATAATTTCGCTGATATGGGAAACAAAACTTAACTCTGGGCTTCTTTGCTTTCTATGGTTTAAAACAACCTATTAGTTTGGTGGTACAAGTTTGCTTAGAAAATAAATACATTCACTGAATGCAAGAAAAAAAAAATTGGCTTACTTTATCAAAGATGTTACAGCAGAGTGGATGAATCTGTTTCTTCTATGTAAAAGCTTTAAAAATTCCATTGTGGTATATGCTTTTCAGCATCTGGATATTGGAATTATAATAATAAACACAACATAGGATGAAAAGAGTAACTGAGCAGAATTTTTCAGAAGAGGAGATAAACTGTGTAAATTAAAAAGACACCAGTAAATAATGGCATTCTGGAGAGGAAAATCATGACATGAGAAGAGAGAGGTAATATTATTCTAATAATATACTGAAAATGGAAAAATATCATTACTAATAGTATTTCAATCAAAAGACATCCTAAGGAGCAATATTTCATTGTTTAGTTGTACCAGTAGCTGTGCATAAGAATATGCAGAACAAATATGACCTGTAAAAGGACTACAAGCTTCATAACATATCAATGTGATTGTTGTGTTCAGGCACAGAACAAATGCAAAGCGTATTCACCAAACCCAGCAGGTAACCAACACAGGGTGAACACTTAGAAGCCTCACAAGTCACTTAGATGAGTTGCATCAAATGGCATAAATGATCCAAAATCTCCTCTGAATACTGCAGGATCCACTATTATCACTTTATCTTCTTGTTTATTAAGGACTTGATTCAAAGTATGTCAACAATTGCCAGGGTGTTTATCCTAATTTCAGTTACCATCAGAAGAATTCATAAATCAGGTGATGGTTGTAACGGATCCTAATGAGGAACAAAAAAACAGACATAAAGCAGTAGCAGAAAAGAAAGGAGTTGTTGCTGGAAATACATCTTTAGGCATCTGTCTGTTGAGAACCCAAACTCGTTCTGTAAGAATTGGAAGCAGCCAGATTTTTATTCTTCCTGGTGAAGGTGCATTCAGCAGAAGAGTGTGACAACAGCTATACTTTGATTAGAAGTCATGATATGGTGAAAATGAGCAATATATTGCTACTCAAGAGCCTTAAGTGCACTTCTCTATCATTGTGGGGCATGGCTCTGAGATCTCTGAAAGAGCAGTGATATGTAAATTCACCATCATGACTGTGTTCAAATTCATTGTCTGTGGTCTTGGTGCTCCTATGTTCTATAAGATAGAAACCTTTATTGTGGATATGCTAACAAATAAGTGCCTACAGTAAGGAGAAAGTGAATACATCTGCACTGTGTCTTAGAGATTTCACTAAGGCAGTCCCCAAGGTCAGGATCATGTATCATATAGATGATAAGCCTATAAGCATGGTCCCAGGTGTGGCTAGGGGCTACCTTTCAGAGCAAATGAGACTCCATGTACATGAAAGACTAATACTCTAAAAGTCAGCAAGTAGCCGGGTTTTGAAATACATTCTACATATAACTTGTTCTTTCTGCCAATCAAATGCTGTGTAGGTACATTTTGCAGTGCTTAATTTTCTGTCCAGGACAAAAGAAGTGATGTTGCCATAATTCGACCTCAGCCATTCATATTGTCTTAATAACAACCACCGAGTCATCCAGTTGTCTCCCCCCGCCCCGCCCCCAGCTGCTATGATGTATTTCTGCACTGTATTTCTTTCTGGAATTGATAGTATCTGTAAAACAGCAAGGGTAATTAATCACTGGCACAGTCATCTTCTTCATTACTCGGTGACTTTATATAAAACTGGATTTCCTCCTAGAAGTAATGAAGTAAATTTTCAATACAGTTATAGCACTTAGACTCTTAATTTCCACTTTTGAAACTCTTGTGCACTCTAGTGGGGGGAATAGCAAATGTTTTGACAGCACTGCAGACAGCATAATTGACTGGTGCCAATCAGAAAAAAGTGTCAGGCTGCTTCAAGTGATTGCTGCTATGGTCAGCTCAGCAGTGAAACAGACGATAGCACCAATGGCACCAATGCAAAACTTAATATCCAGCTTGACTCCTGGACTGCACTTCTTTGATTTCACATCTTATATTGTGAAATTTGACTTGAAATTATGAATATTAACTGACTCTCTCTGAAGACACTTGTGAACTGTCTCATTTAGTTCAATCAGGGACTGGATATCTTGTTTACTAGCCAAGATTTTCTGTCCATCTGGTATAAGCATCAATTATATGTAAGCACATCTTATTTATCTCAGTTGCAAGAGTCCAAGTGCATAATCTTTGCCAAGGTTCAGAAGCCCCCTTTAAGTGAATGATACAAGGAAGTTTCTGGCATGTTTCAATGATTGCTACAGGACAGATATAACTACATTTCTTCAATCTTTAATTTTGGACAGCAGAAATAAGTTCTCACCAAACTAAGACTTGATAGTCGTTTATTCCCAGTAGTTTTCACACATAATCACAAAACGGTTGAGGTTGGAATGTACACCTGGAGATCCTGTAGTCCAACCCAATCAGCTCAACGAGGGTCAGCTATATCAGGTTGCCCAGGACTGTATTGAGCTCAGTTTTGAATGTCTCCAAGGATGGAGACTCCACAACCTCTCTGGGCAACCTGTTCCAGTGTTTGACCACTCTTACACTATATTTCCCCATGCTTAAATGGAATTTCTTGTGTTTCAGTTTGTGCCCATTGCCTCTTGTCCTTTCACTGTCTATCACTGAGAAGAATCTGGCTGCATCATTTTTTCTCAGTCCCTTCAGGTACTTAAACACATTGATAAGTTCCACCCTCCTCCCTCCCCCAAGATATCTTCTCTCCCAGTTAAGAAATCCCAGTTCTTTCAGCCTTTCCTTATATGACAGTTGCTCCTCTGATCATCTCGATGACCCTGTGTATATGCTTTCTTGTGCAATGGCTCTGCCTTTATCCCTTACAGTAGTAAATTTTTTACCAGAACTTTTGAAGAGAAAGTTGGTGTTCTCCGTCAATAAATCATTTGTGTGGCCAAAAATGGTTCAAGTCATTGTTTTCACAAAACTTGTGTCTCTATTAATTTTGGACTATTTTCACAAAGGATTGACCCTTAAGTAAAAAATCTCTATGAATGATTATTTCTGTACTTTCAGAGAAAGTTGAGATGGAATATTGTAAATTGTGGCATGTTGTAAATAATAGGGAAATGCATTTAAGTATAGAATTAATGTAATTTCTGTTATAGGACCTGAAAAATGCCCTAAAATTTTCTGATGTATAACTTGTGAGATTTAATTACACAAAAAATAACTCCTCAATTCAAAGGAAGTGTAAAGAATCTTTAGCCTTCTGAAGCATTGTCGTGGTTTAACCCCAGCCAGAAACTAGACCCATACAACTGCTTGCTCACTCTCCCCAGCTGCGATGGGGGAGAGAATCAGAAGAGTAAAAGTGAGGAAAAACTCACGTGTTGACATAAAGACAGTTTAATAGGTAGAGCAAGAACTGTGCACACAAGCAAAGCAAAACAGGAAATTAATTCACTGCTTCCCATCAGCACGCAGGTGTTGAGCCAGCTCCAGAAAAGCAGGGCTCCATCATGAGTAATGGTTACTTGGGAAGACAAACACCTTAACTATGAATGTCCTCCTCTTCCTTCTTTCCCCAGCTTTGTATACTAAGCTTGACATCCCATGGCATGGAATATTCCTTTGGATAGTTGGGGTCAGCTGTCCCTGCTGCGTCTCCTCCCAACTTCTCGTGCCCTCCCAAGCCTGCTTGTTGGCCAGGAGATGTGAGGAGCAGAAGAGGCCTTGACTGCTTATCAACAACTAAAAACGTAAGTGTTTTACCAACACTATTTTCATCCCAAATCTTAAGCGTGACACTGTTATGTAAGGTGCTAATAAGAAAGTTAACTCTATCCCAACTGAAACCATGAAAAGCATGGATGTCTCTTATATTTAGTCACATTTAGTCATATTTAGTCATCACTTATGCTCAAGAAGTGCACCACATCAGAAAGGAACTTCCTATTCAGAACTATATAGGTAATTTGACTTGTGTCATTGCAGCTTCCAAGGACTTGTTTTGCTGTTGAGCTGAAACTTGTATTACCTTTTTGTCTGTTTAAGTAAAGGTGGTAGGCTTGTTTTAAAAATATTTGGATTTTTTTTAACACCTCACAAGGAACTGAATCCTAAAGTATTCAGGGTGAAACCATTTCCTCCTCAGGTGTATTTTCAATAGCTTTTACAGACAGTCTTGCATCAGGGAATTCTGCTTTTGCAAGGACAACTATCATTGTACATTTTGAAAGATATTTTCTAATCAAATTGCTGTTACCAAGTAACCTGACATTTTTTTTCCCCGATTCATAAAGCCTTGGTTATGATTTTTTTTTACAGAAATGAAAGTCCACCAAAATGCTTTGTAAGTAATTCTTATGAGCCTATGGTTTTGAAGTTCAAATGATTTAATTAAAAAAGGCTTAAGTTCATGTATTTGGAATAGATAATGACATATAATACAATTCTGAAATAATTTTCATAGTCATTCTATTAGACTGTTAATTGGATTACTTAGACTAACCAGAACATTGCTCCAAAATGCATATGTGAAGATGGTTGAAATATTTCATCTTGCAAGTAAGATTCACGTGTTTGGATTGGTTCATGTTCTTGTGAAAAGGACTGCTGACCTTCAAACTCAATGAAATACTTTTGTCTAATGAACTTTCCAAAGATTTGACTATTTCTCAATACCTGATTTCCACGAGCAACATTGTACATTTGTTTCAACCTCTTGAAGATTTGCAATTGTTAACTGATCTGCTTTTCATCATAAGCCTTAATCAATGCATCTCATCAGCTGAAGGAAGAAAAAACCTGATCTCTTAAGACAAATTAAGGATCTCAAAATTGCAGTATCTGATTGACTTCATCATTTCAGTCAATGTAAAGTTCCCCTGAGAAATTTCAGCTCAGAATATTGCACTGTGACACAAAAGACACCTTTTCCATCTATCCAACTACTATTAAAACAACACAGAAATAATTTGTGTTCTGGAAATTGACTCTTCTGCAATCAATGATACGAGTGATGGACTATATGAACGAGCTGTGACTGCATAGAGCCATCCGTAATCACTGATTGCAATTGGAAGATGGAAAAGCAATCCAATTAGCTTCAGATGAGTTAAACATTAACATTTGTATTAACAGCTTCTTTAGCCAGTAGAGAAAGCATAGCAACATTTTTAGGCAGTAACTTAAGAGGTTCCTGTGTCAGAACTTACAAATGGAGTGATTGTTATAAAAATCAGAAAAAAATTATCATGAAGAAAATCTATGTGAACCCTCACTGTCTGCTGGGCTGCTACTAATAGCAAGTGTTTCAAACTGGAAAGTTGTTAATTCTGTTAAATTGAAAGAATGTGTTCTAGCAACAGAACAGTGACACATGCATCTCCATCCTGGTAGACCCCCTGTACACGCTGGTATAACATTTCAGTCAGCACATGCATCAAGAAGGGGCATAAGATCATTGTTCATCCTGTCCCAAATTTACATCACTGGGACGACAGCAGGGATAGATGTATTTCATGCCTCACTACAGCCATAATTAAGTGTCATCATTTTTTGTCAAAAATTACTCTGGAAGTTGGAGAAGGTTCTCAGCAGGAGCTGGGCAGTGGTGCAGAGAAGTGATGTAGCATTAGAAATAGAATTGCTCTTGTACTGCTCAGCTTACGCATTCAAGAGTCATGACTAGGGCTGCATGGAAATCATGAGAAGGCATAAATTAATCAGACACAAAGAAACAAGCAAACTGTTTATAGTAGTGGATGGAATTTTAATTAGTCCCCTGCCTGGGAATCTTTCAGGTTCACTGAGGTCATCTAGCTTATCTCGGCAGCTGCAGAAGCTAGAAACACATTATTTAAATGAAAGCTTAAGTATTCATATAGGCAGCAACTTCCTTGATGGGTTCAACCTTAAGTAATACACAAACACTACAAAACTTTGCAAGGAATATTAACACTTTTCTTACTCTAGTATTTGCTTTGTTCAGTACTGAAGAAAAATGCTATGTTTTTTGTCTTTCTTTCCTCTCAGCTGATGTTGGCCAAGAATATCCTTTCATAATTTAAAAAGGAGTGGCAATTGCCTTTAAATGAGCTTTCTGACCAACTCTGCCTGTCTCTGTCCTACACAGACAGATTCCTTCAGGCATCTGTCTCCTGGGTGCGAAAGAAGCATCACCTGCTTCTGTCTTTCTAAACCGGGCATTGCTGAATTTCAAAAAGTACAAATTGCTGCTGAAGTATATGTTACCAGAAATGCTTCTCCTTATGTTATTTTAAAATATATAATAATAATATAAAAAGAATAGTTTATTTCTCTAGATGCAGATGAAAACATGGTTGAAAGGTTACGTGACCATACCATAAAGGCGTGAAAAGTAAGGGTGCAGTGGTCCTAAAGCCCCATATCTTTTATCAGAGTGGGTGCACCTGCCATAGTATGGACCCAGGCAGCAGCTTGAAACAAGTACAGACTGGTAAAAATTGCGGTGTAGTGTTAGTGAGATCAAAACCCTTTCACAACAGCATACTCCTCACTTAGTAGAAAGAACCCATAAGCCTTCTCTCCAGTGAAAAAATCACATGAATAGTAATAAAAGAAGCACTAAAATAATAATAGAAGAAGGAATTTTTCATGACTGAAACTGTTTCTAACCCTGTGTCACAGCCAAGAGGATATGGGTCTCCAGTCACTTTTTAGACAGATTGTCTTTGAAACAGTTGAAATGTTTTGCTTTGATTTTTAGTCTGATGAAACGCTATAAACAAAATGGGAATTCCGTGTTAAATATGGATTTTTTATTATTTGGATAATTAAGATCAGAAGTTCTCTTTTTTTTTTTTTTTTTTTTTTTTTAAATTTTCTCCATTTTTTGAGGGAATAGAACCACTTTCAGTAACCACTGGGGTTTTCAGCCCTTACCATGTGCTCAAAATCTATGTAAAGTCAGAGGAATTAAGCAAGGTTTCCTTAGCAGATTTTGGTTCTGAGTGTTGGTTCTAAAGACATATAATGATTACATGAGGATAGGCCCAGAGGTCCTCATTAAAAAAAAAAAAAAAAAAAAAAAAAAAGATCTAGGAATATGCTTTGTCAGAAAAGCACTCTCAGCCACAACGATCTCATGTCCTGCTGCTTTGTCCCAGGGAGAAGCTGGCCACTTCTCTAACTTACTATTTCTTTTATAACTCATAAAGGGACTAGCTAAATGGGAAAATATTATTAAATGAGAAAGGTTATTCTGGAGTCTGGTATGCCTAAATTTTAGACTTCTGATGATTAAACGCACTACTTGGGACCTAGTAAGGAGTATTAGCCCCCTCTTGTGGACAAAGGTCTTTGTTTCTCCAACCTCTTAATATTACTGTGAATGTTACTGAAAATGTATACAACGTTATATCAAACAACATGGATGCCAGCAGAATAACTATACAAAGAGATGAAAAAAAAATTAGGCACAGTATAGTTTGACACAAGACTATCTGCCAGCAATCGTTACATGTATCCAACTAATGCTCACCAACTGCCTGAGTATCTGCTTATGTGTATGAGCAGGAATGCATTTCAGTCGTGTTCTTTTCAGTCTTTGCCTGAAAAAAATCCTGCTGTGCTGCTGACTGCCTAGGGCTGGTGGAACCACCAGTAGTAATTATCTCTTCTGAATTATTTTGAAAAGAATTCTGGGTTTAGAAGAGGTACTTTGAAAAACTAAAAGGGAATGGGAACCATATTTTATTAAAATAATTAGGACATTTATTTTCTGTTTACTATAAAATCTACTGACTAGGTGGAATTAAAGTTGAAGTTTAAGGCATTGCCATCAACAACACTAAAGAAAATTTCTTTTAATGGAAAAGACTGTACTACATTAAAACACACAGTGCAATACCATTTAGTGAAAAGGTATTTAATCTAAGATTCAGAGGAGTTAAACTAAATATATACAGCAGTTTGGCTGGCCCAAATCAGCAAAGCAGAAAAATCCCCTTGCCATCTCATTCCAACAAGGACAGAGCAATTTAAGAGAGTGTAAGGACCTTTTAAAAGTTAACTTTCAGTTTGATTAGTATTTAGAAATCCAAATTGTGGTGCTCAGTCTGACAGTCATCTGAAATAGCGAGGTAGTAAGGATTTCAGACACTGAAAAACAGTGTTCTGGACCTCATATTTTACAATTAAAGAATGCAATCTGCAACTATCACACTAAGAGTTTATTTTGGGAGGAGACCAATCTTAATTGATTCCATTGCCCCATTAGCTACTTTTCTCTGAGATGTAGTCTTGCAAAACTCAGTGGAATCATAGTGAGCATTTGATAAAGAAGCACAATATAAAATCTAGTCCAACAGATGATTCTATGTTAAGTATATGGACTTAAATAACTCCTCCCTTGAATGATTTCTCCTTTGTGTATTTACAGAAATGCAGCCCTACTCAGTGATATGTGAACTGAACAACTTTTTAAGCCTCTTTTTGTATGATAAGTTCATAATTTTTGTGATCATTACAGAGGTCTCTTCTTTGTGTTTCTTTCAGGTTCAATCAATCTATTCTAAATATCAGCAATTGAAATTATGCATTGTATGCTAATTTTAGTTTCACTGGAGTCTTATACAATATATTACTATTCTTTTGTAAATAATGTGACTGAGATGATTGCAAATTATATTTGCCTTTGTAATGCCGGTTTCATACTGACAGCTTACAACCATTTTGAGATCAGCTAGTGCAGTCGGATTTTTCTCCTTTACAGTGCTTCTACTAAGTTTCAAGGTTATAGAAGATGTTTTTGTTATTAATCCCCAAGTACACAGCTGTGTATTTCAGGTCACACTGTGTATTTTTGTCATCTTGTCTCCAGCTCAAAACTACCACAAATCAAACTCATACTTCACTCAAATTTAGGAAGGTATTAAGATCTGTTTTTAAACAAATAACTTACCTGTGACTGATGCTTTCTTTTATAGCATCATCTATTCTTATTCACCTACTAATCTCTATTTTCCATACTTAATTTATAATGTCTTATTATTCTAATCATATTACTAATGTTATAGATACAGAATCTGACTTCAATAGACCTATACATTGCATGATGAGAAAAGTTCCTCTGAGACATAACCATGCAAAACCCTATTGAACTGCAGGAGGCATTTTACAAGAAGAACAGAAAAGAAAATGTAGTCCAATTAAGCCTACAAGAGAGGACTAGTAGGTATTATGTGATAGAGCAATAATGATGATTTCTGCTTTATTTTCAGTTTGCAAACATATTGTGTGTCAAAGAACATCTCTTTTATAGTGAAAATAGATAATTTGTTATATGTACACACATGAATATACTTCCCCTTTATAAACATGCATTCTGACCACATATGAGCAATGACACATTCTACACATGCATATAGAAGATTTCCAAAGTATCACAAGTCTCTTTTCCCTGTTGACTTCCAGCTTTTTTTTTTTTAATCTTTTTCCAACCCAATAATAGAAAAAATACTTAGGCAAATACCTAGTACTATTAAGTGAGTTAAATGAAATTGCAGATTTAAACAGTGTCTATAAATGTGCATAGGCCTGAGTTCTTAATTTGTTTTGGAAAGACTAGCACTTAGGAATCGCAGCCATTGATTAGATATTTTTATTCACCTGTTATGCATATTTGTACATTTTTAAAGTGTATTTCCATAGCTACAACCTGGAAGGAGAAAAACAGATCCAGAAGAAGGCATCAGGCATTGCCTATATCTTTCATCCCATATTGCAGAAAGGTTCCTGTAAAGTCCCTCTAGTGGGCAAAGAGTAAAACTGTTAAACTATTGCTGGATTTGTCCTAAGAAATTACACAGAAAATAAACAAACCATCCACAAAACCTCTAAAGTCAAAAGACCCTGTAAGAGAAGCTGAGCAGGTAATAGGACGTATTTTTAGGTACTGTGGTGGTTTGACTCTGGCTGGATGTCAGGTGCCTATCAAAGCTGCCCTATCACTTCCCTCCTCAGCAGGACAAGTAAGAAAATATAACAAAAGGCTCGTGGGTTGAGAAAAGGACAGGGAGATCACTTGGCAATTACTGTCATGGGCAAAACAGACTGAACTTGGGAAAAATTAAATTAATTAATTAGCAATCAAATCAGAGTAGGATAATGAGAATATAAAACCTACATCTTAAAACACCTTCCCTCCCAACCTCTCCCTTCTTCCCAGGCTCAACTTCACTCCCGAATTCTCTACCTCCTTACCCCAGGCGGTGCAGGGGGACGGGGAACAGTAAATGCAGCCAAACGAATCTGTTACATTCCTTGGCATTTTGTTTTTTAACAGAGCTACTGAGTTATTTAAGAAAATAAATAAAGCCCTGAATCATAAAAGTAAATGGGATGTAAAAATAAGAAAGAATGCTGGAAGTCTCATTTACAAACAGGGTGAATTTGAAAATTTTAGGAAAAAATATTCCTTATTTACCTAACAGACTTCAAATATGGTGCATTTTCCCCTCTTGGTAAGCATCTTGAAGGGTATCCGAGGAAATGCTACTGTAGTATTTTATGTTCCTATGATCCTGAGAAATTGAATTGTGAACCAATCACTTCTCAATGGACTGGTTTCCAGCTGGGAAAATTGCTTTGAATGACAATCCAGCCAATGTCAGGGTTGGGGATGTGAATTGCCTCCAATCCTATTGCTATGAGTCATGCTATAATGTAGCTTATACTGTTTGCAGTACATAACTGAGTATCTTTTGTAGCTCATACAGACTGCTTGCCATTTTTTCCTGTGGCCTTCTGCAGTCCAATGGATTACACTGGTATGTCTTAAGAATGGCATGGAGAAAGTAAGTAAAAAAAGTTATTACCTATCTCTTGCTTTACAAGAAGTAAAGGTCATCCTACTGAACAGAATACATGGATTTTTCACATATTAGTAATAGTTTATGCTATTAAAATACAAAACTCATTTCTAGTGGATGAACTCAAAACCATTGCTGAGTTGGAAAATGGACTTATTTCCTTATTTTGGAATGGAACCACTACTCAATCAGTATGTATGAAATAAAGGTGGTCCAAATTCGACTTCCAGGTTTGGGAACATCCACAGTGCTGTTTGTAAGAGGCTGGGAGGGTATGCCAGAGAAAAGGAACATCTCTCTGTTCCTGGTTTCTTATATGTTTTTTGCCTAAGCATCTGTTATGGACACTACTGAACAGAGATGCAGGACAAGAGGAACCTTTGGTTTGACCCTGTTCTTGTCTTCATATTTTATCTACTGTTAGATAAGTTAGTCCTGCTTTCAACAAAGAGTTGGACTTGATGACCTCCAGAGATCTCTTTCAAACTAAATTACTCTATGATTCTTGTCAGAGACGCGTTTTCTCTTGTATGAAATGATACATGTCACTTCACTGTATGATTTTACATGATATAACAGAATCACCTGCTAGCCTTCTCTTGCAATATCCTCTTGTGGGAAATAATTTTCATTTCTGAATATGAGCACAAGCAGGAATAGTTGTCTTGCAGCAAAGGAAATTAAGTGTCTTTGATGCAAGAGATCAGCTTCAACCACACTTCGCTGTCTGTTCAAAATAAGAGCAGCACTGGAATGGTACAGAAAATAATATGACCAGACAGATAACTAATCCTTAGACTGTTTGGCTTCTGTGTATTTCCCATGTTCATCTTTGTATCTTACTGCTCCCTGTTCTTTGGGCACCTGATTCATTGTGACACTAATTTTCATTCAGGCATTGTTAAATGCCTTAACAATAAAAAGGCATTTAAGTGCATTCTCAGATAGAAGTTCTTTATATTCAAGAGACAGTATGGAAAAACCTTTCATTAGAAGCCATGGAAAAAAAAAGAGTATCTATCTAGTTGGATAGCATTATAGTTATCTAGCATTATAGATGTGATTGCCTTAAATAGTGGGAGTGTGGGCTTGATATTCAGAGTTGGGGCTTAGTATTTCTCTACCAAGACAATGAGGGTTTTGAAACTAATGGAGACAGAGCTAATCCATAATGAAGATTTTTGCTTCTCAATTAAAATCTTCACTGAAAGTCTTGCTGTGGTTGTATTCCAAGCAGGGTCTGCTCCTGATGCAATGTGGTACCGATACATGGAGCCATCTAGTGCCGACAGGGGAAAGCAGTGCGCTACTGAGTTCATGATTTTCATGAATGCTGAAAGCATAGTAGTTCTTGCTTTTTACTACTATGAGGGCTTTCTTAGTGCTTCAGTTTTAACCTTGCAATTAACCTTATGGAAACTTGCCTTTTATAAGGAGAAACCCCACCAGGAATGAGTACAAGCGTGTATGGGAGGGGGTTGGGGACAAGGGACGGCAGTGGGGGTGAGAAAACCAAACAATAAACAAGGCTGCAGGCAGTAAGCAGACCAAAAAATACACTGTTTATGGTTGCAGCTACCTTGCTGCTCAAAGAATCAGAACAAGTGCAGTGAAGTGGCCATCTGAACCAGAATAAATACAGCAAGGGATGTAAGTGGAGAGTATCATGACCCTGAGGGGAATAACAAAGGCATATAGAGAGGAGTCGAGGGAGAAGTGTTTCTGCACTCACAGAAGGGTGTGTGATTTAGGTGCTAGCTCAATATTGGCTAAATAATACAATTAATTAATATTTTCCAATTAGTGCTTTAAAAAATAAATATGCATACATTGATACAACAAAAATTAACCAAAATCGTTAAAGGCTGCTCAATTAACTGGCCTCACATCTGCAAAATGGCTAGATTCCCCCAAATGGTCAAAGATCTCAACCACAGGAAAAGCCGTGCACATGGGAGACCATTCAAAATAACTATAGGTGCATAGGTGCATAGGTGCGTGCTCCCAAGCATGCTGCATATCAACATAAACATATCATAACTCATTATACTTAATTACAATAAATATAAGAAAAAGACTTTGAATTCTGATGACAAAATAGAAACATGAGGGCATGATCACTTTTCCCTTCCTCAAAAAACCTGAAAATAGCATTCAAAAGAAAATGGCTATGCAATTGTATACATTCTCATTTGAAACATAATTTTAAAGGACTTTTATTCTTCCCCAAAATTAAGAGTATATTTTTGATAAAGCAAGCTTTTAATATACACACACCTGTAAAATCCCTCTTAGCAATTTGCTGTTAATTAAAATTACTACTTAAACATTAGCAGTGTTTCTTACGAGCTGTCTATATTTACAGAAATGAAGTATGATATTGATTTTTAATTGAAATTTTTCTTCAGCTGCAAAAATAAAACTATGCCTTCATTTTGAGATATTTAGATCTAGAAATACACTTGTAATTACTTCTTTTACTCACACTGAAATAATATGCAGACAAAGCAATATATGGCACCATATGCAGTTTCAGAATATCCAAAAATTTATTTCCCTCCACAGAGAGGCAGCAGTCAGGCACATGCACACCATAAATAGAGACTTGTCTAAAGTGAAAATTCAAGTTTTCGGGCAATATAGAAAAAGCCCATACTGGAAAAGTCAATATTTTCCTCAGAATGTAATTACACAGTGCCAAAAGTGTATCATTGTCAATCATTCCATTAGATAGGAATTTAAAATATCAGTTTGAGGTTATACACGTAGAGCATATTCCTTCAAATAAACAGAAGATTATACTTCAATATTGCCTTACTGATATAAAATATTTGGGTGTACCAAACTGAAATTAATTTCAAATGGACAAAAACATACCTACTGAGCTATAAACATTATATAAAGTTTAGCAGCAGTCAAAGAGAAATTAAAGGAATAAATATATTTTTTCCTTAGAAAACTATTTTTTTTCCTTAGAACTACTTTGTGGTGGTTGAGAAACTTCTTCTTTCTTCACGTTTTGGGAATATATCAACAAATAATTGTATATTTGATATAATTTTCTTACCTATGCCATTTTTCAGGAGATGTCATATATTGTGTATCTGCTTTTATAAGATATAAATAACTGTAAATAACAATCTAAGCAAAACCTCCTAAATGCTGCCCCACTATTAGCAAAATTAGTTTTCCAGTAGACAATGACACTAATCACTTCTTAAAAGATAGGGTAGCAATCAAATTCCGATGACTGTTCCTACCAACAGTTAGCATTCAAAATCATCAGCTGAACCATAAATATCTTAAGCTTTCCATGTTGAACAATATTGTCATAAAAGTCTTGACAATGAATTTATAATTAGCTAAGAGCTTTATCAGACATAATGAAAAGGCCATGTAAATAATTTGCTCATAATCTACGTTAGAACAATCAAAAGGTAAAGACAGCATCACAGTATTGACAACATGCATTTTAGATTGGAATGTAATTCTCAACAGCACAAACAGTAAAGGAAAATAAGGAGCACAAAAATGAAGTTGCTTCTGTAGTTTTAAAAATTGACTTGTAATACTCAATGGGACTGAGTACAGTTGCCAGAATCTGCCTGGAGCTAGAATCCTATACAACTGTATTTTTTTTTTTTTTTTTTTAAATTAAGTGTTTCTGTGCCTATATGTTCACATTAATTGCAATTCTATGGACTGCTGAAGGCAGTATACAAAACGAAATGAATAAAGCTTGAAAACTTATCTTCCTCAGATACACACTCTCTCTAGACCCAATACTAAAGTCATTGCAATGGCATTTGCAATTTGGCCACAATTGCAAGAGTGGTAGTTTTGCTCTCATTTTGAGGACTTGTTTAGCCCAGGCAGAGCGCAGATAGCCTCCTGGCTCCTGATCCGAGATTACAGAGTCCACTGAAACTTCTCCCTTTTATGGGAGCTAGTGATTTTACTTCTCCTTAGGTTTTACATGACTCCTCTTAAGATCATAAGTAGTCTAGCTTGGATGATGACTGCCAGAGAATTAATGTCTGCCTCCAAATTAATGCATAAGACATTGTTGCCTTAACACTGTGGACACTGGGGACCTGTGTTTCTTCTTTCTATTGTGTTTCTGAAAGGAGACAACCCTTCTGATTGTCAGCATAGCATTGTGCAGTCCCATTTGACTTAATGTTGCCTTCAAAGATGGGAAGGTCATGCTAAACAGATCAGGTTTGCATATACCAGTCCTAAAATAATATATATTTTTTTCTGGCATGTCACAGATGAAGTTAGTTGTATCCCCATTCTTGACCGTTATTTCAGGTACTCCAAAGAACAGTTATTCACTGGTGAAGACATGGAATAGATGATTTTATATGGTTTTCTGTGTTGTGTGGTTTCTTGATTCATTTTGAATCAGTCTGAAAAGACCTCTGTTGACAGTGTAAACCTCAAGCTTATCAGCTTTACTCTTACCAGGAAGCAAATTGAGTGTTTTGGACCAAGCCAGTTTAGAAAAATACTGAGAAGCAGGAGTCATTTTATTCTTCAGAATAATTTTTTTTGCATGCACTTGCATCTCTTTATCTTTGTTTTTTCTTTCTTTCTAGAAATCATTTTACTGGCAAGAATACATTGAAACATGAAGATTTATGTATGTATTGCAAAAAGCTTACAGACTTTCAAACTGCAACTCTATGTATACATAGAAATTCAGAGCCAAATATATGTCTTCTGCTGTACGTCTTGCAGCTGTACAACTGGTCTGGGGACTGTTTGGGATTCTCTTGTCACTGCTTGAATTTTAGCAGTTGGATTTACCCACATAGGGAGCAGACACATCTTTAACCAAGGAATTTAAATGTATAATTCTTCCAACTAATTGCTTGTGAATGAGTTACAGATCAAGAATAATTCACAAACCCTATTCCACAGATAATGATAAATTCTAGAAAATTGCAGTCAAATCACATATAATTCCTGAATGGAAAAAGAACCGAAACAAATCAGTGAACCAATTTGTTATGATTACTTTCTCCTCTTTCTAACACATCTGAAATCTGTTATTGAATGTTATTATGCAACATTCAAACACATCTACAGTAAAGACCGCATCCAGTATTTGAAAGATATCTTTAGTAATTGTTGCACTTAACATTCATATACTACACTGCTGGAGGATTTAATATATAGCATGGAACTGTGGTCCTTGGCATAGTGAAGGTAATTGCTCAACTTTTCTGCCTCTAAAAGTTACCTACCCTGGCAAGGAAACAAGATAATGACCTGGTCTGTATGACAGAAAGTTCAGGATCTAGCCCACTGTCTCATCCCTCGCTGTAGCAGACTACCTTTCAGCAGCTTCGGTTTGCTACTCAGGCTAAAAATATATAACATGACCGCAGCAATGTTTCTAAGTAAAATTGCTTTCAGTAAAATTAGCAAAAGGTTTACAGACCAATTTCAAACCACCACACTAAGCTGAAGTAAGACTCATTTTCTTTCTAAAAGTTCCCAATGGACAGAATACCCTTTGAATTCTATAGTCCCCTTACAGACCTTTGCATAGTAAGACATTTTTCACACAAGATGTCTGGCTATTTGGATACAATTCAAAAAGAAGCTTATGCTTCAAAGGGCAGGAAAGCTGACAAGCTTTAGAGTAAATACCAAAATCTCTTATCTTTCCATATTTGTCATATGTTATAATCCTTGCAAGTGTGGCCTCTGCAATAATAGGAAAAAAATTCTTAAGATTGGCTTGACAGACTAACAAAGGCATTATACATAAACTCTGGTTAGAGGACAATTATGGGGGGCTTAAGCTTCAGAAATGATAAATGCTCATTTATATTAAAATGTACATGAATTCCCAGTGGGAATGTTTCATGACACATAAAAGTCCTGCTTCTGAGGACTGATTTATTCTCTAGCACATATGAAGAAGAAAGTCCCCCTGGGTACTATCAGGGCAAGGACAGAGAGTCCCTGTGTCCAAAAATATTTCTTTAGTGTTTTTTATACTAGATATTATTTTTATGGCAACACCTGTACTTGCATTACTCTAAACAGGCTGATCCTCCTTCCACATTTTGTCTTGCCAAAGAAATGGCCCGTGACAATTCTCTGAATGCAGTACTAGAGAGATATTTTGTATTGGTGCTATAGTTTGGCTTTAGGTGTGATAGCTTATACACTGTGATTAAACTCTAGCTTTTTTTTTTCTTCCCCACCTGAATTAGTTTAGTTTCCACATTAAAACACTAATACAATAGATTTGCATTTTCCTAAGATAATCTATCATTTATTTTAAAGGAAACATTTGATGGATTCAGTTTAGGAAATTCCTGCCTTGAAAAAACACACTCTTAAAATATCAGTTATACAAGCTCATTGGAACTACATCTGATTCCCGTGCTGATTTCCATAACAGAACACTTTTCATATGTGCCACTGATTCATAAAGAACTGCAGCTTTTATGCAGCATAACTAAATATAACTCCTTGAGGTATTCTCTAAACAGACAACTCTGCTTTAACATCTTCCCTCTAAATCGTAGAATTATGCTGCCTTGAAGCTGACCTGCAGAATGAGCTGAGAAGTCCTGGGAAACTCACGATCCCTATGAGAAAGCAAGGTGTATACTCCCTCTTCCCAGCATCATCCTTACTTGTCATTGCCTTTCTCTGTGAGTAAAAAGTATGCAGACAATATAGCCAGTGAAGAACTGAGTTGGTGATAGAAATGAACTTAAGTAAATGTAAATTTTATGTTACCATACTTATGTATTTAGCTGCACTTAGGAAAATACTAATGCAACAATATTTACATCAAGTTTCATCCTGATCATAGCAGATGTAATTGGCCATAGCTTTTGAGACAGCTGTAGTAAAGTGTTCTTAAAACAACAATATCCTTGATCATTATTATTATTTCTAAAATGAAAATGCAATTATTGAATACTTACAATAGATACTAAATACACATTTTACATCAATTTTCATATGTGAGGATACACTGTACAGAGTGCCAACAGAAACTGCAGAAAAAGCACATAGAAGGAATTGTAGAGCTGTCCCTTTTGTCTGCATATTATTACTTATCCATCACTTATTTAACAATTGATACTATTATTTTTCTAGCAATTTTTCTTTTTTTTTTTTTAGTTGCTATCTGCAATTATATAAGAAATACATTTTCCTATTATGTTTTCTGTTCATAAGTAACATCTCACTAATATACCACAAAGAGGTGCTCTAAATCCACAGTAGCTGTTGAGATTAACTCTACCAAAACCAGATAGGACTGCTGTAAGCTTGCCTTAAGGTAGGGTTTTCTGATTTTACTACTCTTGTTTTTAAAAAGAATATTTCCCATGGCAGTTACTGCAACAAAACCTGTGTCCAGCAGTCAGAACTTAAAATAATGAGATTCATAGCTGTCACCACATTAACAAGTCAGGTGAGATTTATTTCATGGAATAGATTCAGGCAGAATACTCAGCTCTCCATCATATCATTTTCCATAAGTAATCTATTCAGTTGAACAGAATGTCTTTTTCCCTGCAGTAATAACTATGTAACAAGTGAATTGTTTGGCACTATTTTCTGCCCTGACAATTGTGGTGTATATGCTTAAAATACACTTTTTGTGAATTAATCTGTTGACTACAGCTGGTTTATTTGCACAAGTAAAGATGAGCATATGTACAAGTCTTCACACAATCAGGGCTGAAGAAATAAATTTCCCTTGAGACCTAATTTCTAAACCTCTCTTTAATCCAACTGAAATTAGTTCTGTAATCCCAGATAAATTTTAACAATTTTTCTGAATCCCAGCACCATTCTGGTTGTCAGAGAGGACAAGTGTAGCTGAGGCACAGAACTCTGAACACTGTGTTAGTCCTTGTCCGCATTAGTTCATACTAAAACAGATCGGAATGAAACTTGATTGCAGTCTCTGCAAGAAGTATATGGCTTTGACCTATTCAATCAAAAGAAAATTCACCTGCTGTAATGGCATCATCTGGGAAGTCTTCATGTAGGTCTACAATTACATAGAGGCCATTTGAGGTGAAAAATCCGAAATTCTGATTCTTCTTGAAAACTGTACCTATACACACCAGTGAAAAAGGATTTTTTCCATTTTGAGTTTGGGGAAGTCTGGATCTGAATTGAGATGGGAGCTTATCATTCAAGTTGATTTGGAAACACTACTTGAGCAGCCCCAATTTTAGTCTTGATTTATTTTTATTTTTTAAATTTTATTTATATTTTTATATATTTTATTTATTTTATATTTTTAAATATTTTTATATTTTATATATTTTATATATTTTATTTTTAGTCTTTCATTTATACAATTTAGAAAACGATGTACATAACAGAGTGTATGTCATCTTCTGATTTGTGTCCATTTTATCTTATATAAACTTTATATCTTTATTGAATTGATAACAGTTCTCCCTAAAAACCTCTTTACTTATAAAGAGATATGTTTCATTCTCTAGATGTCTGAACTTAAGCTTCAAAATCTAGCTCTGCATTTGTATTCCAACGTGAAAATACTTGGATGCTTTTGAGCATTTCCATTTGAAAGATTTCAAAGGTGATTTGCATTTTGGTTCCATATTATTTATAGTGTAAAGATTCAATTCTGTATTTTGAAAGCGTACTGTCTGCAGTAATCAATATTTATAAATGTTTAAGAAAGAAAGAAAAAAGAACTTCTAAAATGGTGTTCCTGCCAATATGATCTATATTTAATAAATGACTTTTCAAGCAGGTTTGATTTTTACTTCAGCAGGCTCTGCCCATCTATAATTGAAATATCACTTGTGCTTGTCAAGGTCTGCATGGTGCTATAATTGTTTTTAGAGCCATACAGCACTGGAACACAAAATTTGCTTTGGGACTGCCAGATAAGTAAGTAATTCAATTTGAATTCTTCAATCTAAAATATACAGACTTACTGTACAGGTTCCAGCTAAACACAGGACAGATGAAACATGATTATTTAGAGAGAAGAATAGTAAGATTAGAGATATTGAAATAAATTTTGTAATTGAAGTGAAAGAACATAAACATTAACCTTAGATATAGTTTCCAGAATGTACATATGCCTCAAATATATAAAAGATCATGCTGTGCTAGTAGTTTTGCCTTGTTACCCTCATCAGGTCGCTTTTTAAGTGCTTATTAAGTATTTTCTTCCATTATCTTTTATGTCTAGATGCTTGCTAACTGGATGTTCTTTATAAGCTGTGGTGAATGCTCTCTGACTATCAGAAGCTTAGGCTGCCATCAGGAGTACTGCATTGCCCGAAGTTGCATTAAGCAGAGCCTCATCAGCATTCAGCACCACTGCCATAGCGTAAAGCCTAGAAGAAGTGGGAAAAATACCTAGCAAAACATAAGAAGAGAAGATGAAAAGAGGCCAGTGAGCAGAAAGAAAAGCTCCTTATGTCTGTTCTGAAGCTTCTTTTTCTAATGGATCCCCCTCCCAAGCAATGTTGCGAGTGACAGGTGATGTGTTCTGCAAATAGTCAGCAATGTCACTTCTAAAATTGTACCTTTTTGGCATTCAGGTGTTAAAGTCAGCCAGCTTGTAGCCAGGCTTTACCCAAGGCTGTGTTATAGAAAAAGAGTATATGTTAGCTAATCTAGCAGCAATTACAATAAAACACCTCTGGCTTGAGCCAGAATCACTGTTACTGTTGCTTCCTGCAGTGAATTCCGTCACTATCATGTTTGCTTCTGTTTTCACTCCCAGGTGTCAGACGTATTTGACGAGAATTATTTTACGGCGCTGAGTTGTTCCACAACTTCTCCATAAACTGCAGTGATTGTTAGCTCTCCAACAGATCCCAAACACTGCAAAGATATATATCAGATTATATTTTGAAAGGTATTGCAAAATCCATTAAATAAATGATGAGATATCCATTGTTAGACCTGCTTTAGTCACAGCTGTAATATTTTTCTTCTTTTCTTTTTTCTTTTCACCATAATAATCACTGCGGCAAGTTGTAGATGCAACGAACCCCCCTGCTATCTATGATGGAGAGAACACAGAAATTGATTTATGATATTGTACTGTGCTCAGGTGCAGTCATAAAATCTTGCTAGTTTCAGAAGTCTCTAGAAAGAAGGGAGGAAGAATAAAAAGAAAGAATCAAAGGAAGAAAGAGTAGAAAGAGAAAGGGAGAAACATAGAATATTCCCCTTCTCATGTATAAAAAGTACAAAGGAAATTTGTATGTCCATAGTTATTGTAAGGGAATACAATGGAATACAATTGTTATCTGCAATTTGTATAATTCTTGTTCACCACATTAATTGCCTAAGATATTTGTATGCTACTGTTACTGTCAGTAATTGTTATCACCTGCATTATTCTATGTGTTGTATGTATTAATGCTTAGTTGTAGCTTATGCTTCGTGTGGCTTTATGAATTATTTTTCATGATCTTTCTGAAGAACTGAGAAATGCTGTGAGGAATACCTACTCTTCTTCCCTGAAGTCTTCCCCTATGGTATCTTTAAAGAGCCTTAAGAGCTGGAGAACAGAGCTACTGTCTTGGGAGAAAGGTGGGGCAATGGTTGAAGCCCAGATGACATCATTACAAGGGGATTAGATTATGTGCAGACATTGCATGGTGAAGACTTGCAGCTGCAGCAGAGAGACACTGAGGAATAATAGGAAGAAAGAGGTTTGTTAAGGAAAGTGGGAAAAGGGGATAATGACAATATGAATGTAAATGGGGAAAGAAATGAGTAACCCCCAAGGCCTTTTCCCTTCTAGCCTCTCCCCTGTCCTTCAGGCCAAATCACTGTCTTGGTTTCATAGCTACAATGACATCTCAGTGCTCTTGATGGCACAGCGATGAAGGCATAGTTCCTTGGTTCCTGCCCACATCTTCATTCCACCAAGGTCTGACATTGCTTAGAAGGCAGAGAACAACCTTGTTGATCCGGATCATATCTGTAAGAAATGCATATTAGAGTTCTCTGATTTCTCATTCTGTCAGCAGATGTAAAATGCTATAGGGATCTACAGGTCAGGTCCTCATTAGGAAAAGTGTGATTGCTTACAGTCTTCCAAAAAATCCAGAGCAGGTACTCACAGTATTCCAGGAGAATGAATTAAAAGATTCTTCTGTTAGTTCACTGGGGTCTTTGAAGGGTTGAGTCAGCTGTTGCAGCTGTTGATTCACACAGAAACTGCATTTCACTTACTGATAACAGTAATTCTTTGATCAGGGATGGCATATCCTTTCTTATGAGGTCATCCTCTGGTTGGATGACTCAAGAAGATTGTTCCCTTAACCAAACCAAATACTGCGTTTTACCACTACTACATTAAGCAATTTATTTTTGCTGAACCAAGATCCATTAGTGAAAATTATTAAATCTACATGCATGATTTGATACAACAGAAATTAAATCCCAGCAGCAGAACACTTTCTGAGCATCAATGTTTCACAGTGTGCCTCAGCATTTGCTTTGAATAGATGTTTGGCATCTCTCTGTCTATATGTTTTCTTAACAAGCTATAATCATCCTATGACAATGTCTTAAATTCACCCAGCTTTTCCTGTGAATTTTAAAATAAGTTTATTATTAAATATATTAATAGCAAAATGTGGCCTGCTAAATAACTGAAGATGACCAACACATTTTTGCTTTCACCGATGTGTGAATCTAACAAGATATTAATATCACTTACTGAAATTTCCGCTCTGTATTCGGAGCAAGTTTATATTTCAACAAGTCTGATCTAACTGAGGGGACAGGGAGGGTAATATGCTCTTTATAAAGCCTTTCCAGTTACTTGAGCCAGTAAACTGGAAATGGACCAGTGCCTCTATAGTTTTCAGAATGTTTTTATCTAGCTCAGATAGAGCTAGGTAAAAGTAGAGTGAATCATTAAATCTAATTTCAAATCATTGCAGCTCACATTCAAATCAGCTCACATTAGAGCTGACTACTACCATTCTTTGAATCCTCCAGGACTACAATTAATTTAGACTATTTCTTCCTGAATGTATCATCTAGGAATGCTGATAGAGAAGGGGAAGATGCTAAAGTTCAGTCCTTCATGATGTAGTCATATTACAGCATGAAAGATGTGCCTAGAAAAGGACTTTCTTACAGGACAATAAAGTATGAGTTTCTACATGAATTTTCTATTCTGATTAATTTTTTTTACACTTATCACTATGGCACTTTAGTATCTTCCGGGGGAGTACTTAACAATAGGACTAATGTCTATCCCTTGGTAAAAATAATATTCCTGCTCCTTGCTGTTGAGTGACTTTGGTTTTTTTTCTTTACTGTTGTACAATACCATAGATATGATTCAGTGTCTCTTTAAAAACAATTCTTTTCATTTTTTGGTATGATTTAGTAACTTCACCTGCTTCAACTTGCAGTCCTAAGCAAAGAAACTGGAAATCACATAGCTATGTACCAGCTGCTAGAACCTGACGCACCATTTCAGATTCAGCATAAAATATAGCCTATTTGCAGTTAATGTGAACTTAATATGTGATATGAGTGAGTGAGCAGCACCTTCCTTACAAAGCGAAGTAGTGTGGCAACCAGCTTTTGAATGCTGCAAAACTTTCTAACATTTTTAATAATTTCTAAAATAAAAACCATGCTCTTTTAAATTATTGCAAATGAACGAAGAAAGTTAGATGAAAGGAAGGAGAATTAGTTTAAGGTCCCACATTTTCCACTGCTGTCCAGTCTTGCATAAATAAGGTCCTGATAATCTCTTTGAAATACTCATACAGTCTGAGGACCTGCTCTTGGCTTTGAAGATACAAGCACAGACTGCACTGCATATCTTATGCATATGACTTCAAATGCAGTAGCAGATCAAAAAAAGCAAGTGGCAATGCAGACTCATGTATCTGAGGAGTGGGCTGAACTCTCGCAATAACTCAAGTATAGTATATTTTACATAGGAGTTTAAATCACTACTATGAGATAAGATTAATTGTCAGATCAAAATAACAAATGGGATAATATTAATAAAGAAATAACAGGACTATGATGTTACAAGGCATAATAATGTGTTAAAATAAAAAACTTTGACTACTTAATTCTGTTTTAATTTGAATATGTCTTCTGTTGAGACAATCAAGGCCTGCTGAACTGGACTGCAGCCAGGAAATGCCTATATTGATGGTGTGCTTAATAAATGCTTTTTTTAAAAAATATTGATATAACTTGTGAAATTAAACCATGTAGCACTATTTTTTCTCACCTAACATGTAAGCCTCTGTTTGACAAACTGAACAGAATTCAGGATCTTATCTATTGAGGATTTAAGTGAACGTGTTCTGATGTGGAAACAGGATAGGTGAAGTAATGAGGATACTCCAAGCAATCTCCATTCCATTAGGAGAAGATAAGGTGTTATTGCTTTATTCCACTTTGTAACTTGCTTAGGTAAGTGTGTTTGATAAAGCATAATATATATATAGCAGATGAATTATGTATCTGTACTTCATGAAGGGGGAAAATGTCCTTAGTGATAATGAATAGGATCTAGAAAGTAAAAATTCAAACCAAGAAAATTCCAGAAATCAGTTAAAAATTTACTTTAAACTGTAGAGCGCAGGCTATGTGGTTTTTAATGCTTTTTTCTGCCTTATTTTTTTTTTCCCCAAGTATTTTGTGTGGAGTACATAAGGCAGATTATGTCTCATTCTTACATACTCTTCCTATTAATGAATATATTGGGAAATATCAGAGAGTACATTTTCAAGAAGCCCCAGAACAGTGTAAATCTGGGCAGAGTATGTCTCTGCTGAAGCCAGTGATCCCGAGGAGAAATTTCTGAGTTAATACTGAATGACTGGCTCTAAGTGCCAAGAACAGTATAACTGCAGTGGGGTGAAGCTTTGGATGAGACATTTTGCTTTTCAGAAGGGTCAATTAACTGGTGTGGAGCGTACAGCAACTAAACTGCTCCAACACTCAAGCTGGCACATTTTCAGTGACAGTGGTATCTATCTCTACACTGCATTGCAGTAAGGAATGTAGACTTTAACTTGAAATGTGGTTAAAAGGGCTATTGAGCTAGTTTAGAGTTGCCTAAACAAAGAGAATTTCTCTTCATTGCCCTAGTTGCAACAGTGAATGCTATCCTCATAATGCAAAGTGGTTGACATAGGAACTACCCTGACTATGTTGAAGTCAACTAGTTTACTTCTGTTTGGAAAAATACAGCATGACCCCATTCATTTTCAAACTCAGAGAGTAGAGGAATCAGAAGTTTGGCCCTTCATGTACTTGCCAAGTTACTCGTTTGCTATTGTACATTACCCAGTCAAGAGTATTCCTATGGCAAAGACTATGGGAGGAACTTTGCAGAACTTTTCTCAGTTCATACCTCTCTTCTAATATAGTTCATTATCAAAGCAAAAAAAAAAACCCAAAAAACAGCTGATGCCAGAAATCAGTAACCTGAAACAAATACGCTTAGGGAATAATATAGGTACTGACCACAACACTGCAACAAAATCCAACCTTAGGGATATTTCCTCTATTTTCTACAGGGCAATGTTTAAGAGGCAATTTGGTTTAGGTTGGATTAGCTGACATTTCCTTTTGTACTTGAAATTCTAGGAGATCTTTTCCCACTAAGAACAACAAAACTCAGTATTCAAACTGGTTTTTTCCACCAAGGAGTCATGTGTGGAAAAATGTACGAATAAGCTGCATGTAAGAGATTAAGAATGGAACACATAACTAAAGACCCATTTTGCTCCACCCCATTTCAAGGTAACACAACGCTGTCATACCTTGTCCCCATCTTTGATTCATCCCTGATTCACCCCTGCTTAATCTGATGTTCCATTAAAATTGGAATAAAACTATTTTTGTTAGTGTCCCGGTTTGAAGTAAAACTGAACCAATTTTCTGTTCTGTAACTTTACATCCTAGCTAGGCCTCCTCTAACTCTCTGAAATTAACGGCATATTGTGGAGAAAACTGCTCATTCTCAGAATGATAAGACCCATGTTTGTGCTCCATGCCAAGGAATGGTATGCAGGGAGGCCCTTGCTTATACTTATTGCTATAACAACCAAGGTCAGCCCATTTCATTATTTGCCCCCTTAGAGGGTCGGAAACAGAAAAAACGTAGAGGGGTCACATCAGTGGGGAGGAGTGGACAGGACAGGTGACCCAAACCTGACCAACCGGGGTATTCCATCCCATCTGCCCCATGCTCAGTATAAAGGCTGAGGGATCAAAGGGTCAGCCCCCTTCCTGCGATGGCCAACGTCCAGAGAGGACTCTGTCTGTTCATCTGCCTTTGATCCCGATCCATGTGTTCCTGTCTCCAGAGCTGGAATCCAGTTCCCGTCCGTCGCTGAGTCCAGTCTGGGACTTCCCCAGTGCCTGCCGGTGACACGACTGTCATCCTGGGAGCTTGATACGGTTTTGTATATATTGTATCTATTTCATTATTTTCTTCTTTATTTTTATTTTAATATTAATTCTTCATTAAAGTAGTTTAGTTCATTCTAAACTTCTGAATCTCCTTATCTCTTTCTCTCCTCTCTCTTTTGGGGGTGGGGGGAGAGGGGAGGGGAAGGGCCATCTGTCGGTCTGGTTTCGGTAAATTTGGCTGAAACCACAACAGTTAGTAACAACACAACTTTCACCTCTTATTTTAGAGATCATCTAGCACTGTAGCTTTCAAATATAAAATTGTTAATATGGAAGGTCAAAAGTTAGTATGAGAGAGAAGAGGACCATTAGATTATTATTAGCTGAAAAATTCTGAGAAATGTAATTTTATTGTTGTTGATATTAGTCCATATCATGCTGTTCACCTGAAACCCAGGTGTGGCATACAGGCCTCTAGGATTTACTATTAATCATCACTAAAAGTCATAAAATTACATGCTTTTTTATTGTCATTTACAACCTCTCATAAGATATTTAGGCCCTCTACATGACTTTACAATCTAAGTGGTTGTATCCCAAAAACTTTTGTCACTAGTGAGATTCTAGGGAGACTTCTTTTTCCCTGGTGTGCATTTAAGAAACAGACTTCTCAACAGAAAAAGACTTCAATGAACGATCAAAAGAAAAAAAATACCCACAGTATTGAAGCTCAAAACCATCTGCTGGTTGATGGATATGGCATTATATGTGAAGGGTCAACAGCTCCCAATTTAGGATGAAGCTGAACATGTACCAGATAAATACTTTTTAATCAATCACACATACTTCTCTGAAAGTTAAAATGAAGTTATTGTCCATGGATTGCAGAAACAACAAAACACAATGAAAGGATACTTTGAAAACACTCCAACTGGAGTGTTGGGGACTACCCAACTGGGACTTTGGTTTCAGCTACAAAATTTGTTAAAAAAAAGGAAGAAAACAATATTTTCATTTCTTTGTTGGTGAGAAAATGGGAGACATTGGCAGATTGGTTAGGGTAATGCAAACCTGTAAACTGAAGAGGGTATTAGGAACTGAGAATGAATGAGGATGACTCAATTTAAAACTTCGGTTTGATCCTATTTGGTGTCTCAGTCAAAAATCTTTTAAGGATTCGAGATTCCTCCATCTGGTACCTTTCCTAATTCCTGAAAGCAGATGTTCTACACTAATTGTTATATTTTCTTCTATTCATGATAAAAAATGGAGCCGGGTTAAGAGAAGAAAATGAAAAATATGTCATATAGTGACTACAGATGCTCTTTTTTCTTCCTGTTTTGGGGTTTTTTTTTGTTTTTGTTTTTGGGTTTGTTATTGTTGTTGTTGTTGTTGTTGTTTTTTCCCCCAGAGCAATGGAAAGTTTAGGTTTTTGTTTGTTTGTTTGTTTGTTTGTTTTAATAGAGTAATATCACAAGTTTCTTTTTCCTCCCACTTCTGCTATGATCCGAAGATTAATTTAACAAATTGACTATGATACCAAAGTTTGTCTACAGAAAAAACCCTATTTTTTTCCTTTAAATAAAATGGAGAAGTTTCATCAGGGTATTATTTAAAATCAGTTCAGTCCTCTTGGAATTTTTAAATTGACTGCTGAAGAACAAATCTTTTATTTGTAATGGTTTTACTTTTCTCAAGTTCTGATTTCTGCAGGTAAATGAGTAGATAATTATTTTTCATGTAGATATATTCAGAGACATATTTTTTTGTATAGCAGTGGCTGCATAATGAGATTTTTTTCCTCCTGTGTTGTGTAACTTAATACTGAGATCTGCCAATTTTTCATCTGGTATGATTTTACTTTGAGATCATTTATTACATTTCTTTCTCTCCTTTGAAATTACCATGAAAGTTTCTTAGGTTTGATACTTATAAAATATTTATTTTAATAATTATAAAGAGTTTTTCTGTTTGTTGAACATTATTCCGTACAGTGCTTAGTTCTAATAATTTATATCTGTGAGGAATTAGACTCATGAACACTTACTTTCTGAATATTGTCACAAGTAGATTTCTGTGGAGTTACTTCTAATTTACATTGATATAAATTATATTTAAATTAACACTCATTTTCCTTGCAGAATTCAGCAGGGACAGCATAGAAATTAACTCTAAATAGGGATCTGAAATTTGCTATATTCAGTCTTATTTTTTCAAGTCTACTATTTTGCAGATATTTGGAAATAAGTATAAAATAATATTTCTTTGAAAAAGTAGAAAACCAGAGTTCTTTAAAAGCTCCCAAGACCATTTGTTCTGGAGCAAGTAACTCCTGTATGAGTACTTCTCCTGGAGTGGCTGGATTATGCTGAATGCTTTAGTTCTTAAATAAAAGTATCAATAACTTTTCTTTTTACTTGGTTGTTTTTAATCAGTAGAAAACTTTTCTGGAAGAGTTTAGTTTAACAACTGATAGCTCCACTTCTGTGTGGAAATGCCGCAAAGCCAAATTACATTTGTAGTTTTTGTAGTCCCATAACATAATTTGAAGAAGAAACATGAACAAAAAAACATATAACAGCTGGGACCACAGCTTACAGAACATCCCTAGGATGGGCTAATGCATCCCTAATTCACAATATGGTTTGCTAACATATAAAAACCCCACACTACTTAAAAAAGGAATGAAACCTTTCTTTGGATTAAATTTTAATCCATCAACATTTGGAGTGTCATCAAGTTACACTCGTTAAGTTTGCAAGTGACACCAAACTAGAGGGGAACTAGGGCAGGGTTGCTCTTTAGAGGGACCTCAAGAGGCTGGAGGAATGGGCTGACAGGAGCTTTATGAAATTTAACAAGGGCAAATGCGGACCCCTGCACCTGGGAAGGAAGAACCCCTTGAAACAATGGAGGCAAGGGACTTACTAGCTGGGGAGAAGTTCTGTGGCGAAGACCTTGGGGCCCTTGGGAAAGCAGCAACTGGAACATGAGCCAACAGTGTTTCCTGGCAGTAGTGAAGGTCATTAGCATCCAAGGCTGTATTCGCTGAAGCAGAGCCAGTAGTTTGGGAAAAGTTGTTATCCCGATATACATGGCACTCCTTAGCCCACACTCAGGTACTGTGTGCAGTTTGTGTCTCAGTTTACAAGAAAACTTGGGTACAGTTTACAGGAAAAACATTGATAAACTCCAGAGGGCCACCAAGATGATTGGGTCTGGAGCATTTTTCCTGTGAGGAAGGACTGAAGGAATAGGGCTTGGTCAGCAGCAGAGGACCTGATAACAGCCTGCCAATACATGTGAGAAGAAGACTGAGCAGGAGGCTGGACCTATGCAGAATTTACTTCCAGTAGGAGAACCATAATATGAAAACAAAGAACTTACCCAGTGTGGTTTGTCTAACATAATGAATAGAAAATTGCTTACAAAACTACTGTACTTTAAATCTTTGCCGACTTTTAGTTAGCTTTAGTGTCTGGGGAGTGCTCAGTTTGTTAATAATTTGGAACATCTAATATTCATTTCTAAGAAGTCAATAGTAATCCAAAATAAATCTGAAAGAAACCTTAGTGAAAAATTCACATAGATATAAAATACTTTCTTATCTCTTTTCTCTGGAAGCTTTAGCAGCTAACTATTTTCCAGCATAGCCAGTGATACTTTTGAATAACAGAAGAAAGAACTTACTTAAACTAGAATTTAAAAAACAGGTTTTCCATACCCACTATGTCTTCATTTAATATTCTTGATGTTAATAAATTATTTAAATAGAATGTAATAATAGTAGATTTCTGTATGACAGAAGCAAATTTTCATTTAAAGTAAGATCATCCATTATAATCAGAGACAGGGTACTTGAACTGAAGATCACCACTCAGTTAAAATAAAAAATGATGAAGTGACATCTTTAATAGAAAATGTCATATGGATACATGACAAGTGGGGCACGTTTAAAATGTTTTCTGTAAGTCATGTATGCAATTTTGGATTTTAGAAATTAAAAAATGCTTTATTGTTTTTAATTGGCATGGGACATTACATTTACATTTTTATATGAGAAATAAGAGTCCATAAAATTACTTAACTGTATGCTTTATATTACAATAGACAACCACTGAAACAAAAATACATTAAAACCTTCAAACAGTAATTATAAATGCAAGTGGGCAGACAGAACATAAAGTTGTAGTTCACACTAGGCACTCCTGCAACATATCGAATCAAGAAAAGGTTTTGAGTTGTCTATGAGTATCAGTGTGACCCCAGGACTAAATATCCAAACCCTGGGCTCACTTGGAAAACAACAATAAGTTAAAAAATACATATTTGTGCTTTCATTATTTGGTGTGGATTTGTAAATGAAAAATTTCTGTCTCAAACTGATTATTTTTGGAGGCTAGCATAGCATTTTGCAACTATGCATTCAGGATTATGGAAATGGCATGGGTTAGATCATAACAAGTTTACAGATAAGTAAAAAAAAGTACAAATACTCTAGTCATAAAAAGCTTGTGGTGAAGCAAAAAAGGGTAGGAATATTTATCAAGGTTTTTATTTTTATTTCTTTGTTGATCATATTATACTATCTTCTATTTATTTATTCTTTGTTATAAAGAAGGATATGAATCACTAAGAATCATAACAACATTTTTTTTTTTTTTTAATCTGGTTCATTTCCTGCCCACATACAAGACCATTTTGTTCTTCATAACAGAGCCCAATCTTGTTAAATCAACTGCTGTGATTATTCTCAAACACAATCTAAAAAATTATCATCTTATTTTAAAACAAATATATACTGTAGATGACTGAGAATTAATTTGATGATTAATTGCATCTTCTAGGATCAAGACCATTCACCATATATTCAAGTACCTGTTGGTTTACTAATAAGTAAAAGAGAACTAATGATAATTCCAGAGATGCTCAAGGAATGTATTGCCTCTTTATTCCAAGGGACGGTGTTAAGATGACATTTCAGAAAGCCAGAGAGGGAGACAGGACCAGGACCCAACAGTATGCATTAAAGCTTTCTAAATAAATGAAACAATGAAAATGATTAACAGGTCACAAAATTGTATAATGTCTCAATATAATCTATATATGAAAACTGGAAGGTGGAAAATATGTAAACTAACTTAAGGATAATGCTAGATCCTGGGCAGAACAGTTCATTAAACCTAGCAGTACAACAGGATTGCTTAAAATAATGGGTACATACAGCATGACAGAGAAAGTCAACTCAAAAAAACCTGAAGCTTCTGCATTTTATGAAATATTTTAGAGCATATTGACAAGTTGAGGCTAGAAGAAGCAAATTGGATTGTCTGATTTGGCTTTAAAAAGAAGTCTTTATCAAAGGCTGTCTTACAGAATGTCGCTAAAGAAGATGAACTATCCCTCAACAAGAAGCAAAGTGAAATACAGATTATTGGGTGGTCAAGCACTGGAATGGGTTGTTCAGAGACATTGTGGAATCTTCATCCATGGATATACTCAAAACCTGACTAGATTCAGACCTGGGCAACCATAGTTGATGCTGTCAGCAGGGAGGGTGGACAAGACAATCTCTAGAGGTCCCTTCCAGCTGATTAATGATTCTGTAACTCTGTGGGTGGTGCCAGACATTACTGCATGAGACAATGAAAGATACCGGTTTGTGTCACAACTTTCAGGATTCAGCTATAGTTGCATAAACGAGATATGCGTCATTAGTGCCTTAAACTGTAAATTACTACATTTTGCAAGTTATCTCATTTTTAATCAACATATTTTCTGAAATCACAGTTCTAGAAGTTTTTTAAAAGACCTTGATAGAACTGCTAAGTGTTAGTACATGGTTTTAGTTTCTCTTAGAGGTTGCAAATAAGTAAAGGTCTTTCCCTACCTAGGACTAAAGCATGATATTCATATTAGGCACACAGAGAAAAAAAAACTAATCAAAGAGCATCAACTTCCTTGTCTTAAATACAGCTGCTCATCTGCGTTATAATAGTCACTTCTCTCAGTTATGTACAGTGATGGATTACCACAAATTAATTTATTCCAGCCACATTCCCCTCTCTGATAAAAGAAGTGTCACAACTTTCAGCTGGTCTTGGTAGTTCAGAGCTACAGTATATTATTTTAGTTGTAATTTTGACATGTTCAGATACCACTGAAATGGTTTCATCAGTACATTTTCATGCTGCTGAAACAATGTATTTTTAAAAAATGCAATATAAAATAATTATTGATTGGATTTTAAACTTGTCTTCACTGTTATTCTGCAATTCGTAACATTGACGTTCATTAATGTGATGTACAGGAGAGAGAGCCTTTGAATGTTATAGGGAACAACTAAAATTACCTGTGTCACAAATATGTTAATTACAGCCATCTGTAAATAGGTTTGGCTTCAAAGCCTAACTGAATGACTCCAAAACTCTAAATTACTCTAAAATCTAACTGAACTTTTCCAAGAAGAATTTATAAATCCAAATATTTCCAAAGGAATAATTAAAGCTTGTATGACTTTTGATCTGCAGATTAAGATGTCTCCAAGCAGGCCTGGACATCCTAGCCCATAACAACCTTTATAGAGCAGTACAGAACGTTACATTAATAATGCCTGTATTTAAAGAACTGACAAAGCTCTGGACACACATTTGATTTAGAAAACACTTCTGTGTAAATATAAGTACAGTATATAATATATACTCTCTATCCATATGTTCCCATTGTTTTTGTAGTGCTGGGCATTTGCAAAGAGGAGTTTTATTGTTTTGCTGCACGATTCTCCTCCAAAGCTATAATTCTTAATGTCATTGTAATATTTTGTCAAATAAATGATTAAAATAAAGTGTTATTTAATTAAGTTGCAGGGGTAAGAGAGAGGATACTACTTAATTGTATAGTCTTACTTGTATAACACTAGCAACTTCATTTCACCTATTTTGTCTAGAATAGACCTCTCTTAATTGGATTTTGCTCAGAGAGTACTTCTAAAATTCTCCATTTTTTATCCAAATGTATTATGAGATTGAAAATGTGTCACTTCATACCTAGGTCCATAAGTATCCTGTTAAGTTCTCCAGGTCCTACCACCTGGTTCCTTCCTTCTAATTTGTACTCAGCTAGATTTTGCTTCCAAGTTATATCTGCTGTTTATATCTTTAAGTGAAGACTTGCTAACTATTTGTGCATATTCTCCCTTATATAAAGTTACTTCTCAGACTTTCTGATGAATGAAACCTCATTTGTCTTTTGGAAAAAAATGTCTAGCTATAGAGTAATTTTCTTCAGCTCCTGAACTCTCCAGTTTTCAAATCACCTCTTAAAATATATGGCCTTTACCATGTACAGTATTCCAGGTAGGGTTAGCGATCAATTGAGGAACAGGTAGCTAAAATACAGAGTGAAAGGCTAAAGCTTTTTAAGACCATCGCTGTTGAAGTAAAATAGGAATTCTTAACCACATAAACTGCTTTTTCTCTAAAACATTATGTCCACTTTTGAAGATTTTCCATCTGCATCTTTGAGATGTGTTTCCTGGAGGATACAGCTAGTAAGGGTATCACAGTAATTCTTAGAATTACAAAATGTCTTTGATCTGACTGTATGTTCTTTGATTTGCTTTTCTGCAAACTTTAGAATATTTTTTTCACATATATTTGAATGAAGTTTCATCACTCAAGTATCTGGAAGAAGAAAATTTATGGTCATACATGTATTATTCTGTAACAGAATTAATTAATTTGACTTAAAAATCGTTCCATCAACTTTAAAATGAGCCACCGGTTTCTAGTCCAATAGAAGACTCTTGTGACAGAGCTCTACACACTTACTGCCTTTGAAATTCTCCCTGCAATCTATAGCGCATCCTCTCCTTTATTTTCTAAACTGAGAGAGGAAGAAGAAAAGTGTGAATCCCGATTCATGAAGAGGAAATCTCTCTGGAGCATTTTTGACACATAGATATGCCTAGGCTCATTGGCCTAGACAAGTCTTAAAATGCTACCAAAAGCACTTCTCTACTTTCACAGACAAAGAGGGAAACTAGGGAATTTTAATCCCACCAGGCTGAGGATAGATTAGTGAACATGGTATAGCGCCCCTCTGAATCAAGTGAGGAAATGTTATTCATGACTGTGTCATAGCTTCTGTGGGCTTTAAAGATGTTCTGGAAGGAAGAAGGAAATGAAAGTCTCAAGCAATTAATTATTTCCTATGGAGTGTCCTGTGATTTTTGTGTCAGGGGACACAATACAGTGAGGTTTAAATGACTAATCACTGGAGAAATAAATAATTGAAAATATTTCAGGAGAAATTTTTTTAATAACACATATCAGAAATTATATACTAGTCACCAAAAATTAAGGCTTTGAAGACCCTGGACTTAGTGAAGAATTTGGGCACGTATTGGTAAGGGCAAGTTACACTAAGGAAGAGAGACAACATTTGTTAAAACTGCCAACAGACTCAACATTTAACCTTATGGATTTGTGGAAATGTTACTGTATTAAAATGTGGTGTGAAAGAAGATGTTGTTTCTATAAGATGCACAAATGCCACCTTGAGCATCAAAACTTTGCACAGTGTCGTTGTGCTGTGCTGAATTGGCCCTGGCCCTTAGGTCGTAAACATAATCAGCCCTGTTATTCAATGTATACCTGCTCCTATGAGACTTATACTAGTGTGCTTGCTTTTCTACTTCCACTGTCTTACATATAAAGTCAACCAATATCTGAAGGTGCATGCAATTCAAATATATGGCAAAAAAGGCTGAAAAGTAATTTACTTCGTATATTAGGGGGTTTTCAAGTCATATTTTGATAATAGAGATTCCATGTCAAATAGTTGGTTTTGATTTTATCTCTTTATAGCAAATCCCTCGAATGCTGTAACTCTTAAATATTATAGGTCTAGAGACTCCACAGTTTACTAATGCAATTTACCTTTGCAGTTTGCATTCAGAGTAAATAGCACTCTGGGACCTAATGACACAATGAATGAAAATTACAGTGTCACGATCACAAATTATTCACTGCAAACACTGCTTTTTTTCTTATTTTTTTTCTTTCCTTTTTTTTTTTTTTATAATCAGTTAATAGTTTTTCCAATATGCTGCCTTGATCCCACCAATAATCAAGAGTAGAAAGATGAGCCGTTTTGAAAGAAGAGTTCTTCATAGAAGTCTCAGTTAATCTGTGAAGCATGGAAGAGGAAAATAACCTAATCCTAAAAAAAAATCCTGTAATTGTAGCCTATGAATGATAATTGGAGTCTTAATCACATGAAAAGCCGGTAACTGTCTTTGTCATTTATTGCAGCCAAAGGGTTGAAGAAAGATCCAAAAGCAAGTGGTGCTTGTCCTACTAAAGCTATTTAGATACTAATTTTAACTCTTAGATTTTTATTTTTGAGCTTATCTTGAAATCTTATCCTTTTTTACCACACAAGTCTACTCAGCCTTAGTCTTGGACCCCTCATTTGATACCTTCAAAATATAAATCAGGGCTAAATCAGTACTGTAACATCGGAATTCATCATGATCAGAATGACGCCAGGTTTACTTGACTGTGTTCCTTATTTCTTGTTTCTTTCTGCTATTATACTACTGCTTTTTCTGTTGCTTCTGTTTGTTTTTCCTTCTTAGAGAATAAATTTTTGAGGTAATGTTTTTATAACCTATAAATCTCCAGATAAACACAAATTTGGAGCAATGTAACTTACTGTAAATTCTAGATTCTGATGTTAATTTGGTGAATATTTTCTTTCATATTTTAATTAAAGAAATCTTTTAAAAAATCATTAAGCTGGTTCTTAATTGATTGTATTCATGACCATTATATTTTCACTACCTCAGAAAGAAGTTTCCAATATCTACTTGAAAACTCCTTATTGTCCAATAGTTCCTTTGTGGTTGCTTTGTTTGCATATTGCAATCATGGATTAATTAATTGTTCACAAAATTAAATCTAAAAATTTTATTTACTTTCTAATATTTCAGATGTATTATGTTTTTCATATGTGGAGTATAACCTAGTTTTATTGTGTTAACTTAGTGATTTCTTGATTTTTAATACTACCCAACATATACATTAAAAAGGTACTTGAATAAAGGAGAGTCTGAACTGAGTGACAAGTGGTTCTGTTGTTAGTGGACAATGGATTAAAAATATTTTACAAAAATTGGTTTTGAACTGTTAGGAGTAAAAAGTTTGCAAATAAGGTTTTCAAAAAATTTTATTAGATTTACCAGGATTCTACATGAACAGAATTTACAGTAGCTTATTCAAGGTCAAGATTCTTTGTTTTGCCTGGAGCACAGGATGGTGTTCCTTTATTTTTGCATGTGCAATGAGTACAGATAAAGAAGCTTTGATTTCTTGCTTTCTGCACCAGGAGCTTGATCCAAGGTAAGCTCAGTGGAAATGCTCCTATTGATTTCAGTGGCTTTGGATCAGACCTTAATTCTGTTGTGACTGGATTGAAAACCAATATATTTCTCTCTTTGGAATTCTACTTCCCTAGTTGCATTTAGAGAGTTTTATTCAACTTTAATTCTTTTCCTGATGCAATTCAGGAAATGATTCAAATAATTCAACCTACTTCCTATTTAACACATATTTTGTTATCAGCTGTCAGGATAATTAAATGCTCAATATAAATTTGGGCACTTAAAATGACAAAAATGTTGCTGATAAAAATAATGGAAGAAACTGAAAAGCAGAAAAAAATTACAAGGATAATTCAAACTACTTCATCTGTAAATAATGAGAATTTATTGAGGCTGATATTCAAAAGGGCTCTCACTTCTTAGTGTGTAAAATATTCATTTTTCACATTAATAATCTTTTAAGTAACATTCTTAGGGGACTACTTGAAGAGAAAAGCTTATGTGACTATAAGTAGTTTTCACAGAACTGTTTTTCTCCACTCCTTGAAAAGCAGTTTACCTATGGACTTCAGCTTGGTGGTGTGGCAGTGAAAGGAACATTTCATCAAGTGTCTAATCTGTCAAAAAAAAACCAAAGCAGTTTCAAAGCTCAGGAGACTGTTACCTTATAAATGTTACTCTGGCTCTCTTAATTGCAAATCTGAAACTCTCTGAAGTCTTGTGATATGGAAAATGCCCTTAGAATAAGTTTTGTAAAATACCAAGGTCTAGAGTCAGCAGACAAAGGAAAACAAATAAGAAAGTGACATTATGGCATTGATCCACACTATTTGGACATTATTTTTTCAGATCAAAATGTCACAACAATTGGGAAAAATTACAAGCTGATTATTATAGTGATTCAAGCACAAAGGAAGAGCTGCCAGTGAAAGAGTTGTTCCATCTGCGCTAGACGTTTACGTTAATTAAGATAAATTGTCCCCTGGAGGTATTGGACTCTCTCCATTTACTATAGAAAAGTCTCAGTGGACAGATTAAATGGAATGGTCAGCTCTTAGAAAGAGAATTAGGTAAATTGAGCCCCATGCTGGAAATTGTTTCAACCATGTGAAGTATGTCCTAAAAACTTATTATATAAGTAAAAAGAGAACAATTATATATACTTTTGTACAAGAAACTGGAATTGTATGTACCTGGTTGTGAAATATGGAAATATTTGTTTCAGGCATTTATGAATTTCAACTTTCAACTTTGAAAGTGTTTCTGTAGTTTTTATTAATTATTCAATATTTCTTGTTAGGAAATTTTGGTGTTGTAATGAATTTTAGGGGGTGGAGAAGATGCAAAAAAACCACAACAACCTGAAAGAAACAAAAATGCCAGGAACAATAATGAGGAATAAATTACATGATCTAAGATTAATAATAAAGGAGAAAGAAAATACTATGTGATACTGAAAAATGTATGAGAGGCACTGATGCATAGCTCTGAACAGCTATCTTGGTTACCTGTCTCTGATGAAGAAGGTTTAGTGCCTACACATCACTGAAGGCTGCAGTTGAAAGACCCCAAATGGAGTTTGGTGTTCAAGAGAGATAGATAGATTTATTAAAAAGATTAAGGTAAATTAGGTAAGTGAGACAGAAACAAATGCAGACTTCAAATAAAATCTTTAAAGATCACGAAAACATTTTGGGTGTAAAGTGGGAAAAAAAAAAGAAGACATAAGAACCATAAAAGTTCATTTTAAGAAACATCAAAAATAATCTGGATGTTACTGTAAAGACATAAAGGTCATTTTAATCAACTTTTTTTGTTATGTCATCCAGAGACGTTCACAGTTAATAAAAAATATCAACAAAGCTTATGCTGACAGGTGTAGAATTATGTCCTGAAAACAAAACAAAGTCTGACAAACTATGTTGGTACGTGTGAACCAACAATAATGATTTCTATAAGTGTTAAATGGCTAGTGGACCTGTCAAAAGTAAGAGGGTTTTAAAAGCAGTGAAGAAGACAAATTTACTGTTGTGTTGTTACAAGAAACACATTTACAGATCAACGATGGAAATATTTAAGAATAACATGGGCATAAAACTGTACTGTTGGCCAAGACACCTTAACAGAGAAAAAAGTGAATTTTTTTTTATCTGAACAAAACCCCTGTGTCCCTAAGGACATATTTTGACCAGACAAAATTTGCAAAATAGAAAAATCTTCTTAAAAAAGCAAAGGAATTCTTGTAACTAAGGTCATTTAGGTTTTAAACTCTTATTTGATAGGATTCTTAATAAATTATAGATGAAGATATTATATTGGTGGACAGGAAAAAAGTGAAATAATGTTTTTGACTACTCAAAAGAGTTGAGAGTTATGTAAAAGAGAATTTCTTTTTTTAAAAAAAAAACACTAGCCATCTGTTTTGGAAGAACAAGTTTTGAGTGACTTTTGAAAGGTGATTATAGAACTATAAATTTTTAATTTATTTAAAATAATGGACACAGACACCACATTCCAATTGCACTCTACCATCTGAACAAGGTATCTCAATAGCTCATACTCTGACCGAAATAACAGCTAATGGTTTATGTTAACATGAACTGAAGATCGGAGTTAGCTGGAACTCACTGTGTAGTTCAGTAGTGGTCGCCTTTTCTTTGATTCATGGTTCCTGCATGAAGTGTTCAACATTGTAAAACTTAGTGCTCTAATCTGTATGTTGCTGATGCAGGCAACTGGTGTTGACTGGTAGATTCAGCTGGGAGATCAAGGAATGAATAAGCATGGAAGAATGACGGGCTTTTTGACTCAGCTTTTGGAAGCTAAATTCTGACTGCTAGGCAGGAGGGCAAGGACTAACATCTCAATGATAGCACTCTTTGAAATCCTGCCAGCTCTTTGTTCAAGACCTGAGGAACAGGTAGAGATTTGAAGCCTAAATGTGTGAATGAAGCAATGGTGTAGGTAGGACATTTACAGGTATGTTAGGAACAGGGGAAATTCTCTGAAAGACAATTCTGCACAGGTACCATGACCTGAAACTTAATCATAATGGAGACAGGTAATGAAAATGAAAAGTGTTGCAGATTAATATTTTGAACAATGAGAAGGGAGAATCTGGGAGAAAGCTAAGATATGCAAAAGGACACCTGGCTCAGAGACATGCAACTGCAAGTTGGAAATGGCATGTGTTCAATGGGCCTCTGGGGACAGGAAGGATGTTACAAGTGCTACAGCAATAACTACAGTAAATCTAGCATACGAATATTCAAATTCATGAGAGGGAAATACATAAATATGGGGGGGAATAAAAAAAACAGTCAAAAAACTGTGAAATTTACCAACAGATTGAAGGCTGTTAATTTTTTTTTATATTAAAATCCCAGGTAAGATCTATGCTACAATTCAAGAAGAAAACAAACTGGTGCAAACACCCTGCCCCCTTACAACAACAACACATTGAGAAAGTTAAGGAAACTTTCAGAGGAAAAAGGCTGACTTTTAGCAAATGGAAGGCTTGCCTGAATGAAAAGAAGAGAGTAAATTAGAAGGGCTGAAAAATAATTTGAAATGTGAACAAAGAATGCTCAAACTGATCTTAAAAACCTTTCATATCCACAGCAAGAAGTCTGCTAGGGAATCAGTGGGACTATTTGATGAGAAAAGTGTGAAAGGGGCAGCCAGGTATGATAAAGATAAAGTAGAGAAGCAAAATGAACTGTTTTGTATTAATTTCTACTGCTGAAGATATTTGGAGAAATGTTGGGTTATTTGTGTCAGGTAAGTCAGAAGGGCTAGAAAAATTTGATGCAAGTATATAGCAAGTTTTAGGACAAATAACCAAGTTAGGTGTCAGTAAGTCACCAGAACTAGGTGATATTTGCTGAAAGTCTTGTCAATAAATCAATGGCATTGGATGCAATTTGCTGAAAAGCTAGAAATCTTCAGTGTAGGGAGGAGAAGATTGAGGGAAGATATTAATTAGTTTCACAAAATGCACGAAGGTGTTCACCAGATGACACAATACAAGACCCATGGGACACTCAATGAAAGTAGCAGGAGGCAAAATAGATAAAGGAAAACAATTCTTAGGAAAGCAGGCAATTGCAAGTGAACTTCTGAAACTTGTGCTTGAAGGCTGTGGAAGCAGACAGTATCTGCAGATTCTTGTCTTCCCAAGTAACCATTACATGTTACGGAGCCTTGCTTTCCTGGAGATGGCTGAACAGCTGCCTGCTGATGGGAAGTAGTGAATGAATTCCCGGTTTGACTGTCAAAACAGTTTGACTTGGCTGACTATTTCTTCCTTCATTTTAGGTAGGGAAGGGAGGGATCAGCAAAATATTCAGACACGAGGAATACTGTACTGTTGGGGATGGGAGAGCTTCCTCTATACTACGCCTTATGTACCTCTTTTCTATCAATCTTCCTGTACCATAACTGTACAATACTTTGAGATAGAATCTAGCTCTTAGTCTTTTGCTAAGCTAAGGTTGCTTCACTAATCCGAGCTTTCAGTATCTTACTTTTTCTCCAGCAGATAAGACTAGAAATGATATCTTGGGTTATCAAGTCCAGGCCCCTGTTATCATAGGTAACCACATCTTCTAATCCCTTTCTTTAACTTATCTATTTCATTCTAGCTAGTGTTTTGCCCCACTAATACTAAAAAGATGTTCCAGAACCTGGTTACTATGCTTAAAACTATTAGTTATTTGAAATGATATGAATTTGTTAATTATATGAATTTATAACAACATAATATTGAAGGTGGATAAAGTTAATGAATTGGGCTAAATCTAAGACCCTTATGTCTTTCCCTATAGTAAAGAATGACATACATACAATATGCAGCATGACATCTTAAAAGCCCACAACACGATAATAACTTCATTGAGATATTATGATTAAGATCAACTTTACAATCTCGTTTTGAAAATCCATTTACTCTTCTAGGATATATTAGTCAGGGATTTTATTGGTTTGTGTTCCATATACAATAGGCAGTGATGTGTGAACTACTGGAACTTCTTTTCAGGTATAGGAACAGCTTCAGTAAGAAGGCTCATTTCAAGGTTCATTAGGAATATATTTTTGTTGTTGCAAATTACTCAACAGCCTCTTCTTTTTAAACATTAGCTGAGGCCTTGGATCAGCCAGTAATATGTAACTTTTGCAGCTAGAAAGTAAAAAGGAAATCTTTATTATAGTCACTGATGCATACAAATGTTACTAAGGACCTACCTTGGCCCTATTCTGTTCCCTTACCCCCAGATATTTTAATAACATTTAATGTTCTTGCAGCCTGGAGAGTGGATGAAAAAACAGCATATATTGAGTACATCACGGTAGGGTGGAAAAGCCTATTTTAGTCAAAGGATGATGGCACAAGCCTATGAAAGTCTTGAGAATTAATCTGTGGCTCATTCTGGGCATGGACAGGGTCTATGCTGAAGTGCTTCACCAGTCCTTTTGCAGTGCTGTGGCAAAAATTTCCTGAATAGGAAAGGCTATCACATCCAGAAACAATGAATTCCATAAATGATAACCAAAGCAGAACTCGGTACTTCTCAGTCTAACTGTAACTTGTATCTATATCAAAAAAACATACTTTGAAACCTGCCCATGAGGGGAGCGGAAGGGAACACTTAACAAATATTATAAAAATATTATTAAAAATGTAAAAAAAAAATAAATTATTTTTCTCTAAAGATCGTGAAAGAATTTAAAGCAAAAATTGTTTGCAAAAACACTCATCATACCTTTCAGAACACAGGAATACTAAAATCCTGTTGGTGCAATGTCTAATGTAATTTTCTGTGGTCATCCTCTAAAAGGGTTGAGACTCCAAAGAGCTCAAACACCTAGAAAATCTCAACGGCCAATCAGGTTTTGGACAAGCTATGTTTGTTACTTCTACTTTGTATCTTTTTCATTCAGTTCTATCTGGAAGCTAAACTGGAGCTTTTCCTGCAATATGCATATTTTTGTGGGCTCTGCTATGCCCATTTTTTAATAAATAACTTTGATTTAGTCCGTGGTATGCTATATGTATCACAATGGGCTTCCACATATAATAAGAAGGTAACATGTTTTAACGCTTGGTTTCATGAAAAAAACACCTCCATCAAAATCAGGTACCAGGAGTTCTAAAAAACATTTTATCACAGAATCACAGAATCACAGAATCTTCTAGATTGGAAGGGACCTTCAAGATCGTCTTGTCCAACCATCAACCTAACTGACAAAAATAGACACCCACAAAACAACAAAATGCAACACCATCACTAAACCATGTCTCCCAGCACCACATCAACTTGCCTCTTGAACACTTCCAGGGTTGGTGCCTCAACCACCTCCCTGGGCAGCCCATTCCAATGTCTGATAACCCTTTTAGTGAAAAAATTTTTCCTAATATCCAGCCTGAACCTCCCCTGGTGCAACTTGAGGCCGTTTCCTCTAGTCCTGTCGCCCGTGACTTGGGAGAAGAGACCAACCCCCGCCTCTCTACAGCCTCCTTTCAGGTAGTTGTAGAGAGCAATAAGGTCTCCCCTCAGCCTCCTTTTCTCCAGGCTGAACAACCCCAGCTCCCTCAGCCTCTCCTCATAAGACTTGTGCTCCAGACCCCTCACCAGCCTTGTTGCTCTTCTCTGGACCCGCTCCAGCACCTCGATGTCTTTTTTGTGGTAGGGAGCCCAAAACTGGACACAGTACTTGAGGTGAGGCCTCACCAGTGCCGAGTACAGGGGGACGATCACTTCCCGAGTCCTACTCACCACACTGTTCCTGATACAGGCCAGGATGCTTTTGGCCTTCTTGGCCACCTGGGCACACTGCTGGCTCATGTTCAGCTGGCTGTCCACCAACACCCCCAGGTCCTTTTCTGCCAGGCAGCTCTCCAGCCACTCTGCCCCAAGCCTGTAGCACTGCCTGGGGTTGTTGTGACCCAAGTGGAGGACCCGGCACTTCGCCTTGTTGAAGCTCATCCCGTTGGTCTCAGCCCATCAATCCAACCTGTCCAGATCCCTCTGCAAAGCCTTTCTATCCTCCAGCAGGTCAACACTGCCACCCAACTTAGTGTCATCTGTGAACTTACTGAGGGTGCACTCAATCCCCTCGTCCAGATCATTGATAAAGATGTTAAAGAGAACGGGTCCCAGTACCGAGCCCTGGGGGACACCACTCGTGACTGGACGCCAACTGGATTTAACTCCATTCACCGCCTCTCTCTGGGCCCGGCCCTCCAGCCAGTTTTTAACCCAGTGGAGGGTACTCCCATCCAAGCCATGGGCAGCCAGTTTCTCGAGGAGGATACTGTGGGAGACTGTATCAAAGGCTTTACTAAAGTCCAGGTAAACAACATCCACAGCCTTTCCCTCATCCACCAAGCGGATCACTTTGTCATAGAAGATCAGGTTTGTCAAGCAGGACCTGCCCCTCGTGAACCCATGCTGGCTGGGCCTGATCACCTGGGCGTCCTTCATGCACTGCATAATGGCACTCAGGATGATCTGTTCCATGACCTTCCCAGGCACTGAGGTTAGACTGACAGGCCTGTAGTTCCCCGGATCATCCTTCCGACCCTTCTTGTGGATGGGCGTCACATTTGCTAGACGCCAGTCGGCTGGGACCTCCCTGGTTTGCCAGGACTGCTGGTAAATGATGGAGAGTAGCTCCACAAGCACTTCCGCCAGCTCCCTCAGTATCCTCGGGTGGATCTCCTCTGGTCCCATAGACTTGTTTGTATCTAGGTGTTGGAGCAGGTCCTTCACCACCTCCCTTTGGATTACGGGGGCTTCATCCTGCTCCCCGCCCCTGTCTGCTAGTTCAGGGGTCTGGAGACTTAGGGAACCCCCTACTCTACTACTAAATACTGAGGCAAAGAAGGCATTCAGGACTTCAGCCTTCTCCTCATCCTTTGTCACTACATTACCTCCCTTATCCAATAGAGGATGGAGGTTCTCCCAAGTCCTCTTCTTGCTATTAATATATTTATAGAAGTTCTTTTTATTGTTTTTAACATCCAGGGCCAGGTTGAGTTCTAGCTGGGCTTTGGCCTTTCTAATCTTTTCCCTACATAACTTTACTATACCTTTGTAATCTTCCTGAGTGGCCTGCCCCTTTTTCCAAAGGCCATAAACTCTCCTTTTTTCCCTAAGCTGTGACCCTATCTCTTTGTTCAGCCAGGCTGGCCTTTTCCCCCGACGGCTCGCTTTACAGTGCACAGGGACAGCCTGTGCCTGGGCTTTTAAGACTTCCTCCTTGAAAAACACCCAGCCTTCCTCAACATCTTTGCCCTTCAGGGCTGCCTCCCATGGGACTTTTCCAACCAGTGATCTGAAAAGGCTAAAGTCTGCCCTCCGGAAGTCCAAGGTGGAAGTTTTGCTAACCCCCTTCCTTACCTCTCTAATAATTGAAAACTTGACTATTTCATGGTCGCTAAGCCCAAGACGGCCTCCGACCACCACATCTCCCACTAGTCCCTCTCTGTTTGTGAGCAGTATGTCTAGTGAGGCACCTCCCCTGATTGGCTCACCTACCAGTTGTGTCAGGAAGTTATCTTCCATACACTCAAGGAACCTCCTAGCCTGCCTGCTCTCTGCTGTGTTGTATTTCCAGCAGATGTCCGGTAGGTTGAAGACCCCAACCAGAACAAGGGCTGGCGATTGAGAGACTTCAGCCAGCTGCTTATAGAGTACCTCGTCTACCTCCTCATCCTGGTTGGGCGGTCTATAGCAGACTCCCAGCACCAGATCTCCCTTGTTAGCCTTCCCCTTCATCTTTACCCATAAACACTCAACTTTATCATTGCTGGAATCTATCTCCATACAATCAAAACACTCCCTAACGTACAGAGCCACACCCCCGCCTCTCCTTCCTTGCCTATCCCTCCTGAAGAGCTTATAGTCATCCATCACAGCATTCCAGTTATGACTATCATTCCACCATGTTTCTGTGATGACGATTACATCATAGCTGCCGTGCTGCACAATGGCTTCCAGCTCCTCCTGTTTGTTGCCCATGCTACGTACATTAGTGTAGATGCACTTAAGCTGGGCACCCAATTTCACCCCCATCCTTAGTCCTTTACCCCCAGGCTCATTACCAGTGGGCCTGGTATTGTCCCCTTCCCCCTTCAATTCTAGTTTAAAGCCCTGTCCATGAGCTTTGCTAGCTCTTGGCCTAATACCCTTTTACCCTTTTGGGATAGGGTTTTTCCATCGTACTCGAGCAGACCCGGTGTCCTATAAATCAAGCTATGGTCTGTGAACCCAAAGCCCTGCTGGTAGCACCAGTTACAGAGCCAGGCATTGATCTGCCTGATCTTTTTGTTTATCCAGTCATCAGTCCCCAAAAATGGAGGGACAGAGGAGATCACAATTTGTGCTCCTGAATCCTTGACTAGCTGTCCCAAAGCCCTGAAATCTTTCTTCATCGCTCTGAGACTTCTCCTTACTGGTTTGTCATTATCTACCTGCAAAATCAAGAGAGGGTAATAATCCGAGGGTCGTATCAGGCCAGGAAGCTTCCTGGTTATATCCCTAACAAGGGCCCCAGGGAGGCAGCAGACCTCCCTTTGAGAAGGGTTCGGCCTGCATATGGGACTCTCAGTTCCCCTCAAAAGGGAAACACCTATTGCCTTCCTCCTCTTTTTCACAGAGGCAGTCTTAATACGTGGAGCTGGCTGCTTCAGCAACTCCCTGGATAAGCCTTTACCAGTACTTTTGATTCCCTCATCCTCTATCTCCAAAGGCTTGTACCTGTTCTGTACAGGCACCTGGGGAGGCAGGGGAGATGTGGAGGGGACTCTCTTGCTGCCCCGGGCAGGTACCTGTATCCACTCCCCCTCATCCTCTCTTGCTTCCCCGCCTTCTGCCTGGTGACAAGAGGGCAGGAGATCCTCTACCTCTCGTGGAGCCTTCACCTGCTCTTTTTTCCCCTAAGGATGGCAGGGTGCGGCTCCACCAATCGATTTCTTTTTCACATTCCCAAATGGACCTGAGTCTTTCTACTTCCTCCTTAAGATCAGCCATCATGCTGAGCAGATCATTGACCTGCTCACAGCGTACACAGGAACTGTCTTTGCTCTCTTCCTGCAGGAGCGAAAGACATTCTCATGCAGCCTGTTGCCTGGACAGCCGCATGTTTCTGCTGGAGGTCAGTTTGGGTCGCTTTATTCTGTTTAAGCGCAGCCGCGGACCGAGGGGAGACCATCCTGGATGTTTTATTCCTAGTCCGACCAGCCTGCCTGGTCCCCTCTTGCGCTCTCCTGTCAGGCGCCACACCCTGATTGATTAGGCTGACTGCCGCCGCCTCAGTGTCTGCTCTGACCGCATTTAAATCTCCGTGCGGCTCCTGGCCACGCCCCCTCCGCGTCTGATTGGCTGCCGCGGACTTCCGGGTTCCGGCTGGGGCTCGGGCTGTGACTGGGGGGACCCTGAGCTCGGAAACCCCTCTGTACAGCGCCATCCAGCCCTCGCCTCGAGCTTACCTCAGTTCTCGTCGCCGGTGCTGCCGCCGCCGCCTCGCCGCGGACTGATATGGGTGAAAAAAAAGATTATTTACGGAGAGTAATGTTGTCAGGGACAGTATAGTTTTCACGTTCTGAGGCACAGCATTGATTCCTAAGGCCGTAGCATCCTGGACTGTATCGGGAGCAGCGTGGTGAGTAGGACTCAGGAGGAGATCATCACCCTGTACTCGGCACTGGTGAGGTCCCACCTCTAGTACTGTGTCCAGTTTTGGGCCCCTTAGCACAAAAAAGACATCGAGGTGCTGGAGCAGGTCCAGAGAAGAGCAACAAAACTGGTGAGGGGTCTGGAGAATAAGTCTTACAGGGAGAGGCTGAAGGAGCTGGGGTTGTTCAGCCTGGAAAAGGAGGCTGAGGGGAGACCTTATTGCTCTCTACAACTACCTGAAAGGAGGCTGTAGAGAGGCGGGTGTCGGTCTCTTCTCCCAAGTCACAGGCGATAGGACAAGAGGAAATGGCCTCAGGTTGTGCCAGGGGAGATTCAGATTGGATATTAGGAAAATTTTTTACACTGAAAGGGTTATTAAGCATTGGAATGGGCTGCCCATGAGTTGAGGCACCATCCCTGGGGGTATTTAAAAGACGGGTCGACATAGTGCTAAGTGACATGGTTTAGTGATGTTTTTTTATCAGGGTTAGGTTGATGGTTGGACTAGATAATCTTAAAGGTCCCTTCCAACCTAGACAATTCTATGATTCTATGATTCAGTACTGAAATGTTTAAAGGGCAATATTTGTGACACCTTAAAAAAATTATCCTTTAACTGTGCCATTTGCTGAATCTGCTCCTTGACCATTAAATGACATGACTAAAATCTGAATAATTTACTGGAAAACTCTTAGGTTGGAGTAAGAGTACTTTAAAATGGTATCAGGCTTTCAATGCAATAAGAGAAGCCAGCTCTACTAGTAAAACAGTTCATATAGTAATCATTAAAACAGTCTTTCCTTCTCTTTCTTACAGAAACTAGGACCTCTATTAGTGTTACTGCATACACAATCCCTGTATCACTTGATGAATCTGTGCTCAGAAATCCTATGAGTTTAACTTGTGTGATGACTGAAATTCTTTTATCTTACTCATGAGTGCTATCTATATCTCTTTCCATCTGCATTGTGTTGTGTTCCTTTCTTGGAACTTTGCTGCAGGATTTTTTTACATCAGCCTACTAGAATGCTGATTAAAATCAGAATATTTAACTATAATTAGGATATGTACAATATATCTTATGATTTTCATATTACATTACTGTTTCAGGCAATTAAATACTGTAGGCTTTTATTCATTTTAGCAAACATCAATATCTTAATTTTCTAAAATGATTTGTAGCCCCAACTCACGTATGCTTGTCTTGAAGCTTCTTTTCTCAGGGATCTGATGTTAAAAAAATTTTATTTGTTAACTTTGGGGACTTTAGACATTCTACTAACACTTGATGTTTATAGACACCACCAATTCAACTGGTCATTTATTTAAAATTTAAAATGAGATCCTTTTCTGAAATCCTCATATTATCAGGATGAATCTCTTTTGGGCCAGAGCCATTCATTGGTCCACATTAGGATAATGTCCATCACAAGGCTACAAGATTGAATGAATGTGTGGCTGAAGTGGTAAAATACATGTTCAAAAAGAACCTGTGATCACCTGATAGTGCAATAACCTATGCAAGAAACTTGTTGCATGGTAGGAACAAAGGAAATGGAGGAGCACAGAGAGAAGCAAAGGCAAACAGTAAGTAATATATGAAGACTATCCTAATGCTACTTTCTCTTCTGAAGTCTTAATAAATAATGGGAAAATTAATTTCTTTTGCAAGTTTTACAAATTGCCATTGTAGTTGTTTCATTCACATGTGGGGTTTAGTCTACATTGCTTGTGTGGTAATCAAATAACCCACAATCAGTTGTTAGTCATCCTTGTTGCACCACTGTGGCCTATTAGAGCTGTGTCACCAAACATTGGACAGTATTAAGATGTTATTTAGTCACTAAGAAAAAGTTCTTGCTGCTTATTTAATTGACAGCTTAAAGCATAAATTTTGTATGGCTGGCTGCTGCATATAAAAGGCCAAACTTATATTTCATTTCACACTATTGCCTTTGAATTTATTGGCTCTCTTTGTTGTCCTTGGGGAACCACTTTGAATGCAAGGAACTACAGTAATAATAGTTAGAAAGAAATCAGTGGTTACAGGGGAGGTGATCAAATGGTAAATAAAATAACCATTTATGGCTTTTTTAACGCTATGCCTTTATGTGTGCCTGGAACTGCATCTCAATAAAGCACAAGCTAAGATTTAAAAACACGCCGTTTCAAAGGTAACATGCAAAACAACTTGACTCATATGCCAGACTCCACCCTGAGGGTAATAGCATGTTTCAAAATACTGCGTGGCTAAGCTTTTATTTCTGCCAAAAATGATCTTCCACCAAATTGTTCTGTTCTGCAGCATAGCAGCACTAATTTATAATCTGTGCTTCAGCAGCAAGGGGCTTTCTGTCTTTCCTTCTCCCATTTAACATTTATATTTACTTCCTCTCCTTCCCTCCTTCCCTCCCTCTTTTATTCAAGTTACTGTAGCAACTGCATTTTTTGAAAGAACTTTAAGCAAAATTGGAACTTAAACAAGGCACTGGAAAAGGAACAGCTGAAGAAAAGTTTTTCTGTGTGTCTGCTGACAACATGTATAGGGTATAATAATACTGTGCTGAGCTCATATACTATATTTTCTACTTGGATACCTCTTGGCAGTTTGCACAGAAAGGAAAGTGACTGATTTGATTTCATAGATGGAAGGGAAGAGGGGGAAGCAGAAGTGGAAAAAAAATACATAAAATATGTTCTTGAGCACTACAAAAAGAAAGCAGGTCTCTTCATGACATTTTCATATTCTCTGGACCAAAGTGCCTTTGCATCTTATCTTCACAGTTTTCCTTAAAATGCATCAGTTAATCACTTTAAATATGGCTTGGAGAGACTCTCCAGCAGTTCGGCAGTACTGTAGTAATCCTCTAGCAAGAGGAAAAGATATAATATGAGTAATCTGTCCACAAGGAATTGCAATTAAAACAGTAATTCAGTACATGCAGACTACTGAACATCTTAATTTGGCAATTATTTTTGGTCCTTGTCAGCCTTGCTGGATTAAAAGCAGGAAGAGAGCAACTGATGACTTCACCACATATAGCCAATGTGCTATTCATTTCTTGAGTGTACCTTTACCCCCTAACAGCTGCATTGTCACAAATGTTCACTCCTCATAGTCACATGCAGTACCATCATCTATGACTTTTTATCAGGGCATTGTAATGAAAAACAGTGCACATTCTCTGTACCAAAGAAGTGATTGTGTGTAAAGTGTACATTACCTAATCTGTAGCAAGGAAGAATCTAGGATCTCATAGACACTTGCCTGCAGAAGGAAGCAATAAAAGCAATTTATGCTCCTGAGCAGCATTTTCTTTCTTATCAGTGTAGCACTTGCTGTTCCCTTTGCTCTTCTAAGGTTTTTTTTGTCCTTGTTACACACTTTAGTTTACTGCTAGTGTATTGCTTGAGTGGAAACTAGTGCACAATTGACACCCAAAGGAATAAAATGCAATAGTAATTCGATTTGTTTCAGTAGATTACTTTCTTTTTCAGAACCCACTTTATCTAACTAATTGCAACGCAACACTTATGGATTTGAAAATATTAAAAATCCACTCATTCAGTATTATGATCAGATTCAGATTTTTTCACAGTGCTGTGTCTATGATTCCTGATCTGATTCCTGATAGAGAGAAGCAAGCTTCCTGGATACCTTCCATTATTGACATAAGTATGTTTTCTTCTCTGATTTTATTTGCCATCTTTTTCAAATCTGAAATATATCTTCTTCCTTACATCACTTTTATTAACATTCTGCATAAAATACACTCTTCATTACTGCAGATAGCAAAGATTTATCTTAATATACATAAGCCTTCACCCGGGAATTTTAGAATGATATAGTTTAGAGATTCTGGGAAGCAGCTTGCTTGATTCTCATCTTCCCTTGTATTTGTTATTGGCAGTACATCTGCAAACTGAAAACTGTTTCTGTCCTTTTCTCTTGGATGTTCTGGGCACTAGAATGCTAAAGGCACTTGTTTACAAGGCAGTGAAACTAGGAGCACAAACTCATTTTGATAGATGATCTGGGTTATTCCTCACAGTTCCCTGTTGTTTTATTGATTTACTAAACAGAAAGAGTAATTCAAGTTTATGTTCTGTATATTTGCTCTGGTCTCACCAGAATTCTCCACCTTCCCCCAAGATTAAACAAAATCATTTTGTCTTTGTATCTACCAGCCACAGTGACAGTCAAGCAACCATCAACTAATCAATTGTATTGCAAAACTAATTTTTATTTTAAACAAACATCACTATATTTTGTTGACACAATTCAGTTATCTCAGTGCTATGCTATATATATCTAGCGTGCACCCTTGGGAGCAGGTAGAAGCTACTTCAGAAATCATGACACACATGCTTCTGCATCAATTAACTATTTTCCCCTTAATCCTAACACCAGCAGCTGTTAGGCACCATGGCTTACTGCACATGGCCTATATAATGAGACAGATTCAGGCAGTTCAAGTTCCTCTGCTGAATGCTGAATAAGGCCCTTCTCTCCAAGGACACTGAGACTTACTGCTGTTGAAACAGTCCTCCTCATGCAAATGAATACATTTGGTGTTCAGGTTTTATAAAGAGAAAAATCAGTGCAGTGTTTTTTATTACCAGGGAGACAAAAAATAAAGAGGGTCGGTACATGAAATGCAGGAAAACTCCACAGAATTTGGTGCAAAAATCCTGTCTTTCTGCTAAAACTGTTCAAAAAGGAGTCAAATCAATCCTTTCCAATAACTACAAAAGTTCTTAGTAAGCCGAAAATTGGAGGTAGCTATTCCTTATGGTTGACACAATGTCCTGGAAAAAGTCATTTACTGACTGTGCGAAAGCATAGAACTGTCTACAGGTGGATGATACAGCTAATTGACCCTTGATATTTAGGGTAAAAGTAATCTGGTTCAAGCTCCATTTTATTTATCTCCTGTTCTACTGCTTAGCAGGCTGTAAGGTTAAGGGCAATCCTTTCACACTGCCTGACAAGGTGAAGACAGCTTTTCCATATTTGAACATTCAAATCCTTTTAAAAGGACTACAGGAACACCAATTAAAACACTCCAGTAAAAGTAATCTGAAAATATGTTCTATAACTAAGAACAGAAAAAAGCAAAGCAGATCACTGCCTGAAGCAATGTGATGATTACTTCCTGCTGTAGTGCATGCTGTTGGCCTTCATTACAAGTGTGAGAAGTGAAGGGGTTTTTTGATTGTGTTTGGGTTTTGCATATTAAAACAGATTAGTCTAAATGGGAAAAATAGTATAATTATGCAATTTTTTTGAGCTGGATGAAAATTAGTTGTGGCTGTATAACTGAAGTTGCTTGTGCTTGGAGGGCTAAATCCTGCACTTTTCACAATATGAATAGTCAGACTACTGTATCAAGTGGAACAGGATGAGTGGAACTATTTTTGAGGATATGTTTTATATGTATAACAATGCTACAAAATTAATGTTTTTACATATTCAATAAGATAAAAGATGTGTGTGTTTTTTAACTTTGCATTTTTGGTCCCAAATCTTTGTTGGGACGGACCATTAATAATGATTACCAAACTCTATTAGTTTTGGAGCTCTAGTAAAAAGATATTTAACCATCCCATGTGTCACATAATTATAATATTTTTTAAATGTTATGACATTTAAACTAGAACCATTAAGTGCTAGTCCTGTGATTAAAAAAAAATGTGATTATATGATACTGTTTTTTCTACTGGCATTTTAACCCATTTCAAGCATATACAAAGTTCAATCCAAGAAGAGTAAATAAGCATGTATGACATGAAGTCCAAATTGAAAATTGCAACCAAATACACAAAATACCTCCCCTGCTACAATCCCCTGTGTTTTTACCCAGGATACAATGAGACCTGCTGGTTTTGCAGACAGTTCAGTATCAGCATAGGGATGGACAGGCAACATGTACTGGAACTGGTGTACTGCATCTCCATGTCTGTTCCAAACTGGTACTGGATTGTTCCTGTAAAGAAGATCCAGTTTCTAGCAGAGATTCCACCATTCAGGATCTGGGTCTCCATTCTTTTTCCCTGGAAGAAAAAAATGCAAACTCAACCTCTTCACTTAGCTTCTCTTCCTTAGTTTCTGAGATTAGTGGATATTTTTGGAGGGTAGGGGGCCTTTTTCCCCCTTTTTTTATATAGTAATGTGTACTATTTTGGGTAACTAACTTTCAGGTGCTAAGCTTTACCATGTCTAATACAATAGCCCTTTACCTTCTGTCAGGGTATGAATTAGTGAGCTAATGACTGATTTGTTCAGCATTTTCCTCCTCTACTGCTATACATAAATTTGGTTTAGTGAGATTGTGCTTTGGTGAAGCACATTTTTACTGAGAATACCATGATCTAGACTGAATTTCTGGACCATAAATTAGGGACCTAATTGCAACGTTATTGCTGAGTTGAGTACTGGAACTATATTTCTGAGGTACCTCAAGGTACAGCGAATTTACAGTACCTCCTTCTTTCTGACTTTAGCAACAATTTCATAAAACCCAAGATGGTATGAATGTTTTACCAATCTAACTTTATGCTTTAAACTATTAACACTTTTAAAAATACTTCTTTAAAGTAATTTTTAAAGTCAACTGGATTTCTTAAATTTATTTCATATGGTGCTCTATGAAACAAGCTGAGGTACTGCAACCATGGCATACAATATTGTTACTGTTATGACCACAATGAGGATGGGTTAATTTGTCTGGTATGTTCCCCATAATGATCCTCATCACAAGAGAAGTTTAATCTTTTGCCATGTTCTGTTTTTGTCATGTAAGTAAGGCAGTAGAATGTTAACACCACATATTGTATCTGAAAGATAGTATTCTCCATTGCTTTGACCTTTTCATCGTTCTGTGTTTCAATTTGATCTGGAAGTTGATGATTAATAGTGACTATAATAATTACAAGATGCCTGAAATATAAATTGTTAAATGAACTAGAAAAAGTATCAAATGTTTTGCACTATTGTACTTTGCAAATTTTCTTTTCTCTTTCATTTATTTGAGGTTTTTCTTAATAATAGCAAATAAAACATTAGCTACAGATAAACAGACAGGCTTAGTCCAAACCAATAGATATGAACAAAACTGATTTTGGGGAACAGACTCCAGGAACACTGGCTAGAGTGAAGCAAACCAAACCAAAACACAAAATCCAACAGAAGCTTGTGATATGCAAGTTACCCTTTATACGTACCAAAAAAAAAAAAAAATAATCAATTTTGAAATCAATATTATACATTTTTACCCAAACAGCTTTGTTTAACAAAGAGTGAGCATTCTAAAAAACAAGGCTGGGCTTTTGATTCAGATCATTAGCTATGATTCCTATTATACTGTAGGTGCCACAGGAAAAGTAATATATTCTTGTCTTTTCATCTTTTCAAAATTTAGGAACCTTACCTTCCTACTATATTGTCTGGGCAGTTAACAGGTGTGTTCATTCATCTGAGATGAAATAGTAGTCACATAAGAAATGGATCGCACATTGTGATCATGTTATAGAATCCATTTTTAAAGTTATCACAGTAACAATGCAGAATTTTTTTTCTTTTTGTATAAAATTGTACTGCTTCTGGCCAGGGTGAAGTTAATTTTCTTCATAGCAACTCATATAGTTCTGTGTTTTGGATTTGTGATGAAAACAGTGTTGATAACACAGGGATGTTTTAGCTATTGTTGAGCAGTGCTTGCACAGCATCAAGGTCTTCTCTGTTTCTCACACTGCCAGTGAGCATATTGGGGGTACACCAGAAGTGAGGAAGGGGATACAGCCAGGACAGCTGACCCCAGCTGACCGAACAGATATCCCATGCCATTTGATGTTTTGCTCAGCAGTGGTGAAGCAGGGAGAAGAAGGAGGAAGGGTAGATATTAGGAGTTAAGGCATTTGTCTTCCCAAGTATCCATTACATGTAATGAAGCTCTGCTTTCCTACGCATAGCTGAATGCCTGCCTGCTGATGGGAAGCAGTGAATAAATTCCTTATTTTGCTTTACTTGCTCGTGCAGCTTTTGCTTTACTTATTAAATTGTCTTTATCTCAACCCATGAGTTTTCTCACTTTTACCCTTCCGAATCCCTCCTCTACCCGACTAGGGGGGAGTGAAAAAGTGGTTGTGTGGGCCTGAGCTGCCTGATGAGGTTAACCCAAAACAAAGTCAATCTACGTATGTTGGATGCAGATTCCATACCTGGGGTTATATTAGTTTATTTTCTTTTTATAGGTTAAATTCCACTCCACTTTCCAGCACAGAACAAAACAAATTCTGATAAAGAGCAGGATATATAAGAAGTTCTTTGCTTTGGTCTTCACTGCTAAAGCTGTCCCTCACGAATCCCAGACCCTGGAGACAAGGGTGAAGGTCTGGAGAGAGGAAGATTTTCCCTCTGTAGGGGAGGCCTGGGTTAGAAACCACTTGGCCAAACTGGACATTCATAAGTCCATGGGCCCAGATGGGATGCACCCGCGAGTGCTGAGAGAACTAGCAGATGTTATTGCTGGGCCACTCTCTGTCATCTTCAAAAGATCATGGAGAACAGGAGAGGTACCTGAGGACTGGAGGAAGGCCAATATCACTCCAGTCTTCAAAAAGGGCAAGATGGAGGACCCTGGGAACTACAGGCCAGTTAGTCTCACCTCTGTCCCTGGGAAGGTAATGGAGTGATTCGTTCTAGATGTCATCTCCAAACACTTTGAAGAACAGGAAGTTATTGGAAGTGGTCAACACGGATTTACCAAGGGTAAATCGTGCTTGACCAATCTGACAGCCTTCTGTGATGTTATAACTAGATGGCTGGATGAGGGGACAGCAGCAGATATCATCTACCTTGACTTCAGCGAGGCTTTTGACACTGTCTCCCATAACATCCTCATTAGGAAACTGAGGAAGTGTGGGCTAGACGAGGGGGCAGTGAGGTGGATTGAGAGCTGGCTGTGTGACAGGACTCAGAGGGTTGTAATTAATGGAGTAGGGTCGAGTTGGAGGCCTGTAACCAGCGGTGTCCCCCAGGGGTCAATACTTGGTCCAATCCTGTTCAACATATTCATCAATGACCTGGACAATGGGACAGAGTGTATCCTCAGCAAGTTCGCTGATGATACCAAACTGGGAGGGCTGGCTGACACTTCAGACGACTGTTCTGCCATCCAGCGTGACCTGAACAGGCTGGAGAGCTGGGCAGAGAAGAACCTAATGAGGTTCAACAGGGGCAAGTGTAGGGTCCTGCACCTGGGGAGGAAGAACCCCGGGCACCACTATAGGTTAGGGATGGATCTTCTCGAAAGAACTACTGAGGAGAAGGATCTGGGGGTCCTGGTGGATAGTAAACTATCCATGAGCCAGCAATGTGCCCTTGTTGCAAGAGGGCCAATGGAATCCTGGGCTGCATAGGGAAGTGTGGCCAGTAGGTCGAGGGAGGTCATTCTCCCCCTCTACTCTGCACTGGTGAGGCCACAACTGGAATACTGTGTCCAGTTCTGGGCTCCCCAGTTCAAGAGAGACAGGGAACTACTGGAGAGAGTCCAGCGTAGAGCAACAAAGATGATTAAGGGATTGGAGCATCTCCCTTATGAGGAAAGGCTGAGGGAGCTGGGACTCTTTAGCCTGGAGAAGAGAAGGCTGAGGGGACACCATATTAATGCTCAAGGCCAGGCTGGATGGGGCTTTGAGCAACCTGGTCTAGTGGAAGGTGTCCCTGCCCATGGAGTTGGAACTCGATGATCTTTAAGGTCCCTTCCAACCCAAACCATTCTATGATTCTATGATTACCAAAAAAATGCAAAATATAAACAATACAAAGGATAGAAAAGTGACAAACAGGATTGAAGTTATCCTTTGTCTTTCCAGATGTAGTACTTTCAGAATCAAATGAAGTCTGGTTTATGGAGTTAAATTAATACACAGCTGCCAACCAAACAGTCTAATATGTTTCATTATAGAAATACAGCCATCTACAAAGACCTTACTGCAATAAGGTCGTATAATAGAATATTAAAGGAAGAATAAATATTACACAATGGTGCTTGAAATCTGGTGTTTATTCAAACAGCTCAGGATTAGAAGCAGCCTAGTTCTGCAGGACTATGATCATGGAATCATGGAATTGTTGGAGTTGGAAGGGACCTTCTAGAGATCATCTAGTCCAACTTCCTGCCAAAGCAGAATTCCCTATAGCACATTACTCAGGACTGTATCCAGGTGGGTCTTGAAAATCTCCAGAGAAGGGGACTCCACAACCTCCCTGGGCAGCCTGTTCCAGTGCTGTCACCCTCATTGTAAAGAAGTTCGTCCTCATATTTGAGTGGAACTTCCTATATTCCAGCTTGTGCCCGTTACCCCTTGTCCTGTCACTACACTCCTTCATAAAGAGTCCCTCCCTGTCTCTCCTTATTATCAATAATAATAATAATAATAAAATAATAATAATACAGATATTAAAGATGATAACATTAAAGATAATAATATATATAATGAGGGTAGTGAAACACTGGAACAGGCTGCCCAAAGAAGTTGTGGATGCCCCATCCTTGGAGGTGTTCAAGACCAAGTTGGATGGGGCTTTGAACAATCTGGTCTAGTGGGAGGTGTCCCTGCCCATGGCAGGGGATTTGAACTAGATGATCTTTAAGGTCCCTTCCAACCCAAACTATTCTATGATTCTATGATAAATAATGGAACCCCATTCATGGAATCACAGAATCATGGAATTCTCAGAGTTGGAAGGGACCTCTAGAGAGATTTCC